>NC_143547.1:33145338-33463195 GCF_031878675.1 Megascapheus bottae | reverse complement strand
GAAGGAACCAACATTTTCTCAACATCCAAAGAACATTTGACTTCCCAGTGTCATTGTGTGTTTCTTTCCACTAGTGTTCCAAGTACTGTGGTGGGTTCTATCTACAGAAAGAAGCAAACAAAGCATGCACGGCTCCAGTCTTCCTGGCACTCACAGTTTCTTTATTTGGAGAGAGTACAGCAGGTATTCCAAAGTAGGTTTCTTATTTTCAGGCCAACCATTCTCAGCCTTAGCTATAAGAATCAGGTTTTCTTTAACTTTTTATTTGTTCCTATTGGTGATTCTTGGAACACTCTTACTAGAACTGTGTGTGGATGAATAGAATTTCTGGGAGGAAATAAAATATTCTAGTACACATTTGCAAAATTCATTCTCATGTCTTCAGTCACCTTAGATGCTGAAGTTTCTCCCAACTTTTCGTGTTCTCACATGTTTATACTGCGTGAGGCTTTCAGTAGGAGGAAAAAACTGAATGAATTAGTCTAATCCAGCTTTCCTATTCCACATATTTTGATTTCTTACATTTTCATTTTCACTTAGTTGCATTTATTGTTCAATTGTCCACTTTATTCATGGGTTATTGCCATTCAGTGCAAAATTCCAAGAATCTACTAGAAAAATAACTAAAGCAATAAGGTCAGAGGTAACGAGTCAAGTAGTAGACCACCTTGACCACTGAATTCAAAATCCAGGATAAACATAAAGAAAAGAATGCCCTTTATCATTTAAGGTAAAATCATCCTTATATTTTGTTATATATATGTATATATACATATATATGTATATATATATATATAACACAGATGTGCACAACACTGTCAATTGATGTTGTAAGGTTTGTGTTCTACAATCAAATGTATTGGATAAATATAAGGGGGAAACACTCCATTACTTGTTTATCTGTCTATCTGTCTCTCTGTCTGTCTGTGTGCCTGCCTGCTTAGCCATCTACCTATTCATTTCTCTCTCTCTCCCCCCTCTCTCTCCATACAATAAAAAGTTATCAAAGTCTTCCTCAACATTTTCTACTGTGAAGTAAAAGACCTCCACTGCAATGAAACATGTTCATTCTTCAGAGAAGAGCAGAACACTAAGTGGACCAAAATTGCTGAACTGGTAATACATACCCAAAGAATATGGTAAAAGATTGAATCCAGAAATGTCCAGAAATTAAACAGTATAGTTTTGGGCTTTTGTTAAGGAGAGTAAAAACTAAGAGCTCCCCCGCTCCATCAGGGAATGTTGAAATTCAAAAATAGTAAAACAGTCCAGCCACCCTTGCCATTCCACAAAGGAGTAACTTTATCCCCACCCCCATGAGCCTGCTTTGTGTGGTGACCCGCCAAATTTGTGCACAAATTCAAACCAAGGTGATAGGTTAGTTCCAACAGTTACTATGAGGCAGGCTGTAATCCTATTGTACATGCAGGCAAGCTACCTGCATGTAGCTGGATTGACTATGAAGTCATTCTTTGTATGTTACAACCTGGCTTGACTGCATGGTTTTTGCCATTCTGTATGAGACTGTCTCTCCTTGGTGAACTCTGGTGGGACATGGAATCCCCACTGGGAGGGTTATGGAATCCCCTCCTCCTGACCCTATAACACTTGATGTTTAAAAGAAATGTAATGTTAAAGATCCTGGATGCTAATTTTACTCTCAGAAATCAGCATGAGGAGTGGTATATAGTCTTGTTTGTGATAGACCTGTTCATTTCTGGATCAGGGTTGCATCGCTATATAGAAAATGGAGGTGAAAGAGGCAATCCAAAATTTCATATGGAATAATAAAAGACCCCGTATAGACACTGCTTAGCAGAAAGAACAGTGCAGGAGGAATTTCAATACCAAACTTTAGACTCTATTACAGAGCTATAGTGACCAAAACAGCTTGGTACTGGCACAAGAACAGGCCTGAAGACCAATGGAATAGAACTGAGAACCTATATATTAAACCACAGACCTATGGCCATCTAATCTTTGATAAGGGAGCCAAAAAAATAGAATGGAAGAAAGACAGCCTCTTCAACAAATGTTGTTGGAAGAACTGGTTAAGCACCTACAGAAAACTGAAGTTGGATCCTTCTTTGTCACCCTGCACTAGGATTAATTCCAAATGGATCAAAGACCTCAAGGTAAAAGGCGATACACTGAAAACTTTACAAGAACAAATAGGATAACGAATGATTGTTGTCCTTAATGTACTATGTTGTCTCTCATCTCTCATCTCCTTTGCTGTCCCTTGGTTATCTCATATTTTTATAGTATCTCACTTTGTTATCTGATATATTGAATTTATTTGTATTTGGTTATTTGAAATTTGATAGGGAAGGGAGGAAAACCAAGATGGGTAGGGGGGTGGGGGGAAGGGTAATGGGCACCAAGACATGTGAAAGGGTATCAATGTATGTGAATTAATGCACCTTCTATCTGGCAAATATCATGTAACCCTTTTACTAATTACAATAAAAATTTATAAAAAAGAAGAAATAGGAGATATACTAGGTCTCCTTGGCACAGGTCAAAACATTCTTAAGAAGGAACAAGACACAACAAATCAGAGAAAGGCTGGATAAGTGGGACTGCATTAAACCGGCAAAGGACATAGCTAGCAAATTAACTAGAAAGCCTAGAGAATGGGAGAAGATCTGCACTAACCATATAACGAACAAAGGCATCATATCTAAAATATGTCAACAGCTCAAAAAACTGAATCACTCAAAAACTAATCTCCAAAGAAACAACCATCCCATTAAAAATGAGCCAAAGACTTAAAGAGAGACTTCTCTGAAGAAGAAATAAGAATGGCCTATAGACACATGAAGAAATGCTCAACATCTCGGGTCATAAAAGACATGCAAATCAAAACAACTCTAAAATTCCACCTCACTCCAGTTAGAATGGCCAGGATCAAGAAAACTAATAACAACAGATGCTGGAGGGGATGTGGCCAGGAGGGATCACTACTACACTGTTGGTGGGAGTGCAAACTTGTTCAACCACTATGGAAAGCAGTATGGCAGTTCTGCAAAAGACTAAACATAGAACTCCACTATGACCCAGCATTTCCACTACTTGTCATTTACCCACTTGTCCAGAAACAAGGACATACTAAATCCACTAGCACAACAATGTTCATTGCAGCTCTGTTTACCATAGCAAAGATATGGAAACAACCTAGATGTCCCTAGTTGATGAGTGGATCAACAAGATGTGATACTTATACACAATGGAATTCTATGCTGCTGTCAGAAAGAACGGCATCGCCCCATTTGTAAGGAAATGGAAAGACTTAGAAAAAATCATATTAAGTGAACTAAGCTAGACTCAAAGGAACTTAGGCTCAATGGTTTCCCTCATTTGTCATAATCAGTAGAAACCTTGGGCTCTCCTAGCAGAGAGTTACAATAGTACAAAACCTAGATATGTAAGGCCAGATAGTATGACACTAAATACAAGGACTTCCAGGATATAGAAACAAAAGCCATATAATGAGTGATTGTTGTCCTTGATGGTCTATGTTATCTCTCATCTCTTTTGCTGTCCCTTGGTGATCTCATATTGTTACAGTATTTCACCTTGTTATCTGATATATTGTATATATGCTTGATTGGTTATTTTAAATCAAATAGGGAAGGGGGAAAAACAACATGAGAGGCGGGTGGGGGGAGGGAAATGGGGACCAAGACATGAGACAGGGTATCAATGTATGTGAAGTAATGCACCTTCTATCCGGTGAATATAATGTAACCCTTCTGTTAATTATAGAATTATAGAATATAATGTAACCCTTCTGTTAATTATAGAAAAACGTTATGAGAACAGAATTAACATAAACATATTCATATTTATCTTGTTCTAATACATCTGTTCATATTGAACCACTTTTGCCAATGGTTTCAATGAGAAAATTCAGAGATCTGCAGGCAATTACATGGAGATGAATTTAAGACCAAAGTAATCAAGGATCTCCGACACTTATGTGTCCTTGTGTGTATGTCTTTTCCTTCATCCCAGAAAGCCAGTCAACTGTAGTGTAAAATGGGAGAATAAAAAGGTTCATTGCTAAGTCCAGTGGGCAACTGGTTAGCTGTCAACATTTTGACCATAAGCCAAGCCAAAGACTCAAGAATTTTGACATAACGTATATGCATGAATATTTTTTGTATATCCTCTTTTATACCCTTCTCTTAGTAAAAGAACATTGTCTCAGACTGATCTTGAGCTTATCCACTGTAGTTTGACTGTCTTCTCTAGATTATGTGGGAGGATCAGCAGTTTTTACAAAGCCTTTGGCGCTGCTAGGAGGTAAGGGATCTTTTAGAAGGTGGAGCCAAGCAGAAGGAAGTTAGGGCATTGGAAGTGTGTCCTTGAAAGTGGTACTAACGCTGATCTGCGATTCTCTAGTTGCTGACTACCATGAGATAAGCAATGCTCCCTCTGGCACATTCTTCCAACATGATGTACTTACTGCCTTCTCACAAGCTCTAAGCAACAGTCCAAGTCACCAATGACTAACTTCTAAAGCTGTAAGCCAAAAACATTTTCCTGTTTATATATTATCTCAGGTATTTTGTCACAGTGACTGAAAGTGAACATCACATTCAAATTGGTTATTGATCAGAAGAAAGTATTCTGCAAAGTCATACTGCTGTATAGACCCAGGCTCTGGGATTATTATTACTTTTTTGTCACTTGTGGGTCTTGAATTTGCAGCCTGGGTGCTGTCCATGAGCTCTTTTTGCTCGAAGTAAATGCCCTACCACGTTAAGCCCCAGCTCCACTTTTGGTTTTTTGGTGATTAATTGGAAATAAATCTGTCTTCATGGACAGTCCTGCTTGGGCTGGGTTTGAACCACAATCCTCAGATCTCAGACTCCTGAGTATTAGGATTACAGTTGGGAGCTACCAGTACCCAGTTCGGGCTCAAACATTCTAAACCTAGTGAGATTTCAGCATGATGAATAACTTCATCATGTGCTATAAAAAATGAGCCTAGCATTTAATACTCAGAATTGCTTGCTATATATGTCTTAATAATAATAACTCAAATAATGTATATTTAAATTCCATATTTATTTTCATTGCTGTAAACAGAAATTTCAATACAATGCTTATTATCAAACATGCAGGTGCACAAAAAAACTGAATGAAATATTTGCTATATGCCTTCTTGATTTTTTTCCAACACAGTAAATACTAACACAAACCTGGTTTTCAAACTTGATCTTAAATTATATACATCTCATCATATGTTTTTTTCTACAGTGTTACTTTTACACTATAAAATAGTCTACAAAACTTATACTGTTTAGAATGTTTTGCGCATTTTCACATGTAGTAGTAGACCATTTTGAATATACTCAATGTGTAGAGATATAAAGTAAAAGTGATCCTACATATATGAGGCATTTTATGTATTGATAATAATAAAATAGACCCAGTTTATGCATACAAATTCACATTCCCAACATCAGAAAGAAAAGTAAGATATGTAACTATCTCTCAATAAGACAATCCAAACTCTGATTTTAAAAAATTCCTCTATCTACATATACTAAGCTCAAGTCCTCTAGACTGCAACTTCATCACTAAGGACAATAGTTCTATAATTATGGGTTATCTTCTAATTTATGGGTCCATTTAGTTTTTTTTTTACTTAAAGGATAGATTGTGTAAGGAATTCACCTTCCTATGGGTCAAGAACATGGCATTTTTAATTGTATGTGACAGTGGATTGAGAGGGTTAACATAAACATTAAAAGACAAATATTCAGATTTCTTTCCTAGAGCACCTTTTAAATATGAATATTGTTTCATTCTCAGAGGTATCTCAGCTTAAAGGCAAATATTCTGAAAAATCAGAGAAAACAAATTTCCTTCTTTAATTGTGTTGAACAGCAGGGCTTCAGTCTGCATTTACATCTGAGTCTGGAGTTAGAGTTCTTATAGGTTCTTCCACAAGTTTCTAGGGATGAACTTTATGGGGAAGTAGTGTGTCACAATACGAATCCTTCCTGACACAGATAACTGCCAAGACAAAGAGTTAAAATATTTGATGTTATCAATATTGAAACAAAATCAAAACCAAAGAACTGAGGGAAAAAGTTATTTGAAATACCAAAACTGTATGGAATGCTCTCAATTCATTCACTCTGAATCTACTTACCTCACATTAAAATTCTGCCTCTTCTGCTCTAGGAACTTGGGAATGTGGTGAATAGGATAATTAAGAATTATGATTGCTATCAACAATCAGTGGCATGTGTCCTTTGGAGATGTTCTGTGATTCTATGGGCATGACTGTACCAGACATCCCATTGTATTTATTAAAAAAGGAGTTAGTGTACCTATTGAATTAGGAATGCTGTTAAGTTACTTTAAATTTGGAAATACACAGATTACTTCCTAACAATTTCTCCCAGTGTATCCTTACACTAGACTGTATACGCATACATAATAATTCAGAATCTGCAGCAATGAATTATATTCATTCTAAGCAAGGAAACATTGTCAATACAATTTTTCAAATATTAGTTTAAAATATTAACTGATTTTTAGGCACATTCTAATTATTAAAAGTGAGGGAAAAGTAAACCCATTAGATAGTAAAAGACAATTACATGTGGACATGATAAATTAAACAGGACTCTAAACATGCACACTGAGACCAAAGGAGGATATTCTTAGGAGAGTATTACAAGGGTTCAGTGGATACGTGCATATAAAATGATGTTTATCGAAATGAACTCCAAATAATGGAAACAAAACCTTTTTTATTGTACTATTTACATTTCTTTTTTTTTCTTTTTTTTCCCTTTTGCCACTGCTTTGATTTTTGTCCTTTGTCTTATATGTATATTTATCTGATTTGGGGAAGAGAGGGGGAAGCACAGAAATGATGGAACAAAAAAAGTGAACTAGGGAGGGTAATGGGTACCAAGACATGTGAAAGGGTATCAATGTATGTGAATTAATGCACCTTCTATCTGGCAAATATCATGTAACCCTTTTATTAATTACAATAAAAATATATAAAAAAACAAAAATAAAAAAGGTGAACTATTTCAGCAGTGATACTCATGAGATGCTATGTCGGAAATGAACTACATAAATTGGGTGTCAGGGAGTCTGGAGGGAAACAACTGTGAGAAAATGAGGGGGGTGATACTGTTCAAAAAGAAATGTACTCATTACATGACTTATATAACTGTAATTGCTCTGTATCACCTTTACAATACAAAAAATGTTAACTTACACTTTGTCTTTAGTGTCTGAAGGGAAAAGTTACAATGGTAAGCAACAGCCTAACATACAATTTTATAGCCCTCATCTTTGGAAAGTATCATTGGCACTTTAGTTTAAGGTCTAATTTTTACAACTAGTGTATAATATAAATGATGAAACTTTTAATACTACATACAAAAATATACTGATAATGTTACCAGAAAAAACTATCTTTTTATACTGTTGTCTTTTGGAGGATACAAGTTAAAACAGAAATAAATATGAACTTCCTCCTTTAAGTATTTGATGTGTGTGTGTGTGTGTGTGTGTGTGTGTGTGTGTGTTTGTAGTGTATATGTGTGCTTCTTAAGAGAGCTTTGTGCTCATCTCATCTGAAGCAACATATAAGGCAAATATCACTGGATAATATTAGTTACATCAGCAGAGGAAAGGAAGAGGAGGAATCATCTAATTTGAAAACAGAAACTATGATTTCTACATTAGGTGAAAATAACACTCAAAGAACCAGTAGTGCCGAATATTCAACTGGATAAAGGCAGGAGCCTGTGTCAATATTGTGAAATTACATTATTTTAAAAGACCACACATAAAGAAACAACTGTAATGGAGAAAAATAGTCATAATTGAGATTCCTAGTTTTAAAGCAAACCAATTAGCTTTTAAAAATATTTTTTTAATGCTCAGGCTTACAATTACTTCATTCCAAGGCAAAGTTCTCATACAAAATTTGAGAAAAATCCCTTCCCTCTACTCACCAATTCTATGCAGACCATGAGGCTCCCAGGGTGTTTGTTAGTCAACTTGATTGTCAAAGTTTGGACATTTTTGACAGCATTTAAGGCACCACAGAACTTTTCCAATCCTAGTTCTAAATATATCTCATTGTTTTCTCCAGAGACACCTTCTATTTCAAATCTGTTGAAAAAGCGATCCTACAGGAAGAAAATAGGCATTTAGAAAATGGCATATCTAGTGCCCATAGGATGAGTTTAGAGCCTCTTGGAGCACCTACTCACCTGCTGGAACTCATAAAAGCAGCTAAACCCTCCTACAATTGCCTGCTTCTCTGAAACGATGAAGTTCAATTTCTCCGGGCAGATGTAAAGGGTACAGGTTTTGGCAAGGTTGTATAACATGTTAATGACTCCTATATCAAAGAACAAAAGAAAAAGCTAACCTCATTGTACATTCCTTATTCTAATGGACATTTGAGCTTATAGAGGTTGGAATTCAGCAGGGTATAATTTAGTATCTCCCTGGAAAATACTTCAATACTTTTTGTGTCATTCCAGTGTCTACCACAACTTTGGAGGCAATCAGTACCTGCTGTCAGTGCTCTTTGAGGAAACTGAGGCTCAGGGATCTACAAATCATTCAATCCACACGAATTTACAGACTGCTAGATACAGAACACAGCATTGAAAGAAAGTTTCGGCACACACATTTCGGAGGATTGAGGGATTGAATAATGGGGTCTGACTACTAAGGGACGACTAGGAGAGATAAAGATGTCTTCTGGCACGGTGAGAGAGAAATCACATGAATGGAACTGAGTTACAGATTTAATAGGTAGCAGTCTTCATTCACACACTACCCTACCTGGCCTACCCACCCCAGTCTGTCCAGTGGCCATGCTCTTCCACCTTCAGGTTCTCCCAGCCCAGCCCCATCCTCCTTCTGGTTCCCGCCCTGGGTCCCGCAGCCTTCCCGCTTACTCTTGAAGTGACATAGGTAAGTTTGATCCACAATCTCAGCTCGGAACCTCATAGCTGTGCTCGACAAGGCCCACTGTGCTGTGGCTTCGATCCCAGGAGACCAACTGTCGGTTCCTGAATGCTGCGCGTGAGAAACGTTCTCATTCCCAGAGGACACCGCCCAGACGTGTGGTCAGGTAAACTGAGTCCCAGATTCCTAACCTCCTCCAGTTCTGTTCACTGAGCACAGTTTACATTTTCTTTTAGTTTTTTTTGTTTGTTTTCGTTTTTGTTTTTGTGGTGCTTGAGGATTTAGCAGCATTTGTGTCTCCAACCCCAATATCTAGGTTTGTAATTCTGGAAAATCACATTTTGAAAAGGCTGACAGTCATTTCAGCTTCGTTCTAAAAGACTTCCAAATGGAATCAATCATTTATAAAAGATTTTTTAAAAGTTCACTATAGGAGTGAACTTTCAAACACTGTCTACCCTGGTCCTGGTACCTAAACAGTGTACCATCTCCATTAAAGATTGGTAATACATCTGAATATTTGAAAAGCTTGAACATTTCACAGAAAGGTTTTTAAAGATAGCATTATTTTAGAACACTGAAATTAATGGTAATTATGCATCAATGGTATAAAGATGTGGTACAATTTTTAGTAGTATCAAGAAACCGATAAGTTTAAAAATTTGAAGAGGAAATTGAATTCTTGTGCTTAATTTTTTAGGATGTAAAACTTTCTCTTTTGGGGGTGAATGTGAAAGTTTTTACTATAAAATTCAGAAAACGCAGCAAGATAAATCTATTCTGCATTGCTCAAAAAGATATATGAATGGTCAAGAAGCACACATCTCTCCCTGGAGTAATGAATTGCAGTCAAATATGTACAATAGTACTCTAGCAGGCTGTGAATTTACATGACTACTGCTAACAATACAACTTATTCATCTGAAAAGGCAATGCATGTTTCTGAAACAAATACACCTGTGGTAAGGCATCATGTGTATGGTGCTATCATCAAAGCAGCAGGAAGTGAGGGCTGATTATCACAGCCTACACCCACACTTCACTGCCCTACCATACCTCATTCCTCATCTTCAATTGCAGGGGCACAGAACATCACATCTGTTCACAATTTGGTCTTTTGTTCACACCGAAACTGTATAGTCTCAGAAGGAATGCCTGCTCCATTATTCTCAGGATGCCAGCAACTTTGTTATCAAGTGTGTAAAGATCCTTCTGGAACCCTGGCTCCTCCACTCTCCCAGACTAACAACATACAAGAAGAGAATAAAGCCATCACATTGCTTTATTAAGACTCTGCTATTCTCTCTAGAGCAGCAGATATATCAGTTTTCTGTTTCTGTACATACACGGTCACCAGTTTTCAACTATGTACCAATGCAGATTTTGTTCTTAAACATTAGTCCCAGTCAACACCTGCCTTTTCTAGAACATAGAAATCTTAATTCAAGTGGCAAACAAATTAGTTCCCCTCATAATCCCTATGCTTCATAAAGTTCCAAACTGGAAGTTATTCCCCATACAATTTCATGATATGAAACAGAGTACATAATATTATCAAGTTCCAATTGTTTCAATGTACTTTCTATCAAAAAGAGAAAAAGGGAAAATTTTAATCTGTATAAAACAACTATATTTCAATAATCACCACAGTGAGACCCAAGGAGGCAAAGTAGGAAATCATATTGAAGTCATACTGAGCATTCACTGTCCCAAGGAATCTTACTAACTTGGTTTGCTTGCTACAGAGTTAAAGATTAAAGAACAGGAAGAACATTCATAGCCCTTAGAAGAGGATCAATGTCCAGGCCACTAGCAAATCATGGGAAAAGACCAACCTTTGAAATCGTCTAGTCTCACTGACTTCTGTGCATGGTAGATCTTAGCATTGGCTGATTTAGTTCTGTTGAATGAGTTGTAAATAAAAATAACACTTTGTCTTATTACCACTTAATACTTCATGAATGTAAGCCCCATTCATGTCTCAGTTGTTTGTGGATAATCCTTGTAGACAGAATTTCCCATTACTCTGTCACTCACATTTCTAATCATGAGAATATGTGAAATTTATTATATAGTCAGCATCTTATACAAATGATCATATATATACTAATAAGGTAATGTGCTGGTTATCTGGTGCCTTTCCAAAAAAATGTAGTTTTATCATTATCTCTCCCCAACTTCTGCTATACTTATACTATTAATCCCTTAGATTAAAACTTCTTTATCATTTATTCTAAAATCTAAGGAAGAAAAGAACCAAAAGATCAGAGGTGAAATCAGCTACTGAAACCCACCTTGCCTAGAGCTAAAGGTAGACCACCAACTCCCTCTTTGCAGGCCATGAGGGCAGCAAAGAAGACACTCTGGGGGGGGCTGAAGTGATTACATAATGCCAGTAACAGTTACATCTTCACATCTCTTACTTACACTAGGTAAGTGTGAGCATTGCCAAATGAGCACTGCAGTGCTAAGCACTGTATTACTGAAACAAAAGACAGCGGATGCTTCACTTAGCGCCAAGGAGTGGGGATATACGTTCTATGGGAGAATAGCAGATAAGATATCAAAAGAGCAAGGTTGAAGACAGCAGGAATACACTGGGTGAAGTGGCTTATACTTGGAAACCTAGTTACTGGAGAGCAGAGGTAAGAAGGATCAGATCAGGCAAAAAGTTAGTGAAACACCTTCTTAATAAAAGTTTGATGTGACATGTACCTGTCACTTCAGCTATGTAGGAATGATAAATAGAAAGACTGAGGTCCAGGCCAGACTGTCATAAATATGAAACACTATTCAAAAAAAGATGAAAGCATAAAAATACATCTCCGTACCAGTGGCTCTGGAGGTCAAAGTACAAAGCCAGTCTAGCCGAGAAGTCTGTTATGTCAAATTAACCATCAAAAAGCCAGAAATAGAGCTCTGGCTCAAGCAGTAGAGTTTAGCCTTGAGAAAGTTAAGGGACAGCACCCAGGTCCTGAGTTCAAGCCTCGATATTGACACACAAAAAAGCACAAAAGACTGGAGGCATGGCTCAAGTGCTACAGCAGTACATCTGTATCTCTACATGTTATCTGAGAAAGCTTGAGTTTCCAAAACTGGGATAATTTGCCAAATACTGTTCTCTGCAGCTGGACATCCACATCCATCACTTATCCCAATATCCCCAGAAGCAAGGTAGGCTCTGATCAGCAGCACTGCCACACCATGGAAGACCGTGAGTCCCAGCATCTCCCAGTATCTTAAAAGCCCTGGATCTGAGAATCTTCACAACCTGGGCGACCCATCACACCCTGTTTTCAGCAGAAATGTATCCATATGAAGCCTGTATTTCCATGCCCATTGTGTCCCCTGTGTTGCCACTATACTAAGCCACATTCCCAAACCCCACATACTGAAAATCCACTCCTAATACAGTTAAGCCCAACCAGTGTATTTTTCTTTTGGAAGTCCACTAGGTCTTGTGATTCAGTGTCCAATAGCCAGGCAAATCTACTAAATCATCTACTACTGACCCTAGTAAGTATGATTGGTCCCTATTGTCTACAGTCAGGGAAAGCCACCAAGAACATATCAAGCTTTTAACACAGGTACTATCCCCATAGGCAGACCCAAGAATCAGATGTTGTTCCTGTTAGGATGCAAAAGGGCTACGGCCAACACACACAGCCAGGCCAAACCACTATGCATTTTCATCTGGAGCCAGTTTCAACAGTCAGGCCCTATACTACATATGCAGGCCAAATCAGGAGGTTTTACTTGCCAGATCCCTGATTATAAAATAGGTGTTGTTCTTTCACGCAATGCCATTTGGCCACACTCTGCTTTCCATAGCTGTTGTACATTACCAGGCCCTGCCATCTGCAGTCCTGCCTCTATTTCAGGCAGTGTCCGCAAGAACCATGACACTCAGAAAAAGTCAGCACTCTGCTGCCTCCCTTGATATATGGGACAGATGCTCATAATATTCCTTTATACCTTGGATTGCCTCATAAACGTATATAAGGAATAGACCTCAACTCCTTTTCATCTGAACTGTGGCTTCTGTGATCATCCTCTACAACTCCTAAAGGATCCACAACCTACTCACTGTATTGATTGGGCTGCCTGCTGCATCATTACCTATAGATCATCAAAAGTTCTGTAAGCCTTGAGCCATCCTGCTGAACAACTTTGAAGACTTTTCTCTGTCACCCAGTCTCCTCCAATGTTGATAATCAATTCCTGGTTCTTCTTCCTCAAAAATTCTGCTTTAGTGCCTCAGTTAAGATTTCTGTTTTCTAGCTTGTTTCTTCTGTTTGGATTGTTTTAGCAACAACATTTAAATGTTGGTCCTCTTTGTTTTTACATAAAGCTGTTTTAATTTGTTTTCCTTAATAAGGACCTGGTAAATGCTAAGTCTTCCCTCTTTACATTGATCTACATCTCAACACTTTTCACTATACCAGAAGTGATAATTCCTTACCATATTTGAAGGACTTTAAGAAGGTATCAGTACCCAGGTGTGGTGATACAGGACTGTAATCCAAGCACTGGGTGGGCTGAGGCAGGAGGATTGTGCATTTGAGGGAAGTCTGGGCTATATAGTATGACAATCTCAGAAAAACACCAAATAAAATACAACGTAAGACAATAAAAGGTCTTTGTTAACTGCTGTTTTTAAACAATGGATTAAAATATTATGTTATCAACCATTTAATGTCTCTTAAATGGGTTTCTTTCCAAAAAGATTGCCGGTATATCTACTTAGCAAAGCAACTTTTAATTCAGTTGAGTGGAGTTCACATGTGGGTGGAGTTCACACAAGTGTGTGAAGAAAATGGGGCAGGTTGTGATACAGCTGTCTAGAATCTGCAGAAAGGCAGGGCATGTTCAAACATGGCTTGCTTATCTGGGAAGAACATCCAGAATCAGGGGCCCGGGGAGGAAGAATAGAAATAAAAGGACCCTCAGGGAAGAAGCCTCAGTTACCAGAGGCAGAAAGTCTGTGTGCTGATCATAAGAGCTCCACATGTCAGGGTTAATGATGGACATGGTATATAATCATATATTAATGGGAAAGCCATCAATACAAAATTACATTAAAAGGGGAATTGTGATCTACTCTAAGAGGAGGCATGTGAGGCTGAGTATATATATGTTCTGTAGTGTGTGTGTGTGTGTGTGTGTGTGATTTGCAGGATGTGCCTGGGCACAAACCATCCTAAGGACAGGCTTCATTGTGGGTTCTTGAATCAACTGGGGATATCATGGTATACTTCTTTTGCATATTCTCGTCTCCCCTCCCTTCAATAGCAAGCTGGCAATGTTGCTTCTTGAAGTTTCTAAGAACCCTGTGGGAAGGTGTGTACCTGGCATTGGCCCAGTTACCAGAAAGGTATGAATGTAAACATCATTTGAAATGAAAAAGAATTTCACGCCTCAACCACAATTCTTTTTGCCTTTCTAAAGAGATTCAAGTAAGATGATAAGCATTATAAACATGATAGAGAATTTTCTTCCAACAGTAATTATTGTAGACCTATAATATAAAAGCATATTGCATATATCTTAATATTATATATTGTAGATGTTTGTCTATATATTATATGTAATATAGCAATATTACAGTATTTATTATACATGTTATATATATATATATATATTATCCATCCATGTGCTATTTGATGTGTTTAATTCTATCACTTGTGTCTTGTAAATCCTTCTCAAAACCATGGGTAGGGATCTTCCTGGTATGTTGCTATGACCTAATTTGCATCCATGGGCAACTGTGGCATTGTGAGGTCATAAGAAAGGTGCATTTGTAGTCTTATAGAACCTCTGTATAGATTTGCATAGTGGTGAACTAGTCCCATACTCACCAACAGACTATGGAAACTTTCTGTGCTACACACTTCTCTATCATGTCTTCCCCAGTTTTTTTTCAATTGTTGCCATTGAGATTGGGGTGAAACTGGCAACTTTGTCTTGTTCTCCACTGCCATGCATAGAGTTCCAACACTTATCTTAATGGTCACAATATTCTGGTAGGCCCTGATTAACAGCACCATCACATAATGGGAGGTCTTAGTTTCAGATTCTTACCAACCAGTGTCACGAGATCTTCTCAACCTGACTATTCTTTCAGGCCTGGTTGTCTCCAAGGCAGTGCAATTGTATTGGACCCTGATCTGAGGCCACTTCATCCATGTAGGATATGATCCAATTAGAAAGGCAACTCAACAATGCTCTATTCTGAAGAGTAGTTCATCTGAGTCCTAACATGATGCCTGTCTCTGCACTACATCTGCAGACTCTGTCTCAACACCTGGGGAGCATTACCTATCCTTACCATCTATAGGAGTTGGTTCCATCCTGTTGTTTGCTGCTGTAATAAATCTTCTGGCCCAGATCTCCACAATTGGGCAACATTGCCAGGCATCATTCTCCCTGAGTAGTGTATTAGGTACCACCCTCCTGTCTGAGGCAGGTCATTCAGGCAGGCTTAACTAACTCCCTAAAGACAATTTGCCAGGCCCTATTCTCTGATACATTGTACCTTTGTCGTACCCTGATGTCTGCACCCACATTACACCACTAAGAACACCTGGATTTCCACATCTGGGCAACTTTACTGGGCACCAATATCCACACCAGTCAATCAATGTGAAATGCTGATCTTAGGAGACCTAGCACCTAGGCGTTAGGCCCTGATCACAAACACTACCACAACATGACAAGTGCTTATCTCCAAGTTCTTTATCGTCCAAATATTGGTTGACCTGGCCATTATCCCAGGAACTGTTCTCCAAAGAAGTGCATCTGAGTCTGATGCTAATTTCCAGGGACATATCAAATGTGGCCAAGATTCCACTCAACCAGGCCACATTCTGCAAAGACATTTATCTCAGTCCCAACATGGTATATGTCACTTACAACACATCTATGCTGACACATCTCCACATGTGGAACATCTCAGGGACATAAACAACCAGACATGTCCTTATGAAGAACTTTACAACACCAAGATCACTCCTGATGTCCACTGTCTTATAATCCAGTAGCATAAGTTCTCGACAACCTGGGCACTATGCCAGGCAGTAATTTCCATAGACTGGCCATACAGGAAAGAATTATTGCTTTCATTTAGCTAATTCCAACTATCATGGTCCTGTCACATTTGAAGACTCAGATCATTGCAACCAGACCATTCACCTAGGCCCAACTTTCCACAGCAATTTACTTGTGTCTAGCCCTTTTATATGTACATATGACAAACAGGCAAACCCAGATGTCTCCATCCTTGTGGTCAGGGATGCATCCTCTCATTGCTATGGCTTAGACACCCAGGAATGCCCTGATTTCAATCATTGCCCTTTGGGCAGATTTTCAGTCAAGCTATCCAGGCAGTCCTTGATACCAAGACAGCGCTACCTGTGTAGGGATAATCTGCATCTTGGCTACTTGCCTGAATGTGTTCTCCCCAGAACTTCTTCAAAATAGGGCCCTGATCTCTATTACAAGACATTCAGAAATTCCATGATTATAGATTCTGCATATCTGTGGGGACTTGACTTTCACTGTCCCAATTCCCATTTAGGCCTAAAACCTGAAATTAGGCCAGTCAACGAGATCCTATTGTCCAGAGCAGTGCAGCTGCTTCCCAATCTGATCTCTTCAGCAGTAACTTCCAGGCAGGCATATATCTTCCCAATAAGGACACTTTCTTAGATTCCATTCTCCATAATAGGACATCAGAGGGGTTCAGGTGTGATTCTATGCTGCATTACTCTATGTGGCCATAACTGACATGCCATGGCAAGTCCTGCCTGTGCTCCCCAGTTGTTCTGCCTGGGTAACCCAAGTTTCCTATAACTAGGCCATTGTGTCAGAACCCTTTCTCTTTAGCAAAACATTGAGGTCCAGCTCTGGTCTATACAAGAATGAAACCCTGGTCTCCAAGGTCTCCATTTATTTTTAGTTCTCAATCTCAGAAACCAGGCCATGCTTCTAGGCCTGTGTCCTCATCCATGAACATATTAGCCATGCTATCCAGGCAGGCTACACTTTCTGAAGCAGAGTAATTCAGCTAGGCTGCCTTTTCCACAGTAATGGGTATCAGTCCTAGGTTTCCTGACCCTCTCTCCCAAGCAGGTTCTGGTCCTCACAGTGTGGCCTCTACCCCGGCCCTTGATCTCTGTAACCAGACCAACAGAGTAGTCCTTGGTTACTCTGACAACTTTCATTGCATTTCAGCCATTCAGTGCATTGGGGCTCCCATATGTCATTTAAACATATTAGGTACTACACCTTATACACACAGCACCCCAACAACAGTGAACATAGACCTCATTATCCATCTCAAAATTGTCCCATATGTATACCAGGCTCTCCTGTCGGAAGTCAAAGCTTCATCAAGCTGGTAGATCTAATTCTCAGTCAGGCCAAACCAACTGTCCTTTCAATAGACAGTCAAGCCAGTCAGGCTAGGCCTTGCCCTTGGAAGGCAGGGCAACCAACCAGGTCCAGCTGTCTTTAGCCTACCTAAAGCACAAAGACCTTTTTCAATAGCTAGGCAAAATCAGCAGATTCCATCCTTCAAAAGCTGTGTCTTAAATAAATGCTCTTCTCCTCTCTATCCCAATACATAGAGGTAAGTCCATCAGGCACTGCTGTTTATAGTCCACAATCAAGGTAAATCAATAGCCCCTACATTCTCCAGCCACAGTATATTACCAGGACTTATATTTTCCATGAAGTAGCACAGTATTGTACAACTATACCAGACTATGAGGCCCCATCTAGAACTGTCAAAACCAACCACCAGCCAGCTAAAACTAATAGGCCTTGCCCATCACAACCTACAAGCCAGGACATCTTTTCCCTTTAAAGTAACCAATGTTATCATACCCTGCTTTCTGCATTTAGTGTACAGGTGCTGACATTCAGAGCTCACCAGCCAGGCTAAACCAACATGCTATCTCCTGCCCAGAGAAGTTGTATAGTGGGTCCCGCTCTCCACAGTTAGGGCAAATCCCCAAGACCATCCTCTATAGCTAAAGTGAATCATCATGCCCTGCCCTCTACAAGCAAAAAAGTAACAGTCCCTATCCCATGTAACTATACAAAATGACTGGGCCAAACCCATATAGCTAAGACAAAACGCTATTTTCTTTCATCCACACAGCCAAGCTAAGTCAGATGTACATATATACCATAGGCAGGTCAAATAAATAGACCTTCTCATTCAGAGCCCTCGTGTCAGGGACAGGCTCTATCCTTCAATAGATTGCCATTTTGCTCCACTCTGGTGTCTTCAGCTACTCTGCAATATCAGGTCCTGATATTTGCAGTCCTGTATCCACTCAAGTCTTATGCACAGGAGCCAAGTCAGAAAAGGTCGGTCCTTTTCCTGCTCCCTTTTGCATCTGGGCCAGCTGTCTGTAGTGTGCATTTTCCCACAGGATTGTATTACAAAGGTTTGTCTTCTAGAGAAGCTCATGGTAACCTGAAGTCTTACACTTGGCATCCTAGTCCCATTCTGCCATTCACAGGAGCTCTTCCTCATCCTTCTCTTTTGGAATAGTTCTTTTCTCCACAGAGAATTTATTCTCCTCTTCTCAAAGGTCCTCCACCTGAGCTATGCTCTCATCATCTTGATTTTCTCTCTTGAGCTCCTCCTCTCCCTGCCTCCAACATTTTGTAGTATGGGTTCAATGTCTATTCCTAGCCCTGCTGTTAACAGGGATATCTTTCTCCCTGACCTTCAGGTCCCTAAATCTAGCCTCCCCAGGGAGTAAATATAGATACCAGAGGTTAATCCCTTTCCCTCCTTAGCAGTGGCTCTCTCCATGAGCTCTACAATGTATCACTATCAATCCCTTGTGCTGAGTTGGCTGCTAGCTTTATGCAGTCCCACAAGGAAGACATAATCAAAATAAAAATAATTGAATCCAACTTGCCCTTTTGACACCATCACTTAGCATTTACCTGTTGTTGGCCCTGGATTACCAGTGTATTTCTCCTCAGAATGGCCTACTCTTGCTCCAGAGTTGTTTCTGTTTTCAATGTTGTCTCATATTTGGTTTGTTTAATGACTACAATTAAAATATTGGTTTCATTTCTTTTCACCTAGTATGTTTTTATTCTACTGCTAGTGATTAATATATTGTATACATTCTCAGTACACATTCTAATATGGAGTTAAACCCAATATCCAGAGTTTATATTGTGGCAAAAATCGGTAACTCTTCACCATACTTAGAGATTTAAAAAAGGGAGGATAATGAGGAATCAAGGCATAAGCCTCTCATCCCAGGACATTGGAAATTTCCAGATTGGTAATTGTGAATGCTTAAGGGAAGAAATCCTTCCTTAAAGAGAGAAGGGCGTAGTCCCGCCCTTGGGTACTGAGTTCTTAATGTTTTTGTGAAAAGGAATTTGAGGACAGATTGAAGCCATGACCAAGGATATTTATTAGTAAAGCAAAGGGAAGGTAGAGAGACAATACACATGTGGGTAAGGGATCTGGTGTGTCTAATAGCAGATGCAATGATTGATATAATGTTGCAAAGTATTTGTGGGGAAAAAGTAGTCTGTTGTTTGGCTCAAATTCACCTGGTATGAGCAATTTTCTTTGTTCCTGTACCTATTTAAATTTGTCACTCTTGCTTTCACTATTTTAATGGGCCCAGAATTTTTGAAGTTGTTTTCTAACTAAACTTGGGACAATAATGTCTAACAACCATTCAAGCATACACATTCTCTGTCACATTCTCTTCATCAATTGTCCATCTCCATAATAAGTTTTTTTCCTTAAATGGGTTTTGTGCCAAAAGAAGTAATTTTCCAATAAATTTATAATGGATATTTTAAAAATAGCAGTAATTTTCCTAGGATAAGTGTAGTTTTTCCTTAATAGCTCTGTGAACAGTTCTTAGAGCATGTTAAGCATTTAGACAAGCAGTCATGGTCACAGGTAGACCGATGTTCTTTGACATTTTCCCCATCTGGCTAATCATGTCAGTTTGTAAAGGAGTATAAGGATTAAAGCAAAAATAACTTGCTTTTAATCAATTACCTTTTAATCAAGAAACATATTAATAAGGCTTTTGTAAGAGTTGCTGAAAGGAAACTCCCATGTAGTTCAAGTAGAAGAGAGTTTATTGTGGGATACACAAGATGGAGGGAGGCTTGGGGAGCCAAAGAGCTTATGACAGGAGAAAGATTGTACAGGGGAGGGATGGGAGGGAGGGTGTGGCCACAAAGGTTGCCGAGATTGACCTCAGGGGAAGGGAAACAGAGCCGGAGGGACCTCACATTCTCCAAGGGAAGGGCCCATTTCTCCCTGGTGGGCCTAACAAATTTTTGTCTTTGAATTCCTGGCAACTATTTGCCATGATTTTTTCCTATTATCTATCCTGCCACAGAGAGGCTGAGCCAGGAAGATTTCAAGTTTTGGAGCAATTAAGCTCATGACAAGACAATCTTATATAGATGCCCATATTTATATATACATATATATAATATCATGTATAACACATTACAGTATATTTTATGTAGTAAAATTATAATATATACTGCATATATCACATTATATGTTATTCATAGTCAATATAGTACACATATATAATACAATATGGAATACTTATATATGATTCAAATGAAGGATATGACCCTTTTCATATCTACTAATTTAAAAAGTAGAATAAGCCAAGCATGAGTGGCTCAAGCCTGTAATCCTACATACTCAGGAGGCTGAGATCTGAGGATTGCAGTTCAAAGCTAGCACAGGCAGGAAAGTCCATGAGATGCGTCTTTAAATAATGTCCAGAAAACTAGAAGTGGCACCGTGGTTCAAGCAGTAGAGCGCTGGCCTTGAGCACAAAGAGGATCGGGGACGGCACTCAAGCCCCGAGTTTAAGCCACAGGACTGGACAAAAGAACACAATAACCTGCCAATCACTTAGTGTTTGTGAGCTGGAGTTCTAACTAAAACTTTGTTCACAGTTTGACACCATGTATCTTATTACTGACTGGCAGACTTGCCCAGACTCCTCCCAACAACTCCAGGAGGATTTGGCAGTTTGGCAGAGACTTCCCTGAGTTCCCATTAGACTTTTGCAGACATTGGCAACCTCGGCCGACATCGACAGACTCCTGCAGTCCTGCAAAGTTTCTAACGAGACTCCTCACAAAGACCCCTGTCCGACATCAGTAGCCATAGGAAAACTCCCCCCAGAGACTCCTATCAGACTTCGCAAGACGTGGGCAGACTCCAGGAGATTCCTCCCTAAGGACTGCGGAGAAAGAACGCCATCAGAGCTGGGCCGACTCCTGCGGACTCTGCGGCGTCCCGTGGCCAACTCCCCGCACAGCACTGGAGACACCACTCCCGAAGACCGGCCCAAGGCCTCCAGAGACCGGGTCAGTCCCCGCAGACCACTGACAGGGCAGGGGTGGGGGAGGGGCGGGCAGATCAGGCAAGTGGGGGTCAGAGGGCCCAGTCCAGCCTCCGGACATCTTGGATGTGTCATGTGCTGCACGCCTAGCCAATCAGAAGCGGGGTTCAGCCACTCCCTCCTTCCGCCCCTGCCACAGGCTCTGCCTCCTCGGGGCTCCCACCGAGGACATCTTGGCAGCCCTGTCACTTGTCCCCGAGTGACAGCCTGCCGGTGGAGCCTCCGAGACACCCCAGCTCCGCGGAGAGCGAAGAAGGGGGCTTCCCTAGCCCCTGGACACGCGTGCGGAGTGACGGTTGCCCTGCTGGGTTCTGAGGCCACAAACCAGGTACTGTGGCATCGGCTGCCATCTTTCTTTCCGAAGCCCAGGCTCCGCCCCTCAGGACTGCAGGCCCCCAGTGCCTTCTGCAGTCGGGGTCAGGAAAGCCATAGGGAGATTCCCCAAAAGATTAACATGGAGCTCCCCTATGACCCCTCCTGGGCATTTATCCAATTGGCCACACACCAGGCCACACTAATTATAGCACAACCATGTTCATTGGAGCATTGTTTACCATGGGTAAGATAGGTTTTTGTTAGATAGCTTTATGTATCTTAGACCAATGTTGGGCTTGTAGAGTGAGAGTTCTGACAGTTTTGTAAGAATAGCCTATAACCATTTTTAATGCTTTAACATATCCATTAGCCAAATTGTAATGTCCATGGCTCTTGCCAGGGTGCATAATTTTTATAGAGTGGAACCTCTAATTGTTTCCCTGGTCAATGTACACTTGTGATCAGTCTTTAGATAAAACAACATACTCCCTTTCCTTACAAATATGACCATGTCTAGGGGCCTCTTAATTTACTCAACCATGACATCATTCCATGCACACTGGGGATGGGTGAAATCAAACAGATGGTACAGGTCCACTTTAGTACAGTTTGGAACTCCCCCAACATTTAGTCTCCTGGGATAGTTACAGAATTTTAACCCAAACATGTCCGTTTTCCCACCAGATCCTTAAACTGAAATTTTAATGATGCAAGAAAAGACATTTAAATTAGGCATTTTAAATTAGAAATTAGAAATTAAATTAGAAATTTTTAGAATGTCTCAGCTGGTGTTTTTTTAAATTGGGAAACATAGCTACAACACAAGTTACCTGGGATTCCAATATATTTATTTCCAAGAACACTGACCAAACATATTATTCCCTCAATAGACAAAGCAGGAGACATTTAGAGATTGAGCTATAGTCTATGCTAACTCCATGAACAGATTTTTGGTTGTGGAGGAAATTTGTCTCTGTCTTTCCAGTCTCCTCACAGACTCAGCTTTATGGATGACAGTAACACTCTTGAAATAGAAAAGGACTCCTGGTCCCCTGACCCATAAATTCATATAGATTGTAATCTGTCAGCTACTGTTCCATGTAGAGTCTTCTGACTAATTTAGCCAATGTGAAATTCACAGGATTGCAAGTCCTAGAGTTACAGTGTGATGTTGTGAAAACTTTTTGTAAAAGTGCTATTTTGGCTTTTATTGACCCAAGAAACCAAGTTCACAAAATCCTTGTTGGGACAGTATGAGGTTGTGGGGTGAATCCATAGCTTAGGGTGCACAGGCATGCATTACACATGTACTTATCGACATGTGTATTGCCATTTCCATGATAGGCCCCCATGGGGGCCAGAGTAGGCCAGCCTCCAGCTACCCTCTTACTTACTGCATATGATTTTTGGCCCTCCTTATATCAAATTGAATTGACACCAACTATTTCAGGGTGGTGATATCAGTTTTGTTAATTATAGGTTCTTTGCTATTGTGGTGTCTCGCCTTTAACCATTTGTTATCTGGGGCGTGAGGAGGCCTATAGAGTTCATCTATTCAGGTAAGTGGTTGATTTCTCAAGCTTTGACTTGCCTAGATTACGCAGCTTCTGAGATGAGGAAAGCATAGCTATCATCTCACTATTTGGAGGTAGCTGGAGATTTTTGAGGATATTGTTGAGGAAATAAGCAGGTGTTTTTAGTGTGAAACTACACATTGAAGCTGGGTCAAGGCTATATTTATACCCCAGAGAAACTGGTTTTACTTTGCTATGGTGAATCCAGGGAGCAGTCTCTGCCACTTGAGATCCATAGAGTAGAAAAAAATTCATAACAATGTCCCTCTTTTAAGGGGTATTAATGGCTGGAAATTTTATTTTTTTCCAGATAATCACAATGCTTTTCTTTGTGGTCATGATATGTTAGACTTGTTGGGAGTGATGAGAATCTGTAGTAATTTCAAAAGCCAACTCCCCTACCTCAACCCCCACCACCTCAGGTGACAGGTGACATAGTTCCTTCAAGCAAGCCACACTTCGCTTGAGCAAAAGACTTGCTCAAAAGTGGGCTCCCAGAACCATGCCTGTGTAATCAACTTCAGGCCCAAACAAAAAACTTCCAAAGCACATACCATCTAGCCACCTTTGAACCTACCCTAACCTGTGACCCTACCTAAAGTCCCTTGACCCCAGTCCCCAGTATGCCTCTTTTATTCTGAATCTCCTCAGGTCTCCCCAGCATCCTTACTCAACTTTTATTAAATTTGATTTAGTCTGTTGTATTCTGTCTGCTTTCATTATTCTTGCTTTGTGAATCTGTATTTTTCCTTAACAATTGTTGTGGAAATCCAGGTCAGAATTCTCAGAGGAAAACCTTTCCACTCAAGACTGTTTTTCCTCTCCCCTTCTTTCTGTCTCTTTTCCCCTCTCCATACTTCCTTTCCCTTTCCAGAACAGCAGCTTTGGGCCAGGAGTTTGGCCCAAGTGCTTGCCTAGCATGCATAGAGATCCAGGTTCAATTCCTCGGTACCACATACATAGAAAAAGTTGGAAGTGGTGCTGCGATTCAAGTGGTCGAGCTCGAGCCTTGAGAATGCCCAAGGACAGTGTTCAGGCCTGGAGTTCAAACCCCAGGACTGGCAAAAAAAAAACAGCTGCTTTAATGGAGCAGGTAGGTTCCTCCAGCTTATTAACGGTCGAAGCTTGTAGTTAAATTGCAGCCTATATATGACCAGAGCTTTCACCCTTACTGGATCTTGGCTTTAGCTGCTTAAGTCAATATAAGTGAGTCAAAATCTTGACCTAGGTCTTTATTGACTGAGTGGTAAACCCTCTCTTTGGCTTCTGTTTCATATCTTCTCTCCACCACCACCACCACCACCCCACCACCACCTTAGCAATGGCCTCTAAACATTTACCATTCCATCACCAACACTCAACCCTGGCCATTTCTCCTCAAAGCAAATCTCTCTATATTTTGAAGTAATGATTCTAGTTTCTTTTTCAAATGTCCCCCAAGAATTTGAAATGATTGTCCCAGGGCCCTCTTCAGAAAGACTGGATTCTTGGGATGCCCAGCTACTAAGTGGAGGATCTCACTGGTTTTTAGGGATTCCTAAATACACATTCTTGGCTCTGTCCTTTTCCTCACAACTAACCATGGACTTGTCTCTTAGGTCATGAGTTCTCAACAGTACATTCCAGCTGACAGACCTTTGGCTTGTCTCTTTAAAAAAAAACTAGCTGTTCTGGGCTTGAAATCAGATTTAAAGTCAAAGAAATTTACATGCTTTTTTGTAAAAATTTGACCTCAGTTGTAATTGGTGGCCCATATATGGAGCTTTTGAACACTCAGAATTGCAAGATGTGGACAGTTTCCTCCAAAGGTATGGCAGATGGTTAGAGGTTCCCTATATTCCATCTATTTTCCTTCTCCAAGCACATCTATCCCTCTGCTTGGCTTGCTCCCCCTTCCAACTCCTCCTCTCTATCTTATCATCCTCACCTTGCCCTTCTAAAACTTTTCCAACTCTCTGTGTATCCACTCCAGATACTCTTGGGACTGAAAATGATCCCCTTGATTCACCAAATTAGCCTCTTCCCTACCAAACCTCTGATATTTACTTAATACTTCTCTCCCTGATACATGTAACTCTGCTTAGTCCTCCTCCCCTATGACTGTTACACTAACCTCTGTAACAACCGGAACCAAATTTCCCAGCCTCCCAACAAGCCAAACTTATTTCCTTAAGTAGAGCCCTGTCTGGCCAAAGGCAATGTCATTTAACATTTACACAGATTCAAAATATGCCTACAATTACTATTTACTCCAACATTCTTACTTGGAGAGAAGGAGGTTACCTGACGCAAAAAGGCATTCTCTTTGTTAAGGGAATCTCATTGAATAGCTCCAATGGTCAACTGTATTTCACTTCAGAGGGCAAGAGCAGGATGGCCTTTCTAGATCCCAAGCCAATAATCAGACTGACAAATTGCCAAAGGAGGTAGCCCAGTGTCTTCCTAGACCATAATATCTCTTTTTGGTTCAATCTTCTGCTCCTCTCCAAACTTACTGTAAGCCCAGAGAGGAAAAAAACAACTTCATTTCTCAACACGAAAGCAGGAAACAAGACTGATGTTACCATCAGAATCATATAGTATTACCAAGGCAATCCTCCTCCATTCTCAGATATTGCATCACTTGTTTCATCCTAATCTGTACTTTCTCACCTCTTCCAAAAACCTTAAGCTTACCTAAGTTCTGAGGACTGAAGGTTTTTATGAGAATTGGCCAAATTCCGTTCTGTCTGCCAGAAGTCTCATCCCAATGCAAATCTAAAACCTCCTTCCTTCCCTATTCACTAAGCCAGGTGGTCCCTCCCTGCCGTCAATTGGCAACTCAGTTTTACCCACATATCCCCCAGTAAAGAGATTTAAATATTTATTGGTCATGGTGGGTACCTTCTCCAGTTGGGTGGAGGCATTTCCCACAATCAACAAAAGAGCTGCCAATGTGGCTTCTACCTTAATAAAAGAAACCATCCTCCATTTTGGCTTTCCTATATCTCTGCATTCTGATATCAGGCCTGAGTTTTACTTCTTCCATCACCCAACATGTTACCCTGTACCTTCAGATTCCATGGAAATTTCATATCCCTTATCATTCCCAATTCTCTGGCAAGGTTGAGGGAATCAATTGATCCCTAAAATATACCTTTACAAAACTCACAATTGAAACCCATCAGGACTGGGTTAAAATTTTTGACTTGGCTCTGCTTAAATTTTGAGCCCTACCTAGAGAGCATCTTCAACTGAGTCCCACTGACATACTTTACAGGCAGCCTCTACTTCCCCCCGAGCAACAATCTCACTCCTCCTCTCCTATTCTACCTTGGAGTATCACTTTGGGACATACAGCCACATTCTCCCCAAGCTTGCACCCAATCCTGCCTGCCAAGAAATCCATGCATCCCCTTTTACAGGTGGGAGACCAAGTATGTTTGTCCTCTCTCCAACTCACGCCACCTTCCTCCCTTCAACCCAGTGGTTGAGTCCCTTCAAGGTTATCCTCACTAAACCCACTGCTGCAAAACATGAAGGCCATCCTTCCTTTATTCATATTTTCAGACTCAAATGCTCCAATTTACCACAATATTTCTCTGTCCCTACAGGACCCACATCCTTAAAGATTACCAGCATCCACCCGCCCCCTCTTACAGAGGAGCTGACCTGACATGTTCCATCAGGCTAGCCTAGGTAAGTTATTCTCCATTCAGCTCTTTGATAATTTTATTGCCAACTTTATTGAAGATACTTACATATTTGGTCTTCCAGAGCCTTTGACTATAGACACCTTCTTCTCGTATATAACTGACCTATGGCTTCAGGGTACGTTTATGAACTTTACTCCCATTCAAATCTCCTTTTTCTCCTTCTGCCTGCTCATTCTACTTTACAGTAATGAGCCCCATGCCTTTGAGGATCATGCTTTCATACCTCTTTCCTCTCCTTTGTCTAGTGGCTTCTTTGATTACAATGACTATTTCCCATATTACCCTTAAGGGCAAATGAAATTTCAAATCCTTCCCCTTCCCCCTCACTGGTGTGCCTCTAAACTCCTCCACTTTGGATGGAAGTTCCTCTTGAGTGGATCTCTTTGTAGATGGATGTCAGCTCATCGATGGTTCCCAGGAAACCTACTGGTGATGTTCACACCATGGGCTGCAATCTCACTTCTGATTCCAGATTTTTGCATTTGTGGGAGTCACTCATCTAAGCCACCTACAGGCTGCCCACAGTTCTGTTCCCAGGAATTTGACTGTGACTGGTAACTATCTACCCAAGTACGAGTGATATGGCTACATGGCACTTCTCCCAAGTATACAGATTTCTCTTAGACACAATCTCAGGAGTCCTGTACTGCTAACCAGTGCATGTTTCTCAACTCCATGTTACAGTTCAAGGACACCATGTGGACTAAAGGTATTTTCTTCTTCCGGGACAGTGTGGGCCATTGTCAACCAATTCTATGGCCAAGTTTATGATTAAAACTGTTTTCTCTCCTAAACTAATGGTCAATTCCTAGGATCAGGGACAAGAAAGTTTGCCTTGGCACTTTCTGTGTCTTTCAACCATATTTGTCAGACATCTGTAACCCAGCTATAAGAAATGATTAAGGCCTCCCACTAGTCCCTTAACCACTCAATTCCAGCTCTAGCTTCTGTCTGCAGGATTTGTACAAAGCTTGGCTCCACACAATATCTGAGTGTTATTCTTAACCACTCCATCATGCTCTACCTTACCCAGTCTCCAGAAACCCTAGATATTTACATCTTGCCCCTAGTTGGCTGTATGTACATTTTTCCTTCCTTATAAGAGGCCATAACCAGTTTGTGCTCCAAATGAAACTTTTGGTGTGACCAGAGTGTGCTTTCCTTTAACATTCCTATCAACTGGCCCTTCTAACTTGTCAACCTTTTTCTTGCTCTCACAGTCCTCCCCAGGGATAAAACACTGCTCATCTGGAGGCTTCCTCAACATTCTTGATGCTCCCCAACTATTGTCACATCAGGCATAGGTCTAGTAACCACATCAGGCACAGTCCTTAGAGCCACAGCTATCAAAGTATCACAAGTCCACTACCAGGAGGTGACCCATGAGGTCATAGAGAACCTTACACCCTTTCCCAATCAGCCCTAGCCTTACAATAACTCACTTCCCTGGCCACAGTTGTCCTCCAAAGTAGATGGCTTTCTTTGCTTACTTACTGCTGCACAAGGGGGATTTCTTAACTTTTTGCAGGAAGAATGGTTTTTATGCTAACAAATTTGGTGTAGTCCAAGAAACCCTAAGTCAATTGCAGGAATAACTCAACAATCAATGGGAATCACTGTAATGGACATCATGGTAGTATTTGCTCTCACAGTGGTCCACATTGCCCCCCTACTAGGACCTTTGACAGTAATCATCTTGCTCCTCTTTCTTGGACCTTGTTTTCCTAATCTTTTTCAAAAGTTCTCTTTGACAGGATGACTAACCCTACCCAGGCCACTATCCAGGAACAAGTCAAGGCTATCCTATTACTACAAGCAACCCAAGGCTTCGTTTATACCACTGTGCCCAATGAATACGCAGACCCAGAAAACCCCAGCCCCAGTAACCCCTCGATGCCCCTATGTCAGCAGGAAGTAGCCAGAAAAGACCACAACGCCCCTCAACCTTTTTATACCCGTTCAGGGTCTCAAATGACAAGAATCTGCAATCTCTAAAAGGCTTCTCCCACATTCACTAGGTGATAGTCATCTGAATTCCTCCAAGCAGCCCATATCTGGTTAAACAGGGTACTTGCTCAACAGTAGAATCTTGGACCCAGGCCTGTATATTCAACTTCAGGCTGAAACATATACCATCTTGCAAAACACATACCATCTAGCCACCTTGGATCTTACCCCACCCATGATCTGAGTTAAAGTCCCTTGACACTTGACCCCAGTATGTCTCCTAACTCTCTTCAGGTCATGTGTTAACTTTCATTAAATTTGATCTGGTCTGTTGAAGTCAGTATCTTTGTCTCTTTTCATTCTTCTCAACTTTCAAATTCATTCTTTTCCCTAGCAGGGAGTCTCTTTAAGACATTTTCATTAATTTTTAGTAAGCCAGAGGGCTCTTATTTGAGGTCATAAGTTAAGATCTGTTAGCTGCTATATGTTCCCCCTTAAGCCTCTAATTAAGAGATGACCTCCCCATAGTATATCTCATATAGTACCTGTCTCATCTGTATAGTGGGACAGGATCTAATTTTTTTTTAAATAGATAAAACTAAGTACCATTTTAGGTGAGTTTCTTGACATAGTTTTTTTTAAGTTGAGTTATAGTATATATTCCTATGTTTTCTTTTACCTGAACATTGAGGTAGTAAGGCTATTTATAATTATTGAGTTATTTTTAGACTTTTGCCATTAGTGATATCACCTCTGCCGTAATTGCCAGACCCATGCCCCACCCAGTAAACACAGTTATTTTAAACCAAGAAGTGATTTTGTTTAACAGGTACTTTGTCAATCAGTAAAGGTAACAAACACCAACATATACATACATATATATATATATACATACATACGTACATACATGTATGTATATATATATGCATCCTCAAGCTTGATGCATCTCATTAAAGTCTACAGCAAATTTTATAAAGGGACTCCCTCTCACAGTATGTACTTGGGGTGGTGCTCTCTTGATCTCCTTGAAAACTTATGTTTTGGTTTTGTTTTTCCACCTCAAGTGCTTCAGTTTTTCAAGTTTGTAGCTTTATAGAGTGGTATGACTATGAGAGAGAACTTGGAGATCCATATGTGGCAAAGGCATGCTGCCCCATGCAGAAAGGCAACTTATATCTATGTAGGGCTTTCTCCTAACTGCATAGTAGTCTAGTATCTTTTCTTCATTATTTTACCTCTCAGGCACCAAGTACTCAGACTCATGTACTCCAAAACTTGAGAACCTAGAAAAAATATATCTTGTCTTTTGTATCCTTCTGCCTGCTTATCTACGGTAGGCTTACTAGTATTTTATTGGCTGATTTCTAGGATGAAAAGTTCATAGAGGTTCACAGAGTTGTCTAGCTGTCTCTCTAGGGGCCCATTCTACACCAAAGAGAGAGCTATTGTGACTCACAAAGAACTGTGTCACCTAGCTGGAAATATTGGCATGCAAAGAACCTCAAGGACAACTTGGTTCTGTTCATAGGGCTCAAGCTCCCTCATATAGTTTCAATCCAGATCCTCTCCATCCCCCACAGCAGTATGTACTATATATATTCTATACACATTAACTTGGGGGAGGATCCTTCCTTCGGGGTCTATCCGACTTTGTCTGCCCTCAAGGCCTGCTTCTATCCTGGCTCAGTTACATCTAGAGATGGCAGAGATGCCCCCAAGGTGGCCTCAAAAGGCGATCCGGCTGAGGAAACTTTAATTGTGGAGCACTCAGAGTTGCGCAGAGTTAGCCCTCCTGCTGCTCAGGAGGAAAGGGTTTAAAATCTCTCTATGAGGAGGGATTGTTGGTCTCCTTTGATCCTGGTGCCAGGTCCTTGAGCCCTACACCAAGTGCTCCTACCCAGGAACTTTCAGCAGACAATTGGGGTAAGGAGCGACTTCCACCATCCTATAGAATTAGTGGTGACTCCTCCCCTAAACTGGAAGAGCAGGTTAAGCAGCCATCCTTCACCAGTGGAGACTCCTCCCCACTGTGCATGGCTTTCCCAGTAAATGCTAACCCTGTGGGCAATAGACAGGCCCTATGGTATCCCTGGGAGGCCCCTGATTTAAAGGAGCTTAATAGAAAGCAGTCTCCCTAGATGGGCCAAATTCGCCCTGGGCCAAGACCATCCTCTAAGGCCTGGCTCATCAGCAGTGCACCACCCAAGACTGGAAAAATTTAACTTAAGGCTGTGCTCCCTGGCCCCCTGTACCTCAAATGCTGTGCCTTTTTTGATGAGGAGTGCCATGCCCAGGCTGAGAAGAATCAGGATGTTAATCCCCCAGTCCCTGTGACTTTGGGAATGCTATCAGGATCCAGTGATCACTTTTCCACAGGCAACCAGCAGGCTGCTATCCCTGCCCCCTACCAAGAACAGGTGTGGGCTTTGGGATTGGCTGTGTGGAAAAAATTGGAACAAGGCCCCTCAGAGCCTCCAATATCAGGAATTTCTCAGATGGCTACCGAGGATCTTGCCACCTTTATAGAAAGAGTAGAGCAGAGCCTCCAGAGAATGTTCCCCCTGGGCCCCCTCCGAGATCAGTTTGTCAAGATGCTGGTCTAGGAGGGGATGACCGCATACCACACACTGGCCTGTGCCGAAATGAAGGAAAGATCTATGGGAAGGTGGATAGTTGCCACTAAGGATGTAGGCACTCAAGCCCACCAGTCACAGACACTTTCTACTGCCCTTATCTCTTTCAATGGAGCTGGAAGAGGAGTTTGTTATGGTTGTGGCCAGCAAGTCCACTTCAAAAGAGATTGCCCTAGGGGTCGAATAAGACCTGATCCCTCACAGGAACATCTTTTATGCCAGACCAAAGGCCAAACTCCACCTAAAACACCCTGTCCCCGATGCAGGAAGGGATTCCTTTGGCAAAAGGATTGTAAACCTAAATTGTAAATCTAAATTTGATATTGAGGGAAAGCCTTTAAACTAATTACGGGGCACCCTCCGGCCCCGTCACCCAAAGGAAGTGTCTCATCTAGGGATCCACCTAGGGCCCACTGGATCTCCGAGTAATCCCAGGGATTAGGCCAAAAATGGATATCTTCACCTTGGGGAGGGGAGTTCCACTGCCTGATTGACACTGGAGCAGATGGGACAGTATAGGGGTGGGGGGGGGTGACACTAAGTCTGAAGAGGCCAAGGACTGGCTCCCTTGGAAGGATGTGGATGGTAGCTGGGGGGAGGTGCGCCCCCTGGTGGCATCTGGCCTAACAGCCAACCTGCTGGGACAGGATATTTTGGGAGAGACAGAGGCATTCATCACCACAGACCATAAAAGGAAATATAATGATACTCTAGAGGAAGAGGATCAACAGCAATTTGGCCTATCAGGCCATCTTAATAACTATAAGGGGGACCTGCCTATGGAGGCTGCAAGGTGGAATGCTCCTACACCCTGTGTAAGTCCTCACCCCCACTGTTCCAACTGCCCCCCCCATCCAATGGCTTCCGGGCCCTCCAGTTTGGGTGGAACAGTGGCTGCTTCCTTTATATAAATTACAAAAACTAAGAGAGATATTATCAGAACAGCTGACTTTAGGGCATATCAGGCACTAAGCCCTTGGAATTGTCCTGTGTTTGTCAAACAGAAGTCCTCGGGAAAATGGAGAATGTTGCAGGACCTAAGAAAGATTAATGAGCGATGGTTCATGTGCTACCCCCTTGCGAGGGTTGCCTTGGATCCCCTCCATCCCTCGAGACTTGACTCTCATTGTGATTGATATCAAGGATTGCTTCTTTTGTATTCCTCTGGATGCCTGGGATTGCAGAAAAATTCGCCTTCTCCGTTCCCTCAATCAATTTCCAAGGGCCAGATGAAAGATGAGTGGGTGGTACAGCCCCAAGGCATGGCCAGTAGCCCAGCCTTTTGTCAACATTATGTTTCACAAATTCTGCAACCCCTTCAGAGGAGATCAGATATAACTATATATGTATACATGGATATTATTATAGGGGCAACAACAATGCCTCGCCTGGAATTAAAACAATCGAAGCTACTATTTCCTCCCAGGCCTTAAGTTCCCGGCTCCTAGCAACACTGTGGCAGGCCCCAGCTCTTGGCGGTAGGTGGCCTAGCAGCATCTTAGCAAATTTCACGCCACCTGCCCTGGTCAGAGCCATTCAGCCACTGTGCTTAAAGAGGACCTGCCCTATAATCTCTAGGGAGAGACAAGATATGAATGTTGTGGCATTCTATGATGACTGCATTAGTTATGAGAAAATTGGCATAAAACTGCTCCCCCGATTCTAGGGGCCACAGTCTCCAATGACTTCCATTTCCCCCTTTAACTTGGAAATCACATGACCACCTATGGATGGAGCAGTGGCCTATTGGTGGGAAAAGCAATTGGAGCTACTAAAATTAATACAGGAACAGCTTCAGAACTCCCTATTTTTGTTATCATGAGTATCAGGCAAATACAGGTTTCAAATACAGGTTTCTTCATGGTCTCCCTGCAGTAAATATGCCCATGGGGGCCACCCAAGCAGGGCTCCAAGTCTTGCATCAATTCCTAATAATTTGTATATTTATGCTATTGAGATAAAGGATTGATTTTTTCTATAAACAGTGGTTTTCCTTTACCACCCCTCCTATAACAACCGTTTCTGGAAAAGATGCCCAGGTTTAAAGCAAAGGCCTCCGGAGGTAAGTAAAAGTCGGCCGACCACTCTATATGTCTAAAAAGTGCACTGTGGGCCAAAAATCTGGACGCAGCAAGCTCTCTAGGGCCTGGGTGGTCAAGGGATGCCTTTACCTCCTTCTGGGTTTCTTGTCAGTAACAGGGCATGCCTGAGAGTCCCACTGGCAAGACATGTCTAAATCTAAGTAAGTTGTTTGGTGAGAACATTCATCTGAGTCCATGTTTTTGTGTTAAATGTATCCGATTTAGTCCCATTTTCTTGTTATGAGTCAAAGTCTGGTTTTGTTTGAGAGTAGGCAAGGATGGCCTCCGCCGGTCATCTACCAGGGAACAGAAATTTCTGTAGGGGAGGCGTGCCCTGAGTTCAGGGCCCCATGGTCTTTCTGTCACTCTGGTAGTTTAAGGCCAGGCATGACATCAGAAATTTGAGAGATACTTAAATGTCTCTGCTTCTGTGTCTCGTTTTTGTTACATGTTTTTTCCTTGGGAATTTTTTTCTTGTCTGGTTTTGTCCTTGACATTGATACCAGTCCAAAATATGGGTCCTTGTGGTGTGTGTGTGTGTGTGTGTGTGTGTGTGTGTGTGTGTGTGTGTGCACGCACATGCGCGCACGTGCACACATCCTTTTTATCTATTTGAATATATCTGTGGAGTAAAAGTTTTGGCCCCCCCTGGGGTAGGTTTCAGGCCTGGTATGGCCCCTCCCACTCGGCTGCAGTTGAGGTGAGCCGAGGTCAGACAAAGCAGCTGCAGGCTTAGTCCAGTTTCCTTTTTCCTAACAACCTGCTGAAGTGTCAGTCTGGAGACAGTTGGTGGCAGGACACAGACTTCAGTCTTAGTTCCCCTAGGTTTAAGACTCCCACCCAACTTTCATCCACAAAAAGTATTATGATAATAAGTTGCCATGTTAAAAAGCTTCGTTTTAAAACTTGGTTGTCACCTGCAAGAGTAAAATTGGCAAAATTCTCTTGACACAAACTTCCGGAAAATGTACGGCCGATATTAATTTTGCACGCTTTCAGATCTTTGAGTATGAATGTACATGTGTGAATGAGTGTGAGTGAACATGTTCAAAGTTAAATTGTCAGCATCCAAAACAATGGATAAATCCATAATTGAAACACAAAGACAATTAGGTAAATCTAAGTCTAAAATTCAAGAAAATTATTAGGTTTGGATGTTTTCCAATGTCTCAAAGGATTATTGCATTATTTTAAAGAGGAATCAGTTAATAGGATTTTTCTAAACATTCTGAAATCAGCATTTTAAAAATCTGGTATTGTAATGCATAGAGCTGTTTACATTGTAAACAGTGTATCTTGTTTAGCCTAGAGGCAGTAGGGAATTTGGAATTTATTTCTTTGAGTTAAAGTTTGGAGACAAGTATCAAAATTTAAATGTGAATTTGTTTATCAGTGTCAGAAGCTTTGCCTGCCTGTCTCTTAAAACTGTTTAGGTAATCAAATGCCAAGAGAAAGGACCGAGAGAACTTAAGATAGTCCTGTGTGACCATCTTTGAGGGTGAGAGGTGCAGCTCTGGGTAAGATAAGCTGGCACAAAAGCTGTTTATCTAAACCTGGTCAGATGGACTGAGTAGACCGTCTTTGTCCTTCTTCCTTACAGAATGACATTGGAAATCTGATGGTAAAGTGGGTGATATGATTAGTATTTCTTAAACTTACCCCCTAATGATTCAAGTCAGATCCCTGCCACATGAACTGACTCACTTAAATTGATGAGAGTTGCATCAGAGATTCCCCCTGGTCCTTATAAAAGACTTAAAAAAAGATTGTGAGAAAATTGTGCATGCCATTTTTACAAGTCCCACCTCTACAATCCCCTGGGGTCAATCCCCAGGACAGTAAACCTAACTTTACCTGGCAGACTGATGTAACCCACTATGTCTATAGATACTCATTCACATGCTTGTTGGGCTACTGCACATTCTGGCGTAAGAGCCCGACACGCTGAAAGCCATTTTTTACAATGTTTTGCTGTCTTGGGTACAGAAAATCATCATAAGACCTTAAAAATCAACTAATAAAACAAAAAGGGGAGGCAACCCCCATGATCAATTGAGGACAGCCAGGCTTACACTAAACATTTAAAATTTTTCCAAGGATCAGCCTCTGACTGCCTTTCAGAGATATTGGTCTAATCAGACACCTTATTTAAAGGTTGAAGTCTGTTGGAGAGATCTTCTTACTGGATCATGGAGAGGCCCTGATCCCCTCATTAGTGTGGGGAGGGGATTTGCATGTGTCTTCCTGGTGGGCGAACCAAACACAATTTGGGTACCGGCTTGAGATTTAAAATATTGTCAGCAAACTAAAAAATAATTACCCAAGAGCACCCCCTCTTGAGGTACGATTTTCCTTCTCCCTCTTGTTCACAGGAATGAGGAGACCATACTGGATGCTCTGCCTTGCTGTGGTTGGATTCCTCAGTCGCCTTCCTTCTCCTCATCCTGGGCATCTTTATCCACACCACCCACAAAGACACTAGTTTGGATCTACAATCTCAACTTTATTCCCTGGCTGCAGTAGTCCTCCAAAAGCATCGAGGCCTTTATCTGCTTAAAAAGGCTGCAGGAGGTTCTCAAACACCGCCAAAATGAAATCGATGCAAACTATCTATGGACTGGACTAAATGGTTGGCTCCCTTACCCTCTCCCCTGCGTGGGCCCCTTGGTTACAGTGATCCTTGTATTCACATTCAGACCTTGTGTGATCAATAAGCTCCTTCAGTTTCTTAGGGATCAGGTTAAAGCTGTTCAGCTAATGGTGGACCGACAATATGCTGGGCTACGAGATGGCAGACTGGGAACCCTATGAGGTTGGCCCCAGCCCTTACCAGGATGTACAGGTGTATAAAAAGGTTTCCTTTGCTGATGTTGGCCAACCCCCCTACTTAAAATCTCCATTTGGGTCTGCCAACCATACAGGTGAATTGCCTGAAGAGCTAGAGTGGTAGTCAATGACGGGTAAGATCCCCAGAGGGGGACAACCTAAGACAGGCACATTCTCGAGTAAGGCAAACACCTGCTTAATAAAACACTAAGGGGGAAATGTAGGGCATGTCACGTCAGGGAAATGGAAACCTGTGTTGTAAAAGGAGGCCTAACTCGTGGCCCAGTGCTCATTTCCTGGTTTTGGGACCCAACCTGCCTGTCGCCCGGTTGGAAGGCGTGGCTGTGGTTTGTGATGTAAAGTAAGGCTACCTCAGGGATAGGCCCTGAACCCTTCGGCCCTCTCAGACAGCACCTGATTCCCCTTCTTTACCTACCTCCCCCCACCCTGCCCACCTTTGTGCTGATAGGCTCCTGCATCCTATATTAGCTGAATGTACTTCTTCAATAAATGAGTTCCTGCCTTGACGGGACTTCCTGACATGTCTGATGGTCCTCCGGTTGGGGAGGGCTGAGTGGGAGCCATCAGTTGGCCCTTTCCTTTCTCTGCTGGTCCTGGTCGGGGTGTGTTCTCTCTATCCCTCTTGCAGGTCAAGGGGGACGGAGGACTAAAACCCCCGACAGTGATCAAGAAATCCAGGGTCCCTACAAAATCCTTAGATGTCTGGGGACTACAGGGGAAATCCAGGGATCTGTGGGACAATGTACAAATGAAACTGTGTCACCTGGCTGGAAACATTGGCAGACATAGAACCTTAAAGACAACTTTGATGGGAATCAGTCCTGCAGAGACCATGCAGCAAACCCTCCAGGATACCATCTACTTCCTGAAGCTCCAACTCTCCCTTGTACTCCTCCACTGGCACCTCCGTGCTCTTAGATGTGCAGCAGCAGACATCTTGCAGTTTCTAGAGGAAGACACTCATCCCCTCAAGGATCTGTCTTTGCAAGGCCACCACCCAACAATCCATACAACGTGGTAGTCTCTTTAGGCATGCATCTGTACTGTCTCTAGGACCTGATTTGCATGGTCCCTCCATCTGTACAGTTTCTGATCTGTGAATAATCAATCAGAGAAGCTCATTCAAAGTCAGATGGGGCCCACCGAAATTTTCTTGATCAAGCGCCTGTGCCAGGCCAAGTCCAGATCTTCCAGAGTAGTAAATCAAGGCCAGTCTCTAATCTCTGTGTTCTGAATATGCAAGAAGGCTGTGATGGATGCCAAATCCACAGACCAATTCAGGCAGGTTCTGATCTTGCCTGCCTTTCTATCCTGGAAGAACCTGACAATCAGAATCCTGTGCTCACCAAAATACCTGCACTAGGGTCACTACACCAGGCCACATTCTTTCTAATAGTTGCATGGGACAGACACTAGTCTTCATAGATGTGGTACCTAGGCAAGTCATGACATCTACATCCAGATTAACAAAACAGTTGTTACAGGGCCGATGCATGGCCTAGTGGTAGAGTGCTTGCATACCATGCACGAAGTCCTGGGTTCGATTCCTCAGCACCAGATACACAGAAAAAGCTGAAAGTGGCGCTGTGGCTCATATGGTACAGTGATACCCTTGAGAAAAGCCCAAGGACACTGTCCAGACCCTGAATTCAAGTCCCACGACTAGCAAAAAAAAAAAACAGGTGTGATATCATCTCAGGGGCAAGTTTGGATCATTGCAGCTCAAAAAGCATTTCAGAAAGTGCTTTACCATGTTGTTCCTCTGTACTAAGTGCCTACCTCTGCTGCCTGAGCAACATGACTGGCCCTGTTGGCCACCACATTGAATATCGGTATCAATTTCCTCCCCATCAGTATCTGTTCGGACCTATTACAGGTCCTGATGTGTGAGGCTGCACCACCCCACAGGTGCTCTACACCACAGCCTGAACAATCCACCAAGATCTACCAAGGAAGTCAAGCCATTAGGGAATGGTCTAGCCTCCATAACAAGGTAAATCACCAGGCAACTCCACCCAATATGTAGGTCAATCCACCAGACCCTACTCTCTTGAGCCATGTCAAACTACTATACGTTTTCTTACATATCCCAATTCCAAACTCCATACCCTAATAGAGTTAAGCCAAACCAGTATACTTTTTTCCTTTGGCAGCCATGGAATTCTACTAGGTCTTGCATAGTGGGAACTCACTAGACAGGCAAAACTACTAAACCATCCACTACTTACCCAGTGAATATGACAGGAGCCTATTGTCTGTAGACAGGGAAAGACACTGAGATTAGCTTTCATATACAGGTTGTAGCAAAGACACTATTCCAACAGACAGAACAGAGAATCAGATGTTGCAAAAAATATTAGGATGTAAAAGGGATATGCCCAACACACACACAGCCAAACCACCATGCTATTTGATCGTTAACCCATTTGAACCACCAAGTCTTATAATCCATAGGCCAAATCAGAAGGCATGGTTTTCAGAGCCCCCATACTAGCATAGGCTGGTTTCTACATATAATCCCCTTTGCTACACTCTGCTTTCCAGAGCTGCTTTACATAACTAGGCACTACCATCAGGTTAATAGGGGTCTTTGGTCAGTCTAAGATGTTTGCAACATGAGGTTGGCAGCCAGGTCCCCATAGGAAAATTTCAAACGGCACTGGCTGCCTTTGCCACTGCCAGCAGCAGACCAAGAGCCCCAAGAACAACCTAAGTAGGAATACTCACTTGACTGACCAGGATGTACACCCTGTAGGGTGCCCTTTCATATCAGTTGTGGCCGTCTTAAAATATCTTCTCAGATGGGGCCGGGAGTTTGGCCTAGTGGTAGAGTGGTTGCCTAGCATGCATGAAGACCCGGATTTGATTCCTCCTTACTACATACATAGCAAAAAGCCGGAAGTGGTGCTGAGGCTCAAGTGGTAGAGTGCTAGCCCTGAGAAAGTCCAAGGACAGTGCTCAAGCCCTGAGCCCAAAACCAGGACTGGCAAAAAAAAATATCTTCTCAGAGCTCTGATCCCAGAGCTTTTGCCTTCCAGGGCAAAGCTCCTTTCCTAATGCCATAATTTCTTCATGTTGTGATGTTATATACAAGACATCTCAATCAGGGTGTATTCTGTGAATCTATCCATTGATTCCAAGTACAAGTCATTCTATTAGGGCAATTCCTGATGTCATAAGAAGCAACCAGTCCCCATGACAAGGCCTAGTTCTCAGCCACAGGGCTACTTTTTCAGAACTGGTTGTCCTTTCTTATCTTCATGGCTGAAATATTCAGAAATTCTTTAATTGCTACCACCACCACAACTGGGAAATTTTTGTTCTCCAAGGCTGTCACACACGCTTAATTATCATGGTCTCTATCATTCTACATTGGCAGTTTCTGGTCTGTCTGCACCTCTGCCCAGTAAGGTTCAGATCTCTGCAACCAGCCCACTAGTCAAGGCCTGCTTCTGCACATGATTACATCCTGGTCTCCATAACCATGCTAGACTTCCAGACCCAGATTTCCGCAACCTAGCCACTTTACCAGGCCCAGTTCTCTACAGTAGTACATCAGGATCTGTTTCTGATTTCTACAGTCAGGCTATCCAAGAAGGTTGGATTGCCCCCAAACTATGCTCTTGCATGCCCATATTTTCAGGGATTATGTATGTGGATAAGCCAGAACTTCTGTAACCAGGCCACATGTCAGGCAACTTTTTCCATAAAAAGGTACCCAGGTCTAGCATTGATTGATCTGTATTATGATGCCTTAATAGCAGATCTTCATCTCTGTGTTCTTGCCACCCAGGCAGGACCTGATCTTAACAATCAGGCCATTTGGCTGGGCAGTATTATTCAGAGCATTTCACCAGGGTATGGTTCTGATTTCTGTGACTGGGCAATACAAGAAGACACTTATTGCCACCACTGCCTTTCCTGAGCCTTATTCTTCACAGTAGACCATCATTGTTCTGCTCTGATTTCCATGGTTGTACTACTCCATGTGCCCACTACTCACACACCAGGGAAAGTCCTTGACCCCCTCCTCAGGTGTCCTGCCAGTACAAAGTTCTCTTCCACCGTGTACCTCTGCGAGGCCATAATCCTTTAGCAAAAATCAGTTCCAGTTCTCATATACACAGCAGGAAACCCTGTTAAATATTGATCGCCTGGGTCTCCATGTATGTATAATTCCCAATCTCAGAAACTAGGACACTCATTCTCACTAATGCAACTGTGTCCTCATCCCTCAACTTGTTAGCCAGACTACCCAGGCAAGCCACTTTTCGAAGCAGGTTAAGTTAGCCAGTCTTCCTTCTCTGCAATAGTCTTTTGGTTATCAGCCCTGATTTCCTTTCTGTCTCTCCCAAACAGGTTCTTATCCTCATAGTGTCACCTCTACCCCAGGCCCTGATTTCTGTGGCCAAACCAACAGAATAGTCCTTGATTACCCCATCTTTGAAACCAAGACATTCAGTCCCTTGGGGATCCCATATGTCACTTAAGCATAGACCTTGTTTAAGCATACACCTTGCACCCACAGCACCCCAATAACAGTGAACACAGACCTCATCATCGATCTCAAAATAGCCCCATACCTATGCCAAGTCCTCCTGTAGGAAGTCAAAGCTTCATCAACCTAGAAGATCTTGTCCTCCCCAGCCAGGCCAAACCAACTGCCCTTGCCACTGTCAGTCAAGCAATTAGGACTTAGCAGGATGTGCAATCAACCAGGCCCTCCTCTACTTAGCTTGGCTAAAGTACAAATCCATCTTCTAATAGCTAGGCCAAATCAGCCTTAAAATAAGGTTTCATCCTTAAAATACCAAGACTACAAACAGTGTTGTTCATATGTTTATTCCACTACATAGGGGTAGAGCCAGTAGGTCCTGCCCTTTAGAGTCACAGGCAAGACTAATCAAGACACCCAGTACTCTCCAGCTACAGACCACCAGATCTTGCCATTCTGAGCATACTAAAAAGGTTAAACATCCAGGCTATTCCATACCAAAACAATGTGTATAGTAGGTCCCACTTTCCACAGTCAGGGTGAAACCCCAAGATCATCCTCTACAACTAGAGTGAAACATCATGCCCTGCCCTTTGCAAGTGAAAAAGTATTAGACGCTGTCCTATTTAACTACGTAAAAAGACTGGGCACAATGCACACAGCCTAGAGCAAAGCACCATATTTTTCATTCGCAGCTAAACTAACCCAGAAGTAACCTGTACACCATAGCCAGGCCAAAGAGACAGGCTTTGTCCCTCAGAACCTTCATGCCAGGAACAGGCTCTGTCCTTCAGTGCATTTACACTTTCCCATACCCTGTTGTCTACAGCTCCTCTATGTCACCAGGTCCTGATATCAGCATTGTGTTTCTACCCCATGCCCAATCTTCTAGAGATATACCACTCATAAAGGGTCAGTCCTCTGCTGTCTCCTTTGTTGTGAATATGCTAGCTGCCTATAGTACTCCCTTTTTTCAGACCTTTGCCTTCTAGAGCAGCTCTCCTTAACCTAAAAATCCCATTTCTGGCCTCTTCGCCCCATTTGGCCACTCACAGGAGTGTTTCCTGAGCCTGCTCTCTTGGCATAAATCTGTTCTCTAATGAAAATTTTCACTCCTCTCCAAAGTCTTCTGGCCTGAGCTCTGATCTCATCTTGTGGACTCTCTCTTGAGCTCCTCCTCCTCCTCCTCCTCCTCCTCCTCCTCCTCCTCCTCCTCCTCCTCTCATTGATTTGTACCTGGGCTTATTCTATTCTTCTAGTCTTCCAAGGCTTAGGAACATCTTTATCCCTGACTTTCAGATCTTGAGTCTAGCCTCCCTGGAAAGGAAATATAGGGAGCAGGCTTCACTCCCTCCCTTGCTGAGTTGCAGCCCTTTCCAAGAGCTCCGCAATGCACCTATCTCCATTTATACCCTTTTGCTGAGTGGGCTGCAGGCTTCATGCTTACCTATAGGGAAACCAACAGCTAGAACAAAATTGGAGCCAGACTTCCCCCTTGATGCCATCATGGAACATTTACTTTTTGCTTGCCCTTGAATACAAAAGTGTTGCTCCTCAGAAGAGCCTAAATTGTTCCAGCATTCATATTTCTGTTATCCATGCTGTCCTTTACAGTGAAAGTACAATTATAATTCATTTCATTACTTCTTTTTTGCCAATCCCAGGGCTTGAACTCAGGGCCTGAGCACTGTCTTTGTGCTTTCTCAAGGATAGAGCTCTACAACTGACCACTGGAACCACAGCACCACATTTGGTTTTTTCTATGTATGTGGTACCAAGGAACTGAACCTGGTTCTTCATCCATGCTAGGCAAGCATTCTACAACTAGGCCAAACTCCTGGCCCCACTTCATTACTTTCTTTGTCCCAGGGCATTGTATTCATGCTCAGTACACATTCTAATGCCGAGTTACACCCAACACTAAGAGGAGTTTGCATTGTGTCAAAACAGATAATTCCTGGGATCAGGAGTTTGGCCTAGTGGTACAGCTCTGCCCTAGCATGCACAAAGACCCGGGTTCGATTCCTTGGTACCACCTACATAGAAAAAAAGGCAGAAGTGGTACTGTGGCTCAAATGGTAGAGCTCTGTCCCTGAGAAAGCCCAAGGACATGCTCAGGCCCTGAGTACAAGCCCCAGGACTGGCCACAAAAAAAGATAATACCTCACCACCGTATTTGGGGAATATAAAAAGGGAGTGATAACCAGGTTGTGAGATTAGGAAAACTGTTCTCTCTGACCTTCAGGCCCTCCCTAGAGAGCAGATATAGGGAGCAGACATCACTCTTTCCCCCTCCTGAATTCTATCCCTCTTATGTGATCCCAACACAAGCCTGTAATCCCAACAAATGGGTATTAAAATACTGATAATTGTAAATGCTTCAGGAAAAACATCTAAAGGGAGGACTTTGCCTGGCCTCTAGGAAATTTGTTGGTGATGTTATGCAAAAAGGAATTTGAGGACACCTTGAGTCAATGACCAAGGTTATTTACTGGCAAAGCAAAAGGGAGAGAGAGAGAGAAAGAGAGAGAGAGAGAGAGAGAGAGAGAGAGAGAGAGAGAGAGACAGAGAGACAGAGAGACAGAGAGACAGAGAGACAGAGACAGACAGACAGAGACAGACAGACAGAGACAGAGAGAGAGACTGAGAGAGACACACAGAGAGAGACACACAGAGAGAGATAGAGACAGAGACAGAGACACAGAGAGAGACAGAGAGAGAGACAGAGACAGAGAAAGAGAGACAGAGAGACTTTGAGGACACCTTGAGTCAATGACCAAGGTTATTTACTGGTAAAGCAAAAGAGAGAGAGAGAGAGAGAGAGAGAGAGAGAGAGAGAGAGAGAGAGAGAGAGAGAGAGAGAGAGAGAGACAGAAAGAGAGAGAGACAGACAGAGAGACAGAGAGACAGAGACACACAGAGACAGAGACAGATAGAGAGGGAGAGATAGAGATAGAGAGAGAGAGACAGAGAGAGACAGAGAGAGAGAGAGAGAGAGAGAGAGAGAGAGAGAGAGAGAGAGAGAGAGAGAGATACACCCAAGTAAGGTGTCTGTCTGATGACAGGTCCAATGATTGGTATAACATTAAAAGTATTTATGGGGAAAAATAGGTTGATATTCAGCTCAAATTCACCTTAGGATAAGTATTTCTCTGTTCCCATAAAATTTGTCATTATTTTTTATGATATTTTATTTGAATGTATAGAGGGGTTAAAGTTATATTTGCCAGATAGAAGGTGCATTACTTCTCACACCTTGATATCCCTTCTTATGTTTTTGTCTCCATTTCCTTCCCCCCCTCATTTTCCCCTATTTCAAATAAACAAGTAAACATGTATATAATATATCAGGTAATAAAGTGGGATACTGTAACAATATGAGATTAATCAAAGGGCGACAGAAATTTGTCATTCTTGATGTTACATTATTTTATTAGTGGGCCCTTGGGACATTGATATCTAACATCCCTTCAAGCATATGGTGAATTCTTAAACATACTCCCACCATGTCAGGTGTTCATTCTCATGATAAGTTCTGTTCCTTAAGCAGGTTTTGTGCCAAGAGGAGTCACTTTCCTATGATAAGTGTATTTTTTCCTATTAACATCTCCTTGCACAATTCCTAAAACAGATTATTTGGACAGGCAAATGAGGTCATATGGTACCAAATGCTTTTTTGACTTTTTCCATTTTGTAAATCATTGCAAATTATAAGGGAGAATAAGGATTAAAGCAGAAGTAGTATTTATATATTTTTTATTGAAGATGGATATATATACTATTGTGTAGAATATATTGTTTAGATTTTAAATATCATGCATTTCATATTATATAAGGAATATAATATATTTTATATAATTTACATTCTATATTGTATATCACATCTATATAATAAAATATGTGAATGGAGGAATGTAGGCAACAAAGTAGCTAATTTTAAAGGTAGGATAAAATAATGCCCTGTCAATCACTTAATATCCATGAAATGGAGTTCTAGGTAAAAAGTTCACACATCAACATTATCCGTCATTTTGTTATAGACTCTGACAGACTATCTGAAACATCATCCAAGGACTCCACCAGAATTTAGAATTCTTAGAGACCAGAAGTCTCCTCCCAAAGATTCTCTTTAGACTCCCAGCAAAGGCTACTGTCCAACTTTAGCAAACACTGGCAAACTTTTCCACAAAATTCTATTGGACTGTTGGGAAAGAACGCCATCAGAGCTGGGCCGACTCCTGCAGACTCTGCGGCGTCCCGTGGCCAACTCCCCGCACAGCACTGGAGACACCACTCCCGAAGACCGGCCCAAGGCCTCCAGAGACCGGGTCAGTCCCCGCAGACCACTGACAGGGCAGGGGTGGGGGAGGAGCAGACAACCACAGGCAAGGTCGAGGTCAGAGGGCACAGCCCAGCCTCCGGACATCTTGGGTGTGTCATGTGCTGCACGCCTAGCCAATCAGAGGCAGGGGTTCAGCCACTCCCTCCCTCCGCCCCTGCCACAGGCTCTGCCTCCTCGGGGCTCCCACCGAGGACATCTTGGCAGCCCTGTCACTTGTCCCCGAGTGACAGCCTGCCGGTGGAGCCTCCGAGACACCCCAGCTCCGCGGAGAGCGAAGAAGGGGGCTTCCCTAGCCCCTGGACACGCGTGCGGAGTGACGGTTGCCCTGCTGGGTTCTGAGGCCACAAACCAGGTACTGTGGCGTCGGCTGCCATCTTTGTTTCCGAAGCCCAGGCTCCGCCCCTCAGGACTGCAGGCCCCCAGTGCCTTCTGCAGTCGGGGTCAGGAAAGCCATAGGGAGATTCCCCAAAAGATTAACATGGAGCTCCCCTATGACCCCTCCTGGGCATTTATCCAATTGGCCACACACCAGGCCACACTAATTCCTGCACATCCTCAGCCGTCGGGGACCGCAGGGGCCAGCCAGGGCTCGGCGGGGCAGTACTCGCAGGGCACTGGTTCCCCTGGCCGGTATGGGGGAAGACGCAGAACCCAAGGATGGGGCCGGGAGTTTGGCCTAGTGGTAGAGTGCTTGCCTAGCATGCACGAAGACCCGGATTCAATTCCTTGGTACAACATACTTAGAAAAAGGCAGAAGTGGTGCTGAGGCTCAAGTGGTAGAGCTCTAGCCTTGAGAAAAATCCAAGGACAGTGCTCAGGCCCTGAGATTAAGCCCAGGACTGGCAAAAAAAAAAAGACTATTAACAGAACCGAGGACAGTGTCGTTGGGGATTGGTCTGGAAGTGCCAGGCAGCAAAGCATGCAGGGTGCCATCTTCTTCCCGGACTCTTCAGTCTCCTCCCTGTTCTCTTTTACTTGCATCCGAGAGCTCCCGGATCTCTAAATAGTGCCAACCTCCAGCTCCTAGAGAAAGACGCACTTCCAGTCCAGAGCCACCACCCTCACTACCCATATGTGGTATAGTTTTTCGGCACAGGTCGTGTGTCGGGTCCTGCTCTGTAAAGCATGTATCAGCTCAAGGTACTGATATTCATACTTTTTCCACCTTGGCTGTTTCTGATCTGGTTAGAAGCAATCAAAGAGTCCCGGATATCTGCAACCAGGCCAGTGGACAAGGCCCTGGATATCATTCAAAACTTGCAGGTCGATATCTCTGTGCATGGGTACCTTTGCCAGGCCGAATCTGGGTTCTCTGAGGGACTACAAGAAGATGGCTCTGATCTCTGTCCTTCATTGTGTAGTGAAGTTCTGATGGAGGTCACATCCATTGCCCCCCTCCCTGCACAGGCAAATTCTGAACAGTCCTCAATTCTGGCCACATAGTAAGACTCATAGACATATTTACTGGTGACAGTAGCTTTATTTTTTTTGTATTTGTGAAATAGATGGTCCCTGACCCATCCACAGTTATAAATTGTAATATGTTAGCCACTTTCCCCTGTAGGGTCCCCTGGGGAAAAGGTAGGGAAATTCATCAGATTACAAATACTAGAAATGCAGTTTATTGTAGCAATATTCTTTGTAGGAGTTCTGTTTTATTTTGCCTTTTACTGAGCCAAGAAGTCCAGTTCACTCAGAACCTGTTGGGACAGTGTGAAGTCATTGGAGGCATCCATAGGTTAGCAGGATATGTCACACACTGATCAATGTCTGAATTGCTCTATGGGCTTGAGTGGCTGGCCTCTGCAGGGGTCTTCTCTTACTGGACGTAATTGGGGTGAATCTTTTGATTTTGAGGCACATACATGATGGTGTGGATTTTCTTAATTACAGGCCCTTTGCTACTGTGAGCATCAGATCTCCAGCCATTTGCCATTTTGGGACTAAGTGAGGAGGCGAATATAGTTCACCAATCCTGGTAAGTGATTCCTCATGCTTCTGCCATGTCAGCTTCAGTGCTATCATTTTACTATCTGAAGTAAAGTGGAGATTTGGAGGGTTTTATTGAGGCAGTGAGCAGCTGTTTCTGAGAGTAAACTTTCAAAATGAATCCAGGTCAAAGCTATACTTCTACTTGGAAAAAGTTGGTTGCAACTGGCTGTAGTGGATTTAGGGAACATTCTCTGCCACTTGGCAGCTGTAGAGTACAAAATAATCACAACAAAGGCCTTTCCCAAAGGATCTTTGTGGCTTACATTTTATTTTATTTTTCCAGATAATCAAAGTGTGATCAAGAATTGTTAGGGTAGTTTGGATCTCTCTCAGACCCATTTATTAATGTTTCAGTCAAGCCTGTATTTTCTGTCTTAAGATGAGAACTCTTATCTAAGGTATAATCCTCCTTTGACCGTTAATTAAGAGGGACTTTCCATAGTCTACCTCATATGATGACAGTCCAATTACTTAGTGAGAATGGACCTAATTTTTAACAATGCTATAGGTGCAAATAGTCCCATTGAAATGGTTGGCTTTTTGTGAGATGGCTCCTAGAGTCTATTTCTATGTAAAACCATACCAAAAAACTGTATCCAACGGGTTATATAAAATCTCTGAGTTATTTTTAAACCTTTGTTCATTAGTTGTAACATCTCTGCCATAATTGCCAGCTCCATGTCCCACCCAACACACAAAAGTATTTTAAATCATGGAATGATATTTTTAGCAGGTACCCTTCCACTCCTTGGACCCTTTTATTATGAATGCAGTAGTCCTCCATCCTGACAAGGTACAAACAAACATCAATAGATATCTCCATCCTCAAACCTAAGACATCTCAGTAAAGTCTACCACAAATTATACTCTGTATCTAGCATAGTGCTTTCTTTATTTCCTCAAAGACTTTCATTTCATTTTTCTACTCTACAAGTTTCAGTTCTCAGGATGGGATGGTGGCCTACTGGTAGCATGCTCACCTAGTATGCATGAAGCACTGGGTTCGATTTCTCATTACCACATATACAGAAAAGGCCAGAAGTCAGGCTGTGGCTCAAGTGGCAGAGCTCAAGCCCCAAGACTTGCGAAAAAAATAAAAGAGTTTCAGTTCTCCAAACTGTGTGGTTTTATAAAAAGAAAGTTCTAGCTATATGAGAGTCTTTAGATATCCAGATATGGCAAAGCCTACAGTCCCGGGCAGGAACAAGAAAGATGATTTATGTGTTTTGTTTCCAGGTAGGCCTTTGTCCTAACTGCCTAACTGGAATCTAATATCTTTCCCTTGTTGTTTTCCCTCACAGATCCTATTATAACTGTCATTACATTATTTTTGCCATCATTTTTACTGTTGTTAGAGGGGGTCAAAGATGGTGACCTTCTGTGTGGTTGTTGCATATGGCAAGGGGCTAAAGTAGGTGAGAGTAGCAGCAAGACTTACTGCTTAGGCATCCAATTACATACCAATCTTATTAATGTTTTATAAGCTCAATCATATAACACTCATGATACACTGATATCCTCTACTAGTTTCTGGAAAATTCTGTGATTTTTTCTTAGCTTTTGCTTTTTCCATTTTAAAACAAATATGTGACACAATTCATGTTTATTATGCAAGGGAATGTTTTATTTCCTCAAGCCTTTCCATTTCTATAAAATTCCCTATTTCTTTGCTTTCCCCTTCGCCTACTTACATCATTTTATCCTTTAATTTGTATTTTGAAACAGCTCTTATTAAATTGTGAATTCAAAAACCAAAGGTTTTTTCAGAAAGAATTATTTTATTTCAGTAGCTTTCCTTTTATATGTTTCTTTTTTGTATTGTTATTGTGAAGGTGAAGTTGTTACACAGTGGTTACAGTTACATGAATTAAGTAATGGTTACAATTACTTTGAAACATATCTCTTTCCCTTTCTCTCTTCCAGAATTTTCCTCCTATAACCAAGCATAAGATGTACAGTTCATTTTCCACATAGTATCTAGTGAGTATCACTGTTATATTTGTTCACCCTTTGTTCCATCTTTTATATTCCCCTCTTTATTATTCCAAATACAGAATAGCAAGAAAGACAAAAGTTAAGGAAAACAAAAGCAGTAACAGCAGAAACCAAAAAAAAGTCAATTGTTTTCTTTTCTTGGAGTTCCTTTCACAAAATATTATTTTATAGGATCATATGCACATTAGCTATAGAGTCCCTGTCAACCATTTCTGTGCTTATCCTCAACTGGCCTCAGTGTGTGAAAGTCAAGAGTCCTGTATAATTTATCATTTCCCAGTGTGTGTATTCATTTTAAACATTCAGTGTGTTTACATTCTAGTTACAACTAGTGAGGGAAACCATACAACCTATGCTTCTTTGGCTTACTTTGCTTAATATAATTTTTCCAAGTCTTTCCATTCCCTTGTGAATAGTATACTATTGTTCTTTCTCATGGAGGAGTAGAATTCCATATGTATACATTTTCTTGATACATTTGTTCACTGAGGGGCATTTGAGTTGATTTCATGTCTTGTCTATGGTAAACAACACTGCAATGAGTATGGTTGTGCTGGTATACTGAGGAATTGTTTGTCCTCTATTGGATAACTGCCCAGGAAAGGGATTAATGAGTCATGGGGTAGCTCTATATTTAGTCTTTTAAGGAAACTCCTTACTGATTTCCAGAGAAGTCGAACAAGATTACATTTCCCACAACAATGTAGGGGCATTCCCTTTTGGGTACATCTCTGCCAGAATGTTATTATTACTTTTATTGACAAAGGCTATTCTAACTGTGGTGAGGTGGATACTAATTTTTTTTTTGCAGTCCTGGGTTTGGGTTCAAGGCCTAAGCACTGTCCTTGGGTTTTTTTTTCTCAAGGTTAGAGCTCTACCACTTGAGCCACACACTGCTTCTGGCTTTTTTCTATATATGTGGTACCGAGGAATCAAAGCCAGGTCTTTGTGCATATTAATCAAGCAATCTACCACTAGGCCAAAATCCGGGTCCACTAAATGTTGTTTGGATTTGCATTTCTTTTATGGCCAGAGATCTCTTCATGTGTCTATCAACCAGTCTTATTATTTCTTCTGAGAAGGCTCTTTCTAAATCTTTAGCCCATTTATTGGTGGAGTTATTAAGATTTTGAGAGTTTTTTTGAGGGTTTAATTTTTTAAGCTCTAAGTATATTTTAGATATGAGGCCCTGCTCTGAGGTACAGCTAGTAGAGATCTTTTCCCATTCCAAAGTCCTTTGTGCCATGCAGAACCTCTTCAGCTTGTTGCAATACCATTTATAGAATCTTTCTTTGATTTTTTATGATTCTGTATCTTTACTTAGTAAGTTTCAACCCCTTCCTAGAAGGCCTAGTGTTTCCCCTACTTCCTTCTGTAATATTTTCATGGTATCTGATTGTATGAGATTTGTGATCCATTTGGAATTGATTCTGGTGCAGGATGATTAGGAGTATCTAGCTTCATTTTTCTGCACAAAAATACCCAGTATTGCCAGCGGCATTTGTTGAAGAAGACATCTTAATTCCATCCTATGTTTTTCCTTCTTATCAAAAACTAAGTGGCTATAGGTCTCTTGGTTCATTTCTGGATCTCCAATTATATCCATTGGTCTTCATGCCTATTTTCCTGTTAAGAACAAGGTGTTTTTATCACTATTTCTTTGTAATAAAGCTTGAGGTTTGTATTGATATTTCTCCAACGCTGTTCTTCCTACTAAGGATTTTTTTGTTACCTGGGTCTTTTATTATTCCATATAAATTTTTAAATTAATTTTTCTATTACTTTGATGGAAATTGTTGAGATTTTGATGGGTAATGCATTGAATTTGTATTGCTCTGGACAGTTTTCCATTCTTACTATGTTAATTCCTCCCATCCAGGAGCATTGGAAAATTTTCCATTTCCTTAAATTTGTTAATTATTTTTTTTACAGTTTAAAAGTTTTCAAAATAGAGGTCCTTCACATTTTTGGTTATGTTAATTTTCTTTTTTTTGCCAGTCCTGGGCTTGAACTCAGGGCCTAGCCTTGTCCTTGGGCTTTCTCAAGGACAGAGCTCTACAACTTGAGCCACAGAACTATTTCTGGCTTTTTCTATGTATGTGGCACCAAGGAATCGAACCTGGGTCTTCATGCATTCTAGGCAAGCATACTACCACTAGGCCAAACTCCCAGCCCCAGTACATTACTTCTTGAACATTGCTACTCTTTCCCATGTTTTTCTCTCACTTTCTCTCCCTCCTCTCACTCCCAATTTGTGAAATTCATTTCCAACATATTGTCTTGTGAATTTCTCTGTTACACTGGTTCACCCTTTGTCCTTTGTTCCATCATCTTGTTTTTCCTTTTCCCTGACTCAAACAAACAAATACATGTATATACAGTATACCAGGTAGCAAAGTCAGATGTAACAACAGGGTGGTTTGATTTTATACCCTGCAGCTTTGTCAGAGTTTCAGATAAATTCAGATACCTTGGATGAGGAGTCTATAGGGTTCTTTAAATACAGGGGTGGGGTGTTGATACCCTAATTCTCTGTTTGGTTAGAAACACCTAGGCAGTTTACCTATGGCAATGCCACCATCTTCAACCAAATTGTTTTGTTTTTTTTTTAAAAAAAAACATTTTGTATTCATTAACCGATTTTAATGGACCTATGGCTCAAAGTGGGACAGTTTGAATTTAAATCTGCCATTTTTTCCTTGGCCTACTGTGCCAGATAATTTTTGGTTACAGTGAGAATAGTTTCTATATATTAAAGCATCAGATTGTATTTAACATGTTGATGCACATACACAAAAATATTAAAATATGGTATAAAGCATGCCTTGTATTGAGTTCAAAAATGAAATTTAGCCATAAATTTTGTACAGTTACAGTAACAAATTACATATTTTTGCCCAAGGATTAAAAGGCCAACTCAGAAAAATAACATCAATAATAAATACATTCATTTAAATGATTATTAGCATTTTTAGGGCAAGGCTGAAAAATAGCACAGAATTCATGCTTTAAAATTATTGCTTTAAGTCTGGCTTACTTCACTTAATATGATTTTTTCCAAGTCATTCCAATTGCTTACAAATGGGGCGATGTCATTCTTTCTGATGGCAGCATAAAATTCCATTGTGTATCAGTACCACATCTTCTTGATCCAGTCATCTACTAAAGGGAATCTGGGTTGGCTCCAAAATTTTGCTATTGTAAATAGTGCTGTAGGGAACATCGTTCTGCTAGTGGCTTTAGTTTGGCCTTGTTTCTGGACGTTTGGGTAAATGCCAAGGGTGGAATTGCTGGGTCTTCTGGGAGCTCTATGTTTAGTCTTTTGAGGAACTGCCATAATACTGCTTTCCACAGTGGTTGAATGTGTTTACACTCCCACCAACAGTGTAGTAGTGATCCTTCCTGGCCACATCCCTGTCATAGACTCTATGGTTTCCCTCATTTGTAGTAATTAGTACACATCTAGGACTCTCCTAGAAGAGGATTACAGTAGTGCAAAAGCTAGGTACATAAGGTCATATAGGATGAGACTAAATGAAAGAATCTCTAGGATATGGAAACAAGAGCTTTATCTTGTGTGATTGTTGTTCTTAATGTACTATGTTATTTCTCCTCTTTTTTGTTGCCCTTTGGTTAATCTCATATTGTTACTCTATCTGACTTTGTTACTTGATATATTGTATATATGTTTATTTGTTTATCTGAAATAGGAAAGGGAAGGGGGGGAAACAAGATGTTTGGGAGAGGGTAAGGTGGAAAATGGGGGCAAAACATAAGAAGGGGTATCAATGTGTGAGAAATAATGCACCTACTATCTGGTGAATGTAACTGTGACCCCTCTATACATTACCCCGACAATAAAAATTTAAAAAAATTTAAAAAACAAAAATGAAATTATTGCTTTAAGATGGATGAAACCATTGCTATAAAACAAAAGACCAAAATAAAAACTATTTTGCAAACCAAAAACAGAACATCTGTTCTTAAATAAACACAGGAAACTAATAATGTAATTCTTTTAGAACTTACATTAGAGTTTGGGTTTATATTAGACTACAGATTGATTTTTGGGCACTCCCTAAGTGGGCTTTGTCTTTCTTAAGTGTATTGGAAGAGTATTGAAAGGGTGGTGCCTTCCTGAAAGAAGGGGAGAGAACCTCTCCAAATTTATTTTATATACTTTATAAAGGTTCATATAAGGGCCTGTTTATCCATCCAGGAGTCCATGCTATACCAAAGGAGGGATATTTGAACTCACAAAAGACCCTGAGATTTCATAGAGTTCGTTTAATTTACAGTCTCCACAAAATCCCTTCTTAAAAAATTTAGGTGTGCATTCTGAGGTGTGGCCTTACTCTAGTTTCCAACTAATTTTCTCACTTTGAGATGACAAGACAGACACAATATTGTCATGGATTTGGAATAAAGCCAGGGCACCTTCTCTCCTCACACACAGGGTAGGTGATTTGTGGCCTTCTCTATCACCTGGCCAGGTAGTACACTTATAAAAACTCCCTTATGCCTCTGTGCCGGGCTTTATCTCACACACCCATACTCACCACAGGCCCACTCAGAGCTTGAAACTTGAGGGACACACAATAATCTTGTCCTACTTCTTAGACCAAGAGAGAAAGTTTTACCCTAGGTATCCATGGGGTTACTCAGGTAGTCTCCATAGGAGGAGATCAAGCCCCTTTTCTGCCACCTAAGGGCAAGAACCACTTTGAAACTTGTTCTTTCCTGACTGTAGGAAAGAGTACCCAGATATGGTCCCTGTTACCTGCATTTCGTTCCACATCAAGAGGGGATCTCCTCTGTAAGGAATAATTACCCAACTCAGATCAAGAGATCTATAGGTGCCTGGTAGTATTCTCCTCCTGAGGACCAGGGAAGCCATTCAAAACAACAAGGGAATTGAAATCCATCTCAAATCCTAGAAATTCAACACCAAGATCTCTTATAGGATTCAGTATATTGTACTACCATATAGTTGGTGAACTCATTTCCTTATAAATGTAAAGTACCTAGAAGAAAGCCTCCTGTATTTTATATACGATTCTGCTTGCTTATCTAGTGCACATATGTATGCATTTGTATAGAATTTTAATGAATGATTTCAAGGACATAAATTTTTCACCCACAACTGTGTGCTACTTTGCTCAGACTGCGCAGAGTCCCCCAACATAGTTTTAGTCCAGCTCTCTCTATCCTATTATATACTATGTATTATTATATACTATGTATTATATACTATATATTATTATGCTATAGAATTCATATTAAATAGGAACACATGGTATAACAATATGTGTTATAAATTATACATATGTGCTATTTTATTGTATAGTACACACATACAGACACACACATATAGAATACACATATAATACAAAATGAAATGTGTCAAAATGAATATAGAAGTCATACTATATTATTTGGGAAAATATACTAATATACTATTATAGCAATTGCTTAAGGTATCTGAAATGGAGTTCTAGCTCAAATGTTCACACCTAGACATTATATATATATATATATATATATATACATATATGTATTACAGCTTCAAGATATATCAGAAGACTCCTCTCAAAGACATGATCAGACTTCAGAAGAATTTGGTAGACCCCCAGCAGGCTTCTGCGCAGTGTCCGGCAGACATTTCCTAAGACCCCCATCAGAACTTGGCAGAAGCCTTTAATAGACTCCAGCAGACTTCTCCCAAAGACTCAAAAGTCTAGGTATGTGACTCATCAAAAAGACTTGGTAAGATTTTGCAAACTTGAACAGAGGTAGGAGGGGGATGGGAGAGTAGGAAAGCCAGATACTAGAGGGTGGTGGGGGCACATCCCATTCCCCTGAACTTTTGAAAGTATCAAATATGCATACCCCATCAGAGACAGGGATTCAGCCATTTCACCCCACCCTTTCTACAGGATCTACTCATCTCCAGCTGAAGATCTATAGCAGCCATACTGTTTTTGCTGGAGTGAAACCACGCTGGTATAGACAACCAAGTACCTCATCTACATGGAATTCTGGAGAAGGAAGCTTCAATAAGTTCCTGGAGCTATGCAAAGAGACTGCTGGACTTGTCAGGTGTGAAGAAACAAACCAGGTACCATGGCATCGACAGCCATTTCCATTTCCGAAGATGATATGCCTCCCCCTCAGGACTATAAGAAGGAAGTGCATTCTAGTCATTTTCAGGAATTCCGAGGTCCCTACAAAATCCTTAGACGTCCAAAAACTGCAGGGGAAGTACAGGGATCAATGGGGCAATCCTTAAAGTACACTAGATTGCCTGGGTGCAATGCGGGGCAGACACAGAACCCCATAGTCAACTTGGATGGAAATCAGTCCTGTGGCAACCAGGAAGCAAACTCTCCAGAGTACCATCTAGTTCCTGGGGCTCCTGCAACCCCTCCCTATATTACTCCACTGGCATCTCAGAACTCTCAGCCCTATAATAGCAGACATGTGGCTTCTAGAGGAAGAGAGTCATTTCGTCAGGGGTCTGTCCTTGGCAGGGCCACCACCCCACCAGCCACACCAGGTGGCCTTAAGCATGCATCTGTGCCACAACCTGCTAGGCAAAGCAATGGATCAGCTCCAGGACCTGATCTGCACAGTCATTTTATCTGTGTAATATCTGATCTGCAAATATCAAATCAGCGTTCATGTGACCTCACTGGTCAGGAAGCCTCTGATGGAGTCTACATCCACAGTCTAACCCAGGAAGTTTCTGACCCTGCCTACCTTGCTGCTCTGGCAACTCCTGATGCTGAAAACCCTATTACAGAAATAGGTCAAGATATGAACAACCAAACAGTTCCAGAAGGTCCCATTGTTTCCAGGAATACATCTGAGTCCTACCCTGATATCCTCAAGTATTCTAGCTCAGCAGGAACTCATCGTCCCAAGGAGGTTGGGTTAGCAGATATCAGGCTCCACTACAATGAATTACTATCTGCTACTAACCTCCATGGTCAGGTCTTGCAAGAAAGTCTAGATTGCTTTCACCCAACTGTGGCAAATATTGAGCTTTGTGACAATGCTAACCAACTAAGCCAAAATTTATGCAGCCAAGCTACTCAACAAAGCCCACTTCTGCAGAACAGTGAATCAGAGTCTAGTTCTCTCCATGGCCAGGTTCACCAGGGAGGCTTTGATCAGGATTGGGGCCACAGCCACCACCATCATAGGAACCAACACCAACCAAAATGCACTACCAACAGAAGTTCTGATCTCTCCTGCCTAGCTACCATGCCAAGTCCAGGTATGTGGAATCCATTTACATGGGGAGGCCAAGATCTCAAGCAGGCCACTAGAGAAAGCCACACTCCTCACAGCAGTATATCAGGGTTCACCTGTGATGACCATGGCCATAGTACCTGGGGAGACCTGAATCAATACAACCAGGCCACATGGTCAGGCAGCCTTCTAAAGAGCAATGCATTAGGGTCTGGCCCTGGTCTCCATGACCGAGTCTCCCAGGACTGTCCTGATCGCTGCCACCAATGGCCCATAGGAGTAAATGAACTCAGTTGCTATGCTTTCCAGTCATTTCCTCATCTTGGTCAACTCTCTACTCAGGCAGATGGTGGTGTCCCAAGCCAGGTCAACAAACAAGGCCCCAAACTACACAGAAATGCATCTGTGTCCTATGATGATGTCTGGTGCTATAGCCGCCAGGACAGCAATGATGTCACATTACCAAACCAAGTTCTTCAGAGCAATGCATGTGGGAATGGCTCTGATATACCTGGCAAGGAGTGTCAGCATGGCCCTAATTGCCATCCATGTACCATCTGTGCAAATTCTGATCTCATTGACAGTGTTGCAATGGAAGAAGGCCCTGATCATTGGAAGCAGCAAGGCCAGTATTACCAGCTATTTCCCACCAAGGCAGGTTCTGATCTCTTTAGCCACACTACCATGACAACTCCTGATATTCAAGACTCACATATGCTAGGTGGCAAGAATATCGTCCAGCAGAACACCCAGGAAAGCCTCAGTCTTCCCAGCAGTGCCTCAGACTCACATTATGATATGCTCAACCAAACTCTCTGGGGAGTCCCAGATCTCCTGAACCCAACCACATTGACAGGCCATGTTCAGGAGAGCAGTGCATCAGGATCTGCTTCTAATATCTATGACCAAGTGTTCAAGGGATGCCCTGATCATTGTCTGTGCCTAGTATGGGGAGATTCTGACCATCATCAATGTGCAACCACATCAGTTTTCAATCCTTGGGACCTTTCTCCTGGGAAAGGCCCAGATGTTCCAAGCCTAGCCACTCAACAAGGCCATATTCTACATAGCAGTGCACCTGTATCTTGCCATGATGTTTCTCTGAGAAATACCCCGGGAAGACTAGATCTCTGCAACCAGGCTCCAGACCATGTTTTCCTGAGCATTTCATCTAGATCCCAACCTGATATTTTAGAATGCCACTCCCTGGCAGTTGTGGATGTTGAAAATTCTACCAGTTTGTCAAGCCCCAATCTTGGGATCTATGGACCTGGTTCTCAAGCAGATATCCAGGGCCATATCATTGCGGTACACTTGGATCCCCAAAGCTGGGCCAATCTGAAAAAATACATTCTCCAATGCAGGACATCAAGCTCTACCTCCAATTGTAATGTCCCCACCACCCAGACAAACCCTGATCAGCAGTGTGGCTATACCATGGCAGCTCCTAATTTTCAGGCGTTTACTCCACCACGAAAACCTGATTTTGTTAACATAGCCATTCCATCAGGCCTTCTTTTACACAGCAGTGCATCCATGGCAGGCCATGATTTTTATGGCCGTGTCCCCTATGTAGGACAAAATCCCTGCCACTGGGAAATAAATCCAGGCCAAGCACTGTGCAACAGTGCATTTGGCTCCCAAAATGATGGCTATCACTCTAATGTGTGTACAGGCCCTGATCTCAAGAACTGGGCCATGTTTCCAGGCCACATTCTCCACAGCAATTCATCTGGGTCCCAACCTGTTGTCCAGGACCAGCCTGCTCTGGTAGGTCCACAGCATCTGAACTGGGCCCACTTACCATGTCCTGTCCTCTGGAACAGTATATCTGGTTCACACCCTTATATCTGGGGGCAGGTTACCCTGCAAGGCAAAGATCTTATTACCTTGCCAAATGTTCCCCAGAATGGTGCGCATTTATCTCAAAATGATATCCTGAGCCATGCTACCCAGGCAGGCTTGCATCCCCAAAACTCTGTCACTTTGCCAGACACTGTTCTAAGCAGCAGAGCATCCAGTTCCACCTCTGATCTCAATATCTGCACCACCCAGGCAGGCTCTGATCAGAATTACTGCCACATGATGGCAGACCTTGAGTTTCCATTTCCAACAGCCTCAGGAGCTGAAACTCTTGAGAATCTGGGCACAACATCACACCCTGTTTTCAGCAGAAATGCATCCATATCAAATCCTTATTTCCATGGTCACATCTCCTGTGCTGGCCAAGATACCCACAGTCGGGCCACTACCCCAGGCTACATTCTTCCCAACATGGAAATGAGGACTGATCCCAATTTCTATGGCTGCATCACCCAGGCAAGCCCCAATACCTGCATCCAGGCCAATGAAACAGTGGCTCAACATGGCATCACCTCAGGGGAAGGTTTAAATCTCTGTAGGTCAACAAGCATTCCACACAATTCTCTTCCATGCTATTCATTTGTACCGGGTGCTGACCCCTGCAGTTCTAGCAACATGACTGGCCCTATTTACCACCACTGTGAATATCCATATCAATTTCCTCCTCAGCAGTATCTTTCAGGATCTATGCCAGGTCCTGAATTCGGAGGCTACACTACCTCAACAACTGCTCTACACCACAGCCAAGACAATCCACCAATACCTACCCAAGGAAATCAGATCATTAGGGAATGGTCTAGCCTCCATAGCCAGGTAAATCACCAGGCAACTCCATGCAATATATAGATCAAACCATCAGGCCCTCTTGCAGCCACATAAGACTACTAGGCTTTCTCTTCTACACTCCAGTACTAAACCCCACACTCTAATAGAGTTAAACCCAATCACTTCATTTTTTCTCCTGAACTCTGCTCCTAATTCCAAGTAAATGTTCTGCAATGAGCCACTTTTCCCCCTCCCGTGAGTTTTGTGGTGTGCAGTCAATTGGCACTCCTAGTCCTGCTAGCTTTAAGTGAAACTTGTTCCTTCACCATCATCCCCTAAGTCCAACCCCTCCCAAGAACCTATATAAGGAATAGACCTCAATCCCTTTTCATCTGAACTGTGGCTTCTGTGATCATCCTCTACAACACCTAAAGGATCTACAACCTACTCATTGGGCTGCCTGCTGCATCATTACCTATAGATCATCAAAAGTTCTGTAAACCTTGAGCCATTCTGCTGAACAACTTAGAAGACTCTTCTCTCTGTCATACATTTCTTACCCACTGCTGATCATTAATTTCTTGTTCTTTTACCTCAGAGTTTCTGCTTTTGCCCCTGAGATACAATTTGTTTGTTTGTTTGTTTAGCTTGTTTCTTAATTGTGGATCAGTTAAGCAATAAAATTTAAGTTTGTTTTGTTCTACATAGACTTGCTTTATCTCATTTCTAAGGATTGTTCCAAGGGTCCATATATACTAAGCTCACCTTCTTCACACTGACAAACCCCAACATTTTTCGCTATACATAACATGGTAATTGCTTGCCATATTTGAAGGACTGTAATAAGAAATGGTGACAGAGGCCTATAATCCCAACGCTGTGCGGGATAAGGTAATTTTGTATGTTTGAAAACAATCTGGACAGTCTCACAGAAAATAAACACAATACAAATAAGAATATTAAGGATTCCAAAGGATCTCCAGGATATGGAAACAAGAGCTTTATATCGTGTGATTGTTGTTCTTAATGTACTATGTTATTTCTCTTCTCTTTTGTTGCCCAATGGTTAATCTCATATTGTTACAGTATCTGACTTTGTTACCTGGCATATGGTATATACGTTTATTTATTTGAAATAGGAAAGGGAAGGGGGGAATAAGATGATTAGGAGGGGTATGGGGAGGGAAATGGGAACAAAAACACTGAGAAGGGGTATCAATGTGTGAGAAGTAATGCACCTACTACCTGGCCAATATAACTGTAACCCCTCTATACATTGCAATAAGAAAGAATATTAAGGATTTGTGCAAGGTACATTTTTTTGTCACTGATGGGCCTCGGCACTGTTTCTGAGCTCTTTTGCTGAAGGCTAGCACTCAGGACATAGCGCCATATCTGGTGTTCTGGTTACTTGGAGATATGAGGCAACTTTGAAGCCTGGGCTTGCTTCAAACTGTAAACCTCAGGTCTCAGCCTCCTGAATTGCTTGGATTTACATGTGTCAGCCACTGGCACCTAGCTTCAAGGTACTCTTTCTTAAAGTGGAATAGATTAAGTGAATATTCTCTCACCCATTTAATGTGTCTGAGATGGATTTCATTCCTGAAAGTTTTTACTGAAGGACTCTATACCCTCTTAGCCAAGGCAACTTTTAGTTTAGATGAGAGAAGTCCATATGCATTAACACAAGATGAAGGAAAAAAGTGGGTAGATGTTGATGTAAATGTCCAGGGTCTTTCAAAAGGCAGGACATGTTTAAGTGTGGATTATTTGGCTGGAAGGAACATAGAGAATTGGGAGGAGGAACAGAAAAAGACACCTGAGGGCAGAAGCCTGACTTTGTAGAGGCAGAAGGCCTGTGTGCTGGTCACAGGAGCTCAAGATGTAGTGGTTAATGATTTCAATGGATATGGTCATGCATTAACTAGAAAGCCAGTCATGTAACAACAAATTATAAAATAGAATTCTGACTTATTCTGTGAGGAGGTATATGAGGCTGAATCTTTGTGTGTATGTTTGCTCCTAGTGTATTTTATATATGTCATTGACAAAAACTTAAACCATCCTAAGGACAGGATTCATTTTGGGTTCTTGAGTCATATGAGGATATGGTCTTATACTTCTTTTTCATGTTCTTTTCTCCCCTCCCATTAATGACAAATTAATAGTGTTTCCATTTGTAATTTCTGAGAACTTTGTTGGATTCTGGGTCAATTTCCCTGGCCTTTGCCCAGTTACCATAAAGATGAAAGGTAAACACATCAACTATGAAAGGCCACATTCTGCAGGACAATTGATCTGGATTCCAAAATAACATCTGTATCTCAGTTCACCTGTATGATTTCTCCAACTAGGGGAACATTTTAGAAACCTAAGCAATCAGGCATGCTGTTATCAGCAACTTCAATACTATGGCAACTCGTGATCTCCAGTTTCTTATCACCTAGTACAATCACCTTTAAAGGAGCCATTAGAGAACCCTAATCTTGTAGTCTGAGATACAGGTAAAAGAATAGAGGGACAAAGGTACCTAATCTTTAGGAGTGTGAGAGAGAAAGAAAATGCACAATGAGATAGTCTAGAGTTTTATAGAGGAATCCCTTTGGAAACTGACACATCCCAATATTAATCAAGAAAATGGAAGTTAATCAGTGAATAGAAAAAATGGAATCTCACATTGTAATATGTTTTTAATAGTGGCATCGATGTGAAAAGCAGGATAGTGCTTCTGCAAAATTAAAATATAACACCCTATAATACAACACTTTATTCCTTATATACTGAAAACTATAGAAAGCAGATTCTTGAAGAGTATGGACATCTATATCACAACAGGATCCCTAACAAATACTATTATATCAAAGGTTAGAAAAGATCCATGTGGATTTTCTGATAGATGATAATGTAAAATAGCATATTGCTACTGGTAATACCTTTCAGAATTCAGAGGAAGATTTTTTATGAGTATTTATTAGTTATGCAAAAGGGAAATTTATCATAACTTTCTATCCATGCATTCAAACCCTGGATCAAATCTACCTGTTCATCTCTCTGCATTACTTCCTTCTCTTTCTCAAAACAACTTCCACAGAATTTGTCATATTCTGAAACATCTGAGAGTATGGATAAATCTTGACCACTAAATGCAATGAGCCAGTTGCATGAAGGCAAGTACTGTATGGTTCCAACCATGTAATATACCTATAGTAGTGGATTTCATAAATATTGAAAGCAGAAAGGTGGCTGCATGAGGCTGAGGGGAGAGAGGAATAGTGAGTTGTTGGATGTGTAATTACTTTCTTCTGCAAGGAGAAACAAATTCTGGAGAATGACCATGTCAATATATTTATAACTCAGGTATATGTTTAAATAGAAGTTAACACGTTTTATTTTAGTTTAGTTGTATGTTTCTGAGTGCCAATCCTGCAGCTTGAACACAGAGCTATCACTGAGCTATTTTTTTCCTTAAGGTTAGAAGTCTACCACTTGAGTCACAGCTCCAGTTCCAACTTTTGTGAAGAATTGAAGATAAGAATTTTCCAGACATTCCTGCCTAGGCTGGCTTCAAATCTCTATCTTTACATTTCAGCCACCCAAGTAGCTAGGCTTATAGGTATGAACCACTGGCACCTGGCTAAGATGGGGGATTCTAATGACTTTCTCACTTGCAATTAACTAATAATAGCCAGAAATAAAACTGTGGCTCAAGTGAGTGATTGCTAGTCTTAATCAAAAAAAGTCAGTAACAGTGGCCAAACCATGAGTTTAAGCCACAGAGCCTCTACCCCGGAAGAAGTAAAAACCAGGGGCAGTTATCTCATGCCTATATTCTTAGCCACTAAAGCAGCTGAGATCTTAGGATCAAAGTTCAAAGACAGTATGGTCAGGAAAGATGTGAGAAACTTCTTTCCAATTAGAAAAAAAAACAGAAGCAGAGCTGTAAGTCAAGTACTAGAGTCTTTGGCAAAAGAGGTGGGGAATATCATTCCGGCTGAGCTCAAGCCCTAGGACCAGCACAAAAAAAGTTTGAAAGGACAAGTCCCATACCCCAAGAACACCCCTGGGTGACTAACACAATCTCATCCCTCCCCTGCCATTTATAAATGCTTCACCTCCATAAGGGCCTCCTTAATGCCCAGAATTCTTACTTTGATTTTTAGCTTTGAGTGGAAATCCACCATTATAATCTCCCAGACATTACAAAAAAAGAAAAAAAAAACAGCGTTTCCAGGGAGAATTAGATGAGGGGCTAAAAAAGGAGGCTGACTAGGCTTTTGGGACCACTGTGTATTGACTGTTGGAATTCTCTGATGGCAAGAGGCTCAAAAGACATAGCTCAAAAGACAAGGCCCCTCACACATGATCTGCATGAGGAAGGTGAGCTCTGGCCATGATCAAGGTAGTTGGGGTCTTTTTCTTGGTCTAAGATGTTTGCAACTTGAGATAGTTCATTAGGTCCACAGGGGGCAACTTTCAAACTGCACTGGTTAGCTCTACCACTGCCAGGAGCAGTAAAGAGCCACAAGAACAACCTACAGAGGAATCATTCCCTGTGACCAGGATGCAAATCCTCCACATAAATTGTTGCCTGTCTAGGGAAATACATTCAACCCTTCCATGGAAAGTACTTTCCCAGTGCCATCACTGAACACAATATACCTGCACCAGGTTGTGTTCTGTGAATCCATCCATTGAGTCCAAGTACAGGTCATTACATTACGGTAAGCCTGATTCCCTCAGTAGCAACCAGGCCACATGATAAGGTCTTCTTCTCAGCAACTGCGCCACATTGTCAGAACTGGTTATCTTCTATGACCTAGCCAGTTTACCAGGTCCAGTTCTATGCAGCAGTACATAGGATCTGGTTCTGATTTCCATGGTCAGGCCATTGAAATATTTATGGTTGGCAACACCATTATGCCATGGCATGCCTGAATTTTCAGGGATTCTCTAATACACAGGCCAGACCCTCTTAAATCTGGTCATGTACCAGACACCTTTCATTATAGCAATGTGTCTGTGCTCAGCATCAATCTACACAGTAATGTTTTAAAAATATATCCTCATCTCCGTATTCATGCCACCTAGGTAGAACCTTATCTTAACAACCAGTAATTTTGATGAAGTAGTATTGTCCAGAGCATTTCATCAGTCTGTGGCTCTGATTTCTAGAGCTGGGACATACACAAAGGCACTGATTGCCACCACTGCCTCCATTTGGCTGATTCTGACTACTATAGCCCTGTCACATTGGCAGACTCAGATCTCTGCAACAAGACCATTCAACTAGGCCCACTTTTCCATAGCAGTGTAACTGTGTCTAGTCCACTTATGTGTTTTGGCTAAACAGGCAAAGCTGGAAGTCTCCAGTCATGTGGTTCAGGGTACATCCTTCTATTTTGTATAGCTTAGCCACCCAGGAAGGCCCTGATTGCTATCACTGCCCCCTTGGGACAAACAGCCAGCTAAGATACTCAGGATTACTAAGATAGTGCTACCTATCCAAGGATGAATCTGTGCAACTTGGCCTCTTTGCCTGGCCATGTTCTCCCCTGAACATTCCTCAAGATATGTGCCTGATCCCCATTTATAGGACATGGAGACATTCCAATTGCTCCTGCTGCCCCATCTGTACAGATCATGTTCTTTGCTGTCTCATTACTGAGTCATCCATTTCATCGGGCCATTCAACTAGTCTTGTTCACCAAGCAGTACAAATGGTTCCAAACCTGAGCTCTACAGCAGCAACTTTCAGGCAGGCACATACATATCTTCACAATTAGAACACTTTCCAAGGCTCCATTCGCCACAATAGATCATCACTGTCCAGTTGTGATTTCCATGTTTGCACTACTCCATGTGCCCATGACTCACAAACCATGGCAAACACTCAAACTCCCAGTTGTCCTGGTAAAGTAATGAAAGGTCTTTGCTACCTGGTCACTCTGCAAGATCCCTTATACCTTAGCAAGAATCCAGTTCCAGCACTGATTTACACAGGCATAAAACCCTGGCAAAAATCATTCCCCTGTCTAATACTCAATTTTAGAAACCAGGTCATATTTTTCCTCTTCATTCTCACCAGTGCATCTGTGTCCTCAACTCTGATCTCATTATTTATGCTACTAAAGGAGGCTACACTCTCTGAAGTAGTAGGAATGTCAGTGCTTCACCATGCTGGCAGATCAAATTCTCAGCTCTGCCAAACTAAATGTCCCTGCCACAGGCAGTCAGCCAATCAGACTAGACCTTACCTTTGGCAGGCTGGTCAAACGACCACACTCTGCTTTCTTTAGCCTGTCTAAACCACAAATAGCTTTTCCAATAGTTAGGAAAAACTAGCAAGAAAACTCCATCCTTCAAAATCCAAGTAAAGAACCAGTCTTGTTTTCCTTCTCATCCTATTACATAGGGGTAGGACCACTGGGTCTTGCCCTTTAGAGTCTACAGGCAAGGCAAATTAAGAGACCCTACACTCTCCAGTCACAGTTTATTACATGTCTTATATTATTCAGGAGAAACCCAGTACTGTGTAACTATGTTAGACCATTTAGGCTCTATCCTGAGTAGCCTAGACAAATCACCAGTCAAGCGAAACTAATAGGACTTGCTAATCCGAGCCTCCAAGCCAGGGCATTTTCAGCAGTGCAAACATCTCAACATTATCACCCTCTGCTCTCTATATTTGACATACAAGTGATGACCACCAAGCCATGCCAACCAGAGCCCACTAGACAGGCAAAAATACCAGGCCATCTCCTACTAGACAGGGTATATAAGAGGCCCCACTCTCCATTGTCTGGGCAAAACCCCAATAGCATCCTCTATATCTAAAGTGCAATATCATGCCCTGCCCTCTGAAAGTAAAAAAGTACCAGACCATTTCTCCAGGCAAATGACTGGAGCAATCCCACACAGCTAGGACAAACCACCATTTTCATTCATCCCCAGCCAATCTAAACCAGTACTTACACAATAGCCAGGCCAAATACATGGGCCTTGTTTATCAACAGACCTGACATCTGCCGTCCTGTTTATGTCCAAGCCCTGTCCTTAGGAGCCAATCCACTTGGAATAGGTCAGTATTTTGCCTGCTCCCTTTTGCATCTGGACCAGCTACATATACTATTCATTTCTTCCATAGATTTGCCTCACAAAGGCTTATTTTCTAGAACAGTTTACTTTGACCTGAAGTTTTATACCTGGCCTCCTAGCCCCATTCTGCCATTCACAGGAGCAATTCCTCATCCTTCTCTCTTTTCCCCATTGAGAATTTCTCCTCCTCCTCTCTAGGGTACTCAGCCCTCTCTAAGGTAATCTGGTATATTGATCTCACCATCTGGATTTTCTCTCCTCATCTCTTCCTCTTCCTGCCCCATTACTTTGTAGCCTTAGTTCAATCGTTATTCCTAGCCCTGCTAGTCATAGGGACATCTTTCTCCTCGATCTTCATGTGTTGAATCAAGCAAATCAGGTACTAGATATTACCTCCCTGCCCTCCACAGCTGTGGCCCTCTTCAAGAGTTCTATAATGGGTCACCATCTACCCATCCTGCTGAGTGGGTGATTGAATTCATGCTTACTAGTAAGGAGGTCATTATCCAGATGAAAATTAAAGCAACATGCCCCATGGATAGCATCATTTAGCATTTACCTCTTTGTTAGCCTTGATTCCTGGTAAGCTTCTCCTCAGAAGGGCGTATTTTTGCTCCAGAGTTGATGTTTCTGTTTTCCAGGTTGTCTTTTGTATGGAGTTTATTTAATGACTAAAATTACAATGTTGATTTCATTTCTTTTTCTTAGTAAGCTTTTTTTTGCTGCTGCTGGTGATTGAGCCCAGGTATTGTGTCCATGATCAGTACACATTCTAACTCAGCACTGAGAGGACTTTACATTTTGGCAAAATACATAATTCCAAACCATATTTGGAGAAGAAAAGAATGGAATGATAATCAGGAATTGTGACACGAGCCTGTAATGCCAACATATGGATGTTTCTTGATTGGTAATTATAAAAGCTTCAGGGAAGACTTTCCTAAAGGAAGGTGGACTTTGCTCTTGTGCACTGAGTTCTTGATGCTGTTGCAAAAAAAATGAGGACACAAGGAAGCAATTACAAAGTATATTTATTAGTAAACAAAGTGAAGATAGAGACATAAAATATACTCAGGTAAGGGTTCTGGCATGTCTGATAACAGATGCAATAATTGGAAAACATTGAAAGTATTTATGGGTAAATAGTAGGTGGGTGTTTGGCTCAAATTCACCTTAGAATGAGTATTCCCCTTCATTCCCATACCTGGTGCAATATGTCATTCATGCTGCTACACTATTTTATTAAAGAGCCCAGAGCTTTTGAAATTGGCTTTCTCATTAAACTTAGGACAGTGAAGTCTAACATCCCTTCAGTCATATGATGGTTTCTGTCACATGTTCCCACCAAGACAGGTGTCCATGCTCATAAGCTTTCTTCTGTGTATGTGTCATTTTCCTAGGATAAGTGTATTTTTTCCCTTACCATCTCCATGAACTGTTTCTAGAGCATATTAAGCATTTGGACAAGCAGGCAAGATCATAGGGAGACATGTTTCTTTGAAAGTTTTCCCCTCTGACAAATCATTGCAGCTTATAAGGAAGTGTAAGGATTAAAACAAAAAAATAGTACTTATTGGCTAAGGCTGGGCCCAAAGAAAGGTAAGTTGCATTGTTTCCCTTATTTGAGATAATTAAAATTTGCCTATAACTCTGCAGTAGACAAACTGGTAAAAGAAAAAATATGTTGATATATGATAAAGTATACATGTCTCAGGCATTCATAGAGCGTGAGAATGAAGGGGGTATGAGGATCACAAAGGCACAATTGCTAGGGCAACTGATCATATAAAATAACATTTATTGAAATGAACTCCAGGAAATGGAAATAAGAGCTTGTTTTTGCTTGCTGTTTTGTTGCTGTTTTTGCTTTCTTTACCTTTTTTCTTGTTTGTTCTTTTATGTGTCTTGTAGTTCATAGTGTAGACACAGAAATGTGGGAAAAATGATGAATAAATATAGTAGTAGTACACTTTAGACACTATGTTGGATATGAATTATACAATTTGTGGATGGAGATGAGAGTAAAACACTGGGAGACAGAGAAGGAAGGGGTGACATTGTTCAAGAAGAAATGTACTCTTTATCTGACTTATGGAACTGTAATCCCTCTATACATCAATCTTACAATAACAATAAATTTAAGAAAATAGTGTTCATTTGCTTTGAATGAAGATATATATTAATACAGTTTTTGTGTCTGAATTCCTAGTTACTGTTTCAGCACCATGACTGGATCTGTTTATGATTACAGTGAATCTTCATATTGCCTTCTTTCTCGGCAATGCCTGTTAGGACCTAATAGCCCCAGTCCTGTGGTGCACAATTACACCACTGAGATTAGATGTATTACATAGCCAGGATAAGCTACCAAGGAAGGCAAGCCATTGTGGAGTGTTCTACCTTCCTTTGCAATTTAGATAATCAGACCATACCACCCCATATGTAGTCTACACCACCAGACCCTGCTCTGTTGTCCATTTCAAACTACTAGGCTCTTGGGAGCCGAGTGCAGGGTCAGGCTGGCCCATGAATCTGCATCACTGAGTAAGATAACCACACAAAGAAATGAGCTGTCATGTATGAACGCCATGCCTAACTTGGAGCTATATCATCAGTATTGTGAATCACTTTCTGCTGAGGCTTGATTACCATTGGATACGAATGTGTTATTGCTTTATCACTCTCTGCTGAGACCTATAGTGAGAGTAAACATGTGGACCTCCCCCACCCTGCCCACCTTTGTGCTGATAGGCTCCTGCACCCTATATTAGCTGAATATACTTCCTCAATAAAGGAGCTCCTGCCTTGACAGGTCTCCCTGATGGGTCTGATTGTCCTCCGGCGAGGGAGGGCTGGGTGGGGGCGGTTAGTCGGCCCTCTCCTTTCTCAGCTCATCCTGGTCAGGGAGTGTTCTCTCTATCCCTCCTGCAGGTCGGGAGGGACCGAGGACTAAAAACCGCGACAGTAGGCCACCTTCTCCACAACCCAATTCACAAATACCAGTTACTGAAAATCTGCACTCTGAGTTAAGCCCAAACAGTACACTTTTCCTTTGGTAGATATGGAAGTCCACTAGGTCTTGCCATTCAATTCCCTCAAGCTAGGCAATACTGCTAAAAGAGCTATTTACTGACATAGTGAACATGTCAGGTCCCTATTGTGTACAGTCATGGCAAACCACCAACACTATCCCCCATATCTAGGTTGTAATACAGGCCCACACATGCAGACCATAGAATCAGTTACCTTACCTCTGTTAGGATTCAGAAGGGCTGTGCACAACTCACACAGCAAGTCCAAACCACCATGCTCTTCTATCTGGGGCCAGTTTCAACCACAGTCCCTAAATTACATATGTGGGCTAAATCAAGAGGCCTTGCTCTTCAGAGCTCCCTTTCTAGGATAGGCTGTGTTCTTCAATACAGGGCTACATTTCCACACTTTGCTTTTCACAGCTGCTGCACAACCTCCAGGCCCTGCCATCTGCACTACTGCCTCTGTTCCAAACAGCATCCTCAATAACCATGCCACTCAGAAAAGGTCAGCCCTCTGATGCCTCCCTTTGGTGTCTTGGCAAGCTGTCTATAAGACTCCTTTCCCCCTTGGAATTGCCTTGGAATTTCTCCCTTGGAAGGCTTATCTTCTCCTACACCTGGCTTCTTAGCACAATCTTGCCTTTCTTTTTTTTTGCCAGTCCTGGGCTTGAACTCTGGGCCTGAGAACTGTCCTTGGATTTTCTCAAGGCTAGAGACACAGCCCCACTTCCAGCTTTTTTCTACATATGTGGTACTGAGGAATTGAACCCGGTTTTCGTGCATGCTAGGCAAGCACTCTACCACTAGGCCAAACTCCTGACCCTAAGGCCGTAATCTTGCCTTTTGATGGAGCTCTTCCTTATCATTGTCTCTTGACATTTTTCTTTCCCAGCGGAAGAAATTTTTATCCTCTTCGCCTAGGTCACCAGGACTTCCCCCACACCTGAACTAGATGTTTTTCATTTCCATTATGGTTTCTTTTGGTCTGGGCTCAATCTTCCTTGAAGCCTAAGTCAGCCTTGCTTTTTCACCTTCATCCCCTAAATCCAGTCCTTTTAGACTGCAACATAGGTAACATAGCTAACCCCCATCTCACCTGTGGCTTTCTGTGAGCATACTGCCACAACCCCCACAGTATTAAACCTACCCACTGTCCTGAATGAACTGCCTGCTGCATAATTATCTGTAGATCACTAGTATTTCTGTGTGCTAGGAAGCTTTCTGCTGAGCAATTTTGAGGCCTCCTCAGGCCATCAACATGCTCTCTCCCACTCATGACCCTTGATTCCTGATTCCTTGTCCAAGTGGTTCTGCTTTGTCCCTGAGTTGAATTTTCTCTTGTGACTTGTTTCTTATGTGTGGATTTTTTAAAGCAATAAAATTTAAATATTACCTCTCGTTTTCAATAGAACATTTCTATCTTGCTGCTTGGGGTTACTCTGCAGCTTGATAGGTACTAAGCACACCTTATTCACACTGACCCACGCCTCAACACTTTGCAGGGTGACAAATATGGTATTTTCTTGCCATACTTAATGATTTAAACAAAGTAGTAGTAGCCATGCATGGTGACATAGACCTGTAATCTCAACACTAGGAAGTCTGAGGGAGAAGGAGTTATATGTGAGAGCAGACTGGGCTATATGGTAAGACATTGTCCTATAAACAAAGCCTAAATAAAATGCCATATAAAGGAATTCAGGGACCATGTAAGTTAATACTTTTAAAGCTTAGTGGAGTAAGGTAATATTCTCAGTCATTTATTGACTCTGAAATAGATGTCTATTCAGAAAGTTAACACTTAGGCCTTCTGTGTTCACTTAGTAAAGGCTGTTTTATCCCTCACTGAGAGAAGTTCACAGGATTTACCTCTAGGTAGGTGAAGAAAACAAAAGGGGTGCAGGTTGAAATGCAGATTTGCAGGGTCTGTACAAATGTGGGGCATGTTCATATAATGCTTGCTTGGCTGGAAGGAACACAGAATCAGGGAAGAAGAAACAGAAATGGAAGTATCTTGAGGGCAGAGACCTAAGTTTCTAGAAGCAAAAAGTCTGTGGTGGTTGCAGGAGTTGCAGATGTTGTGGTGATTGATTGACATGAGATATGATCACCTATTACCTGGAAAGCCATCAATGCAAAATCTCATTGTAAAAGATAATTCTGACATACTCTGTGAGGAGATACATAAGTCTGAGTATGGGTTCCAATTTGCTTTTACATATGTGATGGGCAGGAACTTCATTGACACAAAATATGCTATGGACTAGTTTCATTCTAGATCTTCAATTCAACTGGGGATGTGGTCCTACACTTTTGCTTGCTGTCTTCTCACTTTTCCTACCACTGCAAGCTAGCAGTTTTTCTGCTTGAAGTTTCCAAGAACCTTGTGGGAAACTGAATTTCCTTGATACTGCCCATGATAGCAGAAAGGTATTAAGGTAAAAATCAAGAGTTTTGACCTCACTTATTTTTCTTTGTTAGACAAGATCCAACTAAGATAACAAACATAGTTAAAATGATAGAGGATTTTCTTACAATCAGTCATTTCTAAGCCACATAATGATACATACATTCCTTTGTGTGCATGTGCACATCTTTACCCATTAATATGTTGTTGGAAAACTATCATTAAGCTGTTGTGAGCAGTGATGCAATAATCAAGGGCAGGTGTCTTCCTGCTATTTTGTCATAATCAGTTTTGCATACATGCCCAATTGTGGTGTAGTGAGGTCATAATAAAAGTATATTTGTAGTATTTGAGGAAACTGTATACTGATTTCCATAGTGTTGAACTAGTTCACACTTCCACCAACAGTATATGGGAATTTCTGCCCTGCACACATTTCCCTTGCATTCTCCCTAGTATTTGTTTTAGTTCTTTTAATGGCTGTAATTGAGATTAGTATGATACTGGCCACTTTTTCTCCACTGCAGTGCATCAAGTTCCACCTCATAACTTAATGGTCATCACATCCTGTCCATCCCTGATTAACAACACTGCCAAACAATAAGAAGTCCCACTTTCTAGGTTTTTACCAACTAGGACCATGGGATTTTGGCAATCAGAATACTCAGTCCCTCTTCTTCCACAGCAGTGCATTGATGTCTGATCTTGATTGCCACATTACATCTGACAGCCATTATTTAGCAAGGCCACACAACTCTGATTTTGGGGTGCAGTTCATATGGGTCCCAACATGTGTCTGTCCTTGTACTACACTTGGAGACCCTGTTGAATATTGCCTGTCCCTGTCCTTCATAGCAGTGAATGTAGATCCCACTCTGCTGCCTGCTGCCAGGCTACCCTTTAAGATAAGGACCTCCCTCATTCTCTGAAGCACTGCATCTGAGTCCTACCCTGTTGTCCTAGGCCATACCACTCTGGCAAGTCCAGATACCCAAAATCTTGTCATGTTTCTAGGCCCATATTTATAGAGCAGTGCAGCAAGGCCCACCTCTGGTCCCAGGCAGGCTTTGATCAACAATGCTGCAAAACAATGGAAGATCCCAATTTTCAAAATCTTTCCACCCAATTAGAACCAGATTTTGGCAGCTTAGCCATTCTTCCTGGCCCTGTTCTCCACAGCAGTACATCCATGTCCAACCCTGATTTTTGTGGCCAAATCACCTGTTAAGACAATGATCCCTCCAGCAGGGCTACTAAACCAGGTTACACTCTGCAGACCAGTGCATTGGAGTCTCAACCTGATAATCACTTCCTTACCATACCTGCAGGTCTAAATCTATGCACTTGGCTACACTGTCACACCTCTTTCTCTGTAGCAATGCATTGGGTTACACTCAGATGTCCAGCACCAGGTTTCTCTTGCAGGCTCCAATGTCTGCATACAAGCCACTTAGCCAGGCCCTACTCCCTGTTGTGTTGCATCTTGATCACACCTTGATGTCTGTGCCTATATCACACCAGCAGGCCTGGATTTTCAAAAGTGGACAGTTTGGACTGTACACTGGTGCAACAGTGTCTACTTCTGATTTCAGATAACCCAGTACCCAGGCAGGCCTTGATCACTGTTACTGCATGGCAGCTCCTGATCTCCAGGTTCTTATCCAGTAGCACTAAATATTGGCTAAATGACCACTCACCCAAGCCCTTTTCTTCAGAGCAGTGCATCTGGGTCTGGTCCTGATTTTTAAGGACACACCATCTATGCAGACCATGATCCTTACAGCAGAGTCACTGAACCACACCACATTCTACAGGCCAATACATCTGGGTCCCAAAATAATGTGTGTCATTCACTATACTTGAAGGTCCAGATCTCTTCAGCTTGAGAGCATTGCTACTCCATGTTTTCCACAGCAGTCTGATGTCTGGGGCCAGGCCACTGGCAGGTCTAGATAGTCTCAGCAGGACCACTTTACTAAGTCTTATTCCCTAGAGCAGTGAATCAAATTTCAATCTATGTGTCCTTGGCCAAGCCACCCCAGCAGACACAGTACTCCATGAATATGCCAATTTTCTTGATATTGTTTTTCACAGCAATGCATCCAGGTTCACCTTTGGTCATAATCTCCCTACCACCCATATTGTCCCTGATTGGCAACTCAGCCACAGTGTAGCAAGTCATCATTGACAGGTTCTCACTGCACTGGTAACCACAGATCTGGCAAACCAGCTCCAGGCTTTGTTTTCCACACAGTTTAGCCACATCACATGGGCAAAGATCCCATGGGTAGGACCATCAAAGAGGCTGTGTTCTATGGAACAGGGCATCTGTATCCCACCCTGATGTCTACCAGTGCAGGCCATGATACATGTTATCTGCAAGTGGACAAGATTGCCATGCATATTTCTCTCAAGCATCACACTGGGCCCAACCTCATCTGAAACCAGGTTACCTGGGCAGACTTGCATTTCCTTAACTGAGCCAAATATCAGACTGTTTTCTGAAGCAGTATGCCTTGGTCTCAACATGATAACTGGCACCATACCACCTTGACAGGACTAGATCTGGGTCATTTTGCTAGACCCTATCTGTGCAGCAGTGCATCAAATAGCACCTTCGATCTCTGGGGCCTAACCATACAGGTAAACCCTTACAGGAAATCTGCCACACCATGGCAACTCCTGATCTCCAGTTTCTTATCATTCAGTAGTAACCTGTCTTGCTAACCTGTCCACTCTGCCAGGCCCTAATCTTACCAGAAATTCATTTCTGAGGCAATATCACTTGTGTATGCCACGATTCCTGCAGCAAAAACACTCAACTAGACCTCATTTTGTAGAGCAGTGTGTTTTGGTACCACCACAATGCCTGTCATTGTACTACAACTATCACAACTGGGCAAGGTTGCCAGGCCACATTCTCCACAGTAGCACTTTGGGTCTCACCCTAATCTTCAGGGTCAGGTTACCCTGGTAGGCCCAGATCTCCTCACCTGGGCCCCTTTGCCTGGCCCTGTTCTTTGGAGCAGTGCAAGTATGTTTGAAAACTGATATCCTGGACTATGTCACCTAGTAGGACCATATATCCAGAAGTTGGCCACTTGTCAGACCTTGTTTTAATAGTGCCTAAATATCCACCTCCACTCTCAGAGGCACCACTCCCCAGGCACTTTTACCAGAAACAGTGCCACAGCATGCAGGTTCTGATCTCTACATTCCTATTGCCCTTGGTGGCATGCCCCTCTGCCAGGCCCTCTGCCATGTCCTCTCCACAATAGGGCATCCATGTCTGACCTTAATTCCATAGCCATATCACTTGTGCTGGTCAAGATCCCTGGGACACACAACCTAGTCACTTTCTGGGGAGCTGTGCATTTAGGTCCCAATATGATGTCCATTGCTGGAGTACAAATGTACACTCAGATCTCTGTGAATGAACTACATTTCCAGGCAATTATATCTGCAACAGTACCTTAAGTCAGATCCTAATGTCTGGTACCAATTCACTCAGGCTTGTCTAGATCTCCACAACTGGACCTCATTGCCAGACCAAATTACCCACAGTAATGCATCTGGATCTGACTTTGATATCAATAATAAAAATAAATTTTTGAAGCTGCACAAGAAATTCACTGGAAAAGAATGTTTCCATATCAAAAATGGAAAGGAATTTGCTATTAAAAATGTAGCTTCACACACAAAGTATAAAATCATAGCCTACATTTCTAGGAGAATTTACAAGAAAAAATTAAATATGTGTTAACCAAATATTTCATAGAAACAACATCAAAATTCAAATGATATGGTTAAAAAGATTGGTGATGAGATAGGAGCAAGTGTGTTTTTGTGTGGGGGGCGGGGGTGGCTCATGGGGCTTAAATTTGGCCTTTGTGCTGTCCCTGAGCTCTTCAGCTCAAGGCTACGCTCTAACCTTGAGCCAAGCCCCACTTCCCTTTTCTAGGGGTTAATTAGAAATAAGAGTCTCAAGTTCTTTTGTGCCCTGGTTGCCTTTGTACCTTGGTCCTCAGATCTTAGCCTCCTGAGTACCAGGATTACAGGCGTGAGCCACCTCTGGAGACTGAAGTCTGAGGATTTCTATTCAAAACCAGCTTTGGCAGGAAAATCTATGAGATTCATTACCAGTTAACCACTAAAAAGCTAGATGTGGGGCTGGAGCATGGCTTACTCTGTGGCTCAAATGATAAAACACTAGACTTGAATAAAAAGCTCAGGAACAGTACCCATGGCCTGAATTTAAAAGCCCCAGGACTAGCACATTAAGAAAAAGATTGAAGAGGGCTGGAGTTTGGCCTAGTGATAGAGTGCCAGCCTAGCATGCATGAAGATCCGGATTTAATTCCTCAGTACCACTTACATAGAAAAAGCTGTAAGTGTTGCTGTGGTTTAAGTGGTAGAGGCACTAGCCTTGAGAAAGCCCAAAGACAGTGCTCAAGCTGTGAGTTCAAGCCCCAGGACTGGCAAAAAATTTAAAGATTGAAGAAGCAAGCCATAGAATATACTTGAAATTCAAATGGCAATGAACATATTTGAGAATATGAAAAACATCAAAACCAGAGTAGACAAAAGATAGATATTTCATCAAAAAGATACACAAACGGCAATGGCAATGAATGCATTACATCTTTAACAACATAGTACAGTCTAGGGATGTAGTACCTTGGCCTGAGGAGCTCAGTAAGTTTTAAGACTCCTTGATGTGATGTTCGGTAGAGTTGAGTCACCAACTGTTTTCTCAGAATTGTTAGGAGGACAGGTATCCCATCTGGCACCAACAGCCAACTTGTTTCTGTTTGAAGCCCAGCTGTTTTGTCCATGTTTTAAGTGTAGCAGGATCTACCAGCCAATCTGGGTCTGGCATCATTACCAGAACTTAGAGTGTCCCCAGTGGTTCTAGGGCTGCCACCCTGGCTGCCAGAAATGCTGCTTTATTTCCCTGGGCTTCAGGGGATGTTTTTTTTCTTTTGGTGTTCCTTAAAGTACACAGTGGCCAATCTATTGGATAGCCAGATGGCCTCCAGTAAAACCAAGATCTCTTCTTTGTTTTTATCTCCTTCCTAGCTGAGCTGAGAAGCACGGGGCATTTTTTTTATATATAGTGTTCTGTGTACACGAGTAGTAGCAGTGCATTCCTGCACTCTGTGTACACTGTTATGGCCTTGTGTTTTGTGATGGGACTACTGCTGCTCCTACATACCATCTTGAACAAAACTACTATCATCTGTGAACAATACCTCATCTGCCTCTGGCAATGGGACATCAGTCAGGTCTGGACTGGTGGACCAGGTTAGGTCAGTCACTTCTGTGCTGTCATTCAGGGGCTGTCCAGGGTCATCCTTGGGCAGTAACCTAGCAGGATTTAGGAATGATGTCTTACAGAACTTTACATGTGATTGGTCCAAGAGAAATGCCTATTAGTGGGTTACTCAAGCATTGGACATCCATTTTGGAGGGTGCCCCTCAAGAGAATCTCAATCAAGTGGGAAGTAGTCAGCAAGAGTTTCTAGCCCAGGAATGGAGCAAAATGACTACAGGAGTCTGTGATATGGAGCAGAGTGGTACCTGGGAAATTCAAAGTGTTATTCATTTACATAAACTAGACTTGGCAGTAAGATTTTTTAAAAAAGAGAGAGTTTCTGACTCAGAATCATCTTGTCAGCCTCTTTCATATGCATAACTGTGGCTGCTACTGCTTGGAAACAGGCAAGCCAACCGGTGGACACGGGATCCAATCTTTTGGACAAGTAAACCACAGGCCACTTCTAGGATCCTAGAGCTTGGGTAAAATTCCTTTTGCTATTTTTTTGTCTCATTTACAAACAGGTGAAAGTCTTAGTGACAACTGGCAGGACTAGGGTTGGCTTGGACAGTAGGGTGTTTTTGAGAGTCTCAATAGCTCTTTTATTTTTGTGTTTGTTTTTTTGTTGCCAGTCCTGGAATTGGGCTCAGGACCTGAGCACTGTACTTGGGTTTTTTTTTCTTAAAGCTAGAGCTCTACCACTTGAGCTACAGCACCAGCATTGTACTTGGGTTTTTTTTCTTAAAGCTAGAGCTCTACCACTTGAGCTACAGCACCACTTCTGTTTTTTTTTTCTATGTATATGGTACTGAGGAATCAAACCCAGGTTTTCATGTATGCTAAGCAAGCACTCTACCACCAGGCCAAACTTCCAGCCCTCAAAAGATTTTGTTTAACCTTAGTCTATTCCAGGGGTTGTGTGCCCCTAAGACTGGTGTGCAAGGGTTTAACAATTTCAGCCAATCCTAGAATCCAGAAGGGACAATAGCCAACTTCCCTGAGAAACTCCCATATCTGTTTTTTTGTTGTGTTCTCCATAGTAGAGATCTGCAAAATTGTTGAAATGTCACTCTGGGAGAGGTGTGTTTTCTTCCGGCAAGATTAAACCCCAAATACGTGACAAGATGCATACAAAATGGGCCTTTTTTGCTGAGACTCTATACCCCAGGACTTGAAGGGTTTCCAACAGTTCTTCCTGTTTTTCTCTGTTTTGAAGGCAACTAAGAGATAATTTATATGAGTAAATTTACAAGAGAATTTATAAGACTAAATTGTTCTTTGAGTATTTTTGGAAATTTTTCAATAAATGGGCACTCAGGGCATCATCAAACAGGGTTGGCGATTTCTTAATATAGTCCAAGTCATATGGCCTGTGTATCCAACCCTTCGGGTCAGCCCATTTGAAGGCAACGATAGGTTGACTTACAGGCACCAAGGACAGGCAGAAGAAGGCATCTCTTAAATCCAGGACAATGTAGATCCGTCTTTCTGATGGAAGGAGACTCAGGAGAATATAGGGGTCCAGGACTGTAGATTGTATAGTATCAACCTGACTATTAACCTCCCTGAGATCTTGTATTAGTCGATAGTCTTTAAACCCAGGAACTAAGACTATCGACAGATAGTGTTCCAAAATGAATGACATAAGTATTTCTTCTTCCCTCAATCAGTTTATGTGTGCTGCAATTCCTTGCTTTGCTTCTAAGCTCATAGGGTACTGCCTCACTCTGATAGGGGCTGTCAGACTCAATAACTATACAATAATTGAAGGTGGTTTGACCTCTACTCTGGATGGATTGTTCTCTGCCCAGAGTTGGGGAAACCCCTGCTTCAGAAAATGTACATACTCCAAGGGTTGGGAAGTACTGCCAGGAGCAAATTTTGACTGTGGTTGATATTCCTCAGCTAATGGGCAGGTCACCAACATTTTGGTTAGGGCCTGGCCCCTTCCTAGGGTCTCTGATTCCCCAAAGAAAATGGTAGCCCCTAGTTTCTGAAGCAGGTTTCTGCCCATTAAAGGGGAGTCAGGTATAACAAGAATGGAATGTTTCACAGTACCTTGTTCCAAGTTGGAAGTCCAGACAGACATACAAGGGTATAAGCCAGTCTTGCCAGGGGCCCCTTTGATAACTGTTTGTTGGGTTCTGGTAGCCTCCAGGTGTTTTTTTTTTCTTTTAGACATTGAATGGGCAACTCCCGTGTCCACAAGGAACTCAACTAACTCACCTGAAACCTTTGTTGACACCATGGGCTCCTGAGGGCTCCATGAAATTGAGCCCCTGCACTTTCATACAAGTTAGAGGAGTGGGAATTCTTCTTTTTGCACTATTTTTTGGGGCATTGGTTCTTCCAGTGGCCTTTTTTCTTGTAATATGCACATTAAGCCTTAGCTACTCCTCTTTTTTTTTTTTTTTTTGCTGGTCAGACATCTTGAACTCTCTAGGCCTGGGCACTGTCACTGAGCTCTACAATTTGAGCCATAGTGCCACCTCTGGTTTTCTGGTTAATTTGAGAAAAGAGTGTCACAGACTTTTATGCCCAGACTGGCTTTGACCTGAGATTCTCAGATCTCAGTCTGCTGAGTAGCTGCGATTACAGACTTGAGCCACCAGCACCCGGCTTTATCCACTCTTTTTGGTCCCTGGCTTTCTGCCCTGTTCTCCCTGCTTTTTCCTCCTCCCTTTAAACCTCACCTGTCTTTCTCTAGGGGGCACTGCCACAACTATCTTAGTTAACATCTTCTTGTCCTCCTTTGAGTCATGGTTATTATAAACCTTCTGAACAATCTCTAGCAACTGTGATCCATTTATACTGTCAAAAACTTCTATAGGCCCAGAGTTTGGCCTAGTGATAGGCCTAGCATGCATGAAGACCTGGGTTCAATTCCGTGGTACCACATACATAGAAAAAGCCGGAAGTGATACTGTGACTCAAGTGGCAGAGCTCTAGCCTTGAGAAAGCCCAAGGGTAGTATTAAAGCCCTGAATTCAAGTCCCAGGACTAGCACCAAAACAAAACAAGAAAACCCTTCTGGTTTCAGCATTTTTTCCCTAATATTTGGAGCAGACTATGTGACAAAGGCAACAAAGACAATACTTATGGCTTGCTGGTTCTCAGGAGTATCCAAACCTATCCTCAGATCTCAGCCTCCTGGGTCACTGAGATTGCAGGTATGAGCCACTAGTGCCCAGATTTTCATCTCTTTCTTTCAAAAAGCATAATTTCTTCCCAGTTCCAGTGGCTCATACCTTTAATCTTAACTATTCAGGAGGCTAAGATCTGAGGATCGCAATCAAAGCCAGCCTGGGCAGAAAACTTCACATGAGGCTTTAATCTCCAATTAACAACTCAAAAACCAGAAGTGTCGCTGTGGCTCAAGTGATAGAGTAGCCCTGAGCACAAAGAGGTTCAGGGATAGCACCCTGGCCCCGAGTTTAAGCCCCACAACTGACAAAAAATAATTGTTTTCATTTTTGGCATTTTTCCTCCTACTTCATTTCCTTTAATTATCCAATCGCTCTTCTATAGCATATGTCCTTTATATGCATCTTATATGCCCATATAAATTTAGGTTGAGTATTTCCTCAGGTTTAATGGATTCTCCCCTAGCATGTGGAAGGAAGGTGAACACACACACACACCCACACGCACCGGCGCACACACACACACACACACACACACACACACACACACACAGAGTCTGAAGTTCATATTTCTTTATTAGTGTGCATTTAAACAAAATATGTTTAAACGGAGGCAGTTATAGAAGTTGATCACTCATACTCTCTATATATTTAAGTAATAATAATACCAAATCAAAAATTCATACTGACTCACTATTTGTGTAAACATACACAGAGATGTTAAATCCATAAATGTACACAAATCCACAAAATGTGAGACCATGTAAGAAACTAAACGGATTACTACCTTTCCTGGGTTAGCTCATATTTATTAATATGATTATTAAAGCCTTTAATGTATGGTCTATTTAAGTAAAAGCCAAATCGCATAAATACCTTCTCAGTGATTCCTTGTTTAGTTCCATTCTTCCTCAACAACCAGACTGGCAATTTTAAGACTTCCACTTGGAATCTCTTTACTTTTTATGCTCAGTAATAAAGAGAAAGCCTCTGTCACCTTTGTGCTCTACCACCCAAGTTCTACTCATTAACTAGTTAACTAGATATAATACTCTTGAAGATTTTGTCTGCCCAAGCTTGTTTTGAACTGGGATCTTTGGCTCTCAGAATCCTGAATAGCAAGAATAATTTTAATCTATGAGTTCCAGCTGCTGCTGCTTCTGCTTCTTTGAAACATGGTAAAGGAGCCTAGTGGCCATCCACTGTGCAATACTTGTTGGGCTTAAACTGTGATGCAGGTGGACTAGCCTTGAGTACAAGATTTTCTTACCTCGGCTTCCAAAGTGCTAACATTAAAATTGTGTATGACCATACTTGCTTCTAGCTTCCTTTTGTCTTGACTGTTTGTGATATATCCTTTCCCTCCTCTATTTTTGGCTAATCTAAACCTTTAATACTTAAAATGACTTGTGGGAAATACTCGAGTGTTCTTTTTTAATCTTAAGTGGACATTTTAGATATCATGACCACTTGCATAAATTATAATCTGAGATATCTTGGTTTCCGTGCTAATATTTATAAATGCTCTCTGTTATTGTTGTCTTTTTCCTTTGGTTTTACTTTTCTATTCAGTCTTTTGTCCTCTTTTTTGTGCTGGTTGGCAGTAGGTGTTGAACCCAGGGTCTGGGCACTGTCCCCGAATTCTTTTGCTCAAGGCTAGTGCTCTATATTTGTGCCACAGGTCCACTTTCAGTTTTTTGCCAGTCCTGGGGCTTTGAACTCAGGGCTTGAGCATTGTCCTTGGGCTTTCTCAAGGCTAGTACTCTACCACCTGAGCCACAGCCCCACTTCCCATTTTCTAGTAATTAATTGGAGATAAAAGACTCTCATGTTCTTTAATGCCTGGACTGGCTTTGAACAACAACCCTCAGGTCTCAGCCTGCTGAATAGCTAGGATTACAGACTTAGGCCACCAGCAAGGGGCTTTATCCACTCTTTTTGTTCCTTGGCTTTCTGCCCTATTCTCCCTATTTTTTTCTCTCTTCCTTTAAACCTCTTTTTTTCTAGGGGGGCACTGCCACAACTATTTTAGTTAATATCTGCTTGTCTTCCTTTGAGTCATGGTTATTATAAATCTTCTGTGTAATCTCTAGCAACTGTGATCTATTTATATTTTTAAAGCCTTCTACTTTCTGCATTTTTCTAATATTTGGAGCCAACTGTGTGACTAAGGCAATGTTTATATCTTGCAGGTTCTCAGGAGTATCCAAACCTATCCTCAGATATCAGACTCCTGAGTCCTAGATTACAGCTGTGAGCCACCAGTGCCCAGGCTTTCATCTCTGTTTCTTTTAATGCTAGAAAGCATAATTTCTCCCTGGTTCCAGTGGCTCATACCCTTAATTCTAACTACTCAGGAGGCTGAGATCTGTGGATCACAGTTCAAAGCCAGCCTGAGAACAAAAGTCCATGAGACTCTTATCTCCATTTAACCAGTAGAAAACTGGAAATGGCACTGTAGTTCGAGTGATAGAACACTAGCTGTAAGCTGAAGAGCTCGGGGACAGAGTTCAGACCCAGAATTCAAGCCCTACAACTGACAAAAAGAAAAAAAAAACCTTTATAGTTATGAGATACTGGCATCCAGCATAGGTGTTTATCATTAAGTAGTTGTAAAAATGGGTTAAAGTCAACAAATCAGTTTTTAAGTACAATACATTTTGATCAATGTTACCTATTCCATTATTTTCCCATATCCCTCCCATCCAATATCCTTCCCCTGATTTTCTTACTTTGATATGCATGGACTATTACTACTATATTCTCCCTATTTCATTTTTGAAATCTACTATTCAATTTCACAGAGAAACCAGTTAGCCTCATGAACTTTTTTGTGAAGCTTTTTGATATGTTTCTTCATTGCTTCAGTTTCCTTTTTCTTGTTAACATAAATAATTTTTGCCAGTCCTAGTGCTTGAACTCAGGGCCTGGGCACTTTCCTTGAGCTTTTCCCAAGGCTAGCATTCTTCACTTGAGCCAATGCACCACTTCCAGCTATTTCTGTGTATGTAGTACTAAGGAATCAAACCCAGGGCATCTTGCATGCTAGTCAAGTAATCTACCAATAGGCCATACTCCCAGCCCAACCTAAGTAATTAGAAAATGAAAACTACAAGTAGAACTACCTTAAAACTCATGCATATTAACTATTTCCCTATGTATAGCTACAGAATATCTTCATCTTGCCAATCATTCATATGTCCAATTCCATGGCCTCTCAAACTGACAAGTGAGTCCAGACACGAGGGCAATGCAAGTATCATCAGAATGAATGATTAGAAACAATTGTCATAAGGCCACACCTAGAGAGTGGAAGAATTTCAATGGAGTAAGAGCATGATGAGGTAAAGGGGAAGAGTGCCTTGGCCATTTCTATGGAGAAACAGAGAAGAAAATGGATGTAATATTCAATTTGTATTTATTTATTTGTAAAATTCAATATATATATATATGCATATCGCCAATGGCATACATTTATGTGCACATAAAAAACAGGTGTTTAAGCATATAAGTATAATAGGCTCAATGGATTTGATTGGTTCATTGTTTTGTGTCGGTCCTGGGACTTGAACTCAGGGACAAGGCACTGTCCCTGGGGTTTTGCCAAGGCTAGGACTCTACAACCTGAGCTATAGCTTTACTTCTAGCCTATTTAGTAGCTCATTGGAAATAAGTGTTTGTGGACTTTCCTGCCCAGGCTGGCTTCAAACCATTATTCTCATATACAGCTTTCTAAGTATATTAGGATTACTGGGTGAGCTACTGTATCCCAGTGATTTAGTCACTTTTAGGTGAGTTAGTACTTGAAAATAAGAACACATATTTATAGCCACTATTTTAGAATTTTTAAAACATTGAGTCTTTTTCTGTTTTTTTTTTGTTTGTTTGATTGATTTTTTGTGGATCATAGGGCTTTAACTCTGCCTGGGCGCTGTCCCTGAGCTCTTCAGCTCAAGGCTACCACCTTACCTCTGGACCTGGACATTGTTCCTGAGCTCTTCAGCTCAAGGCTATTGCCCTACCCTTGAGACAAGCCCCACTTCCTGTTTTTTTACAGGTTAATTGGAGATAAGAGTCACAGGTCCCTTGGTGGCAGGCTGGCTTTGAACCTGGATCCTTAGGTCTCAGCTTCCTGAGTAGCTAGGATTGCAGGCATGAGCCATTGCACCTGGCTCTATTTTTTTTTTGGTCAGTAGTGGGGCTTGAACTCTGGGCCTGGGCATTGTCCCTGAGCTCTTCAGCTCAAGGCTAGCACTCTGCCACTGGTGCCACTGCACCACTTCTTGTTTTCTGGTGGTTAATTGGAGATAAGAGTCTCAAAGACTTTTGTGCCAAGCTGGCTTTGAACCTCAACCCGCAGATCTCAGCCTTCTGAGTAGCTAGGAATACAGGCGTGAGCCATCTGCTCCTGTTTTATACTAAAGTGGTAAATGTGCTTTCTCAAAACTCTTTCCATTGGTAGAAAGTAGGATCTTGTAATTTCCTTATTGTCTGAATATGAAATTGGGTGATATGAGTTTACTACAGTGGCTGTACCATAGAGAGTCCTCTAAGGTTTTTTTCCCTGTTTCTTTTGTGTTCATCATGGAAGTTGATCTTGCATCAAATAAGTTCTCTCTCACTGAGCTCAACCTATAGCACATCTTCCTTCATGCACATATGTGTTGAATAATGAATATCTTAAAATTTGTACTGAGAATTTGGGGTTAAGACAGAATTGGCTGGCAATATCTTCAAAATCCCACAGAAATAAGCAAGTAAAATCTTCACTAAAGCACTGTGTTGATATCAAGTCAAGGGCGGCAAGTAGACCTCATGTAATTTATGTAATTCTACATCTCTGGAAAATTCTAGTTCTGCTATCACCCAGCAAACTTCTGTTATTTGCTAGGTCCCTAAAGGTGTCTCCTTTCCACTGAAACATCTATAAGGATTCATAACCTGACATCCTTGTTCCCTGCATGGAGTAATTTAGAAGTGACAGAACCTTTAAGAAGTGGAACCTCCATAGACATAAAAATCTATGATGGGCTATATACTCTATAGACATAATGTTTTATTACATAGATTAATATGTATCTATGACATGCAAACCCTTATGTTCTAAAATCTATGTGCCAGTGATTGTATATAGAGATTCCCTTCTTGAATACTTGTTTGTTAAACATGACATTTGAAATCTGATGTAAAAATTAATGGTAATAAAATGCAAAAAAAAGAAGTGGGACCTCATGAAAACAATTCAGTTACTGGAGGTTTCACACTTGAAAGAGATTTACTGCAGTTCTCAGGGACTTCATCTGGTCCACTGAGCATGAGCATGGGTTGTTATGAAAGGAACATGAAGACCCCTGTCTAGTCTCTGACTTCTTGTCTTATCCAGTGATCTCTTCTCCTACTTGGCTCTCAAATTACGATGTGCACCACCAGAATGCTTCCCCAACCCAGTGTCTAAACCAATGAATTCCAAAGTTTTGGCATTTGAGCCTTCATAACTGCTAGCCAAATAAGTATCTAACTTTTAAATTAATATTATTCATTATATTTAAGTAATTGTACAAAGGGATTTCAACATAACATGTCAGTTTATGAATATAATGTATATGGATCAATATTAGCTCTTAAATCATTCTCCTTCATCTCTTCTAACCTTACTCAACCCCTCAGCTTACCAACTTCCATTTTTACATAAAGCATCATAACTTTTTAAGCACCCAATTTGAGGCATTTTGCTATTGCAAACATAAAAGAGGGTGAAATAAGTCTCCTGCTACTCTCCTTGTGACATAATCTCTCAAGTCATTGTAAAGTCACCATTTCTGTGTCACCTTCCTCAGCTGGTCATAGTTTCTGCTTTACTGACAGTCTTCTCAACACAGTCCACAAGGATGGAGAACATACATATTGTTGATCATTTCTACAGAGAGAACCTACATCAGTACATTGCGCAGGATTGTGAAGAAAGGACAGTGCCAACTGGAAAGCACATGTTATTTGGATGACAAAAAATGTAGATAGACATAATCCATCCACATCAATTTCTGGACATATGTCATAGTTAAACTTGCTGATCAGAGTAAAAGCTTGAACTTTACCAATACAGGATCTATTCCTTCTTTCTTATTTCATGTATCTCTGTCTCACTCCATGTTTCTCCTGTTTTTTAATTAATTCTGTTTCGCTTAGTATTTCATGCACCTTGTAGCCCTGCGTACTTCTATGCTTCAGCTTTTGTCTCTATATCTCTATGTCTCTCTCTCTCACTTACCATCTGTCTCTATATATTGTTGAAATCAGACATCTTTCTTAATTACACTGGCCAATTTCAAAGTTATTGAATTGATATTCTTCCTATTTCTGTCAACCAAGTGGCTCGTACTACAGACAAGTATGCCACCATGCTTGGTGAGGATATTTCATTATGGTGGTAAATAGGCCCATATTTTATTCATCATCTTCACAGAGGAGAAATAAAATCTAGTATCAGTAATTTTATTAAAGATTTTCTGTAGTTTCATAAAGAGACAGAAAGAAATAGATTTGTTTTTGTTTGATACTATTCATACTATTTATGAGGCAGGACATGTTTATTATAGAAGAAAGCATCTGAAATGTGTTCTTTCTCAGAGACACTGAGAAGATAAGCATCACCTATCTCCTTTGAGTTCTTATTACAAAGAAAATCTTATGAGCTCATGCCTTTAATGCTAGGTTCTCAGGAGGCTGAAAACTGACGATTGCAGTGTGAAGCAAGCTGGGGCCAAAATGTCCCTGTGATACTCTTTTTTTTAAAAATTTTTTGTTGTGGTTAATAGAAGGGTTACCTTATATTCACCAGATAGAAGGTGCATAATTTCACAAACATTTATACCCTCTCTCATGACATGGTCCCCATTTCCCTCCCATCCTTCCCCCGCTTATCTTGATTTCCCTCCTTCCCTATCCAATTTCAAATAATCAGTTAAGCACATATAAAATATATCAGATAACAAGATGGAAAATTGTAACAATATGAGGTAACCAAGGGATGGCAAAAGAGATGAGCGATAACATAGTACATTAAGGACAACCGTCACTCATTATATGGCTTTTGTTTCCTTATCCTGGAGGTCCTTACATACTATTTGGAGTCTTCTCTGAAGAAGAAATAAAAATGGCCTATAGACACATGAAGAAATGCTCAACATCTCTGGTCATAAAAGAAATGCAAATCAAAACAACTCTAAGATTACACCTCACTCCAGTTAGAATGGCCAGGATCAAGAAAACTAATAACAGATGCTAGAGGGGATGTGGTCAGGAGGGATCACTACTACACTGTTGGTGGGAGTGCAAACTGGTTCAACCACTATGGAAAGCAGTATGGCAGTTCCTCAAAAGACTAAGCATAGAGCTCCCCTATGACCCAGCAATTCCACTACTTGTCAGTTACCCACTCGTCCAGAAACAAGGGCATACTAAATCCACTAGTACAACAATGTTCATTGCAGCACTATTTACCATAGCAAAGATATGGAACTAACCCAGATGTCCCTCAGTTGATGAGTGGATCAACAAGTTGTATTTATACACAATGGAATTATGCTGCTGTCAGAAAGAATGACATCACCCCATTTGTAAGGAAATGGAAAGACAGAAAAAATCCTATTAAGTGAAGTAAGCCAGACTCAAAGGAACATAGGCCCAATAGTCTCCCTCATTTGTCATAATAAGTAGAAACCTTGGGCTCTCCTAGCAGAGATTTACAATAGAACAAAATCTAGAGACATTAGGCCCTGTGACACTCTTATCTCCAATTAACCACTCAGAAAGAAAAAGGAAGGTGCTGTATGAGAGCACTAGTCTTGAGCACAAAGAGGCTCTGGGACAGCACCCAGGCCCTAAATTCAGGCCCCAGAACTGACCAAAAATCCTATGATATGACATTACTCATGGCAATCACTAGGGGGTGATACTCTACTGCTGACAACACCCAGTACACAGTGAATGAACTGCCCGGAGTGAGTTTCATTTCTTATAAACATAGTTACAAGTTTTCATAGTACAGAACAATTAATAAATGAAAATAAAATATAAAATGCTCTTTAGTAGAGGATGAGAGGATGTAGCTCAAAGGGCAATCCTGTCTCTGTCTCCCATATCCTTAACCACAACTCCAGGGTAAACTGGATTATCAGAGGTCCTGGAAATGTTTCCTTTCACAGTGTCCTGTGATTAACACAGCATAGAGGAAATGGCTTCTTTTAGAACATGGCTTTTTCACGACTTATCCCACTGTAAAGTAGACAGAATAAGGGAATACGTGGGGTTTTGTGCAGTTGCTTGATTTTAGAGATGAAAACACTGAATTGATAATTAGAGATGTTTCTTCATTTCTGTACCATCGGGTCCTTGCCAGGAGATGAAACCTGTGCCTGTGGTACCACAAATGGTACCTGATGGAATGTACATGAAAGTCTCTAACTTCTAGCACTGTATAACACCATGACCACTGCCTCCCTTGTCAGTGCACTGATCTTTTTATAGTAATACATTTCACAAACTCTTACTCAGCCTTGTTGTGGCGATTGTGATTTAAAGCCAGCTTGGACCAAAAAGTCCCTGTGACACTCTTATCTACAATTAACTACTCAGAAAGAAAAGGGAAGGTGCTGTACGAGAGCACTAGTCTTGAACACAAAGAGGCTCTGGGACAGCACCCAGGCCCTAAATTCAGGCCCCAGAACTGACCAAAAATCCTATGATATGACATTACTCATGGCAACCACTAGGGGGTGATACTCTACTGCTGACAACACCCAGTACACAGTGAATGAACTGCCAGGAGTGAGTTTCATTTCTTACAAACATAGTTACAAGTTTTCATAGTACAAAACAATTAATAAATAAAAATAAAATATAAAATGCTCTTTAGTAGAGGATGAGAGGATGTAGCTGAAAGGGCAATCCTGTCTGTCTCCCATATCCTTAACCACGGCTCCAGGGTAAACTGGATTCTCAGTTTAATTCTGGACCTCCTGAGAGTCTAGGAGGTGACAGTTTCTCTTAGGTTACTTTCCAGGACTAAGCTTCAGAGCTCCAAGATTGGGCAGGAGTGCTAGGCAGAAGCTTCTGTGACCTCTGTGCTGGCCTGCCTCCTGCCTCCTGCCTCACAGAGCTGGGGGACTATCCTGTGGAGCAAAGCCACTCTTTTCCAGAGCTCACGTTAAAAGAAGCCACTTCTGCTCCAGGAAAGGAAGCATTCACTCCCTTCCTGGCCTTAGTCCAGCCTTCTAGAGTAGCTGGCAAATACCCATATGGACATCAGTCCAGGAGGGCTGACCTTTGAACCCCATTTTGTATGTCTTTTGTCCTCATCTTTGTCCTCTTCCTCTTTCTTCTGCTTGCTTACACTCTATCTCAGACACCATCAACAGAGCTGATACATCACATGACTGATTTAGTTGAAAATGACTTGACTGTATACTTCATTTTAAAAAAGGAGCTTTACTGAGCTTCTGCTGATTGCTAACCACAGTTACTCTCTGTTTCTTATTTATTAAATCATGAATTGAGGGAAAAAATATCATGTAGATTGCAGGTTTGAGAAACAGGAACTGCTTCCATAAGGAAATGCCATCATTTGCAATACAGGAACAATCTACGTGAGACCTACCCTCCATATACATTGTGTGAACTACAGTCATGCAATGTACAATGATGTGTATATGAACTCCAGAACATGGTTATCTTGCATGTGAAACTGTTCCTTTTCCTGAGCAACTAACCACGTTCCTCTCCCCCAAGCTCCTAATAGCTTCCACTCTACACTTTGTGTGAGTCTTCTACTCCAAATCCTGACCATAAGTACAATTACACAGTGTTTGTCATTTTGTGAATGTCTCTATTATCCCACAGTCTTCACAAAAACAACTGTTTGGGTGATTTAACTCATTGGTAGAGAATCTGTCTAGCGTGTAGACAGTTTGAGGCTTTCATGTTCAACACACACACACACACACACACACACACACACACACACCTCTCCCAATATCTCCCATACCCCCTGGACAAATTAGGGTATGTATTAGCAAAAGTATTTAATTGATTTTTTTCTTACAATAGTTTGAGTGTATGTTTCATATACATATACCTTAAGTAACAATGAGTAATTCCCCAAATTATTCGAGAGGGATAGTAGAGCTATATCTCCCAAGGTAACATATACAACCATTTACTTTCCTTTTAGAAAGTGAATTTACTAAAACACCAGAGACATACAACAAGTATATAAGTTGGCTATTTCTTGCTTTTCTTTACTTCAATCTAAGTACGTTTTTGTATTCATTTGCCAGTCCTGGGGCTTGAACTCAGGGCTTGGGCACTGTAGATTGGCTTGGGCCTATGTATGCTCAAGGATAGCACTCTACCACTTGAGCCACCACATGGCTTCTGGCTTTTTCTGTGTGTTATTGAGGAAACAAACCCAAGGCTTCGTGCATGCTAGGCAAACACTCCCAGTCCATGTACATTATTTTTTGTGGATCATGCGGCTTGAACTCAGCTTTTCAGCTCAAGACTACTGCCCTACTCCTGGGTCTGGGCATTTTCCGTGAGCTCTGCAGCCCCAGGCTACCACCCGACCCTTGAGCCAAGCCCAACTTCTGGTTTTCTAGAGGTTAATTGGAGATGAGTCTCAGGTCCTTTTGGGGTGAGCTGGCTTTGAACCTTGATCCTCAGATCTCAGCCTCATAAGTGCCTATCATTACAGGCATGAGCCACCATGCCTGGCACATTTTTGTATTTTTAAAATCAATTTTATAACCAAACCTTATGATAAAACCTTTTTTACATGAACATATAATAAAAATTTAGAGAATTGGCAGAAGATGGTGGTGGTTCAGGGTGATTCTTTCTGAGCTCTCACCAAGATATCAGTTCTAGCATCATAGTGAAAAGTTTATACCTAAGGATGGATTCTAAGTAAGCTTTAGCGCCACAGAGATCTCAGTCAGAGAGGAAAAAGTGAGGTGGCCAGCTCAAGAAGAAAGTTCACAGCCCACACCATTAGCGGCTGTGGCGCCAGTTACTCCCCAAATGAGCAGCCACAGAAACAAAGCTTCCCTCCGGAACCTGAAGGGACAGCACTTCTCAGACCTGCGGCCTACAGACAGAGCCTGACGGAGCCGCGAGCCCATTCATTTGGTTGTAAGAATCATAAAAAATAAATATGAAAAGAAATTATGTCACTTAGATCATCCCGAGAGAGACCAGATGGCTACAAATATCACTGGATCATAATTAGATACCCCAGGGATAGTGGCAGGAAAAGAAGCTGTCTGGCAGGAGTTCAGATCCTGTTTGTATCATTCCTTCAGAAGTCACTCTGGTAAACAGGCAGCTTAAGTAGCAAAGATTGAATTCTGTACCTTAGCACCAGGGGCCAGAAAGTGGATCTTCTTAGATTCCTCATTTTGGACAAATCAACAGGTTAAAGACATAGCTACTCTAACACTGTTAATAATCCTTGCTACCTGTATTAGTTGGACTTAAAGAAATCCAGAATCCTGTTTCTACATTGGGAAATATGATATATCTGTATTTGTAGCATTTCTGGAGAAAATACAGTGAGGTCACTTCAGTATCTACAGAAATTAGGTCTTTTCTTCTGAGTAGAAACAATAGTCATCTCAGACTACCTTGTATTTCAGCAGTCTTTCCTCACATATGCCTTTACATGCTGAGTGTGTGAAACTTATTTCAAAGTGTTCATTCTCTTGTGACCAACTTGAGCTTTTGTCCAGATTTAGGAAGGCAGAAGAGGCTATTCCATGGCATCCTATGACTCCAACATAGGTAAGACTGCTGGCAGCACTAAACATTGTAACACCCAAGTTTTGTGGGATTTGGAGAACTCTTTGAAGTTCTATGTAAAGTCTGAGCTGTCTGGAGGTGCAAGAGTTCATTTGCACCATAAAGTTAAAAAATAAAAAGATGGTGTCTAAAGGCATGAAGAAAGGATTGAACTCATAGCCAATGAAGTAAGAAGATAGGAAAGGTCCTAGGCAAGAAGAAGGTGAAGAGTAGTTGTCATGCTGGGGGAGAGGCTGTTGAAGAACCCAAACTAGCTGGAGTACTCTGCTTCCAACTAGAATGCATTTAGACTGCAAAGAGAAAATGAAAGCAATTCAGAGTAGTTTCTATTGTCCCATACTTGTGGGAAAACACAGTGGTGTCTTCTTTCAGTTCTGCTTGAAAAACACATGTCAGCATCCCATGATGACCTATTCTTCTTGCCTCTACAACAGCAAGGCCTGAACAGTGGTTCTCTTCTTTGCTGCTCTTTCCATTTCTTGAACAGCAACACCTGGGACTCTGCTATGACCAGCAACTAATTTTCTGCATAAATGAGGTTTTTTCCCATGGATTTTGAGTTTTCTTATGTGTAATTTATACTTATTTTAATGGATCACATTGGTGTACAAGTGGTCTCATATATTATTTATCCAAGTATGAATACAATGCATCATGATAAGAATCAGCTTTTCTGTCTCTCTTCTCTATCCCCGTGTCCTGTTCCCAAACCAATCTCAATAAGCTAAATTTTTTCCATTTCCACACATGTACATGTAGGACTTTGACCATGTTTCCTCTTCATCCTTCTCACCATTCCTTTTCCCTCCTTCCATTTATACCAGAAAGGACCTTTCTGTGTTTCCTAAATTTAACACTTTTTAAAGTGAATACTGTTCTTCAAACATGCTTCACCATGGCATTCATGGTATTTATCATAGTATTTGATGCATGCATACCACATGATTAAGTCATATTAACATCCTTACGTACTCTTACTTTTCCCAATTGCCAAACCTCTTTCATGCAAAAGCTTTCAAATGAATTCAGTTATATCTGCTCCATTTCCAGATGCAGTCTATTCTTGTGCTGTTCATCTTATCCCATTCTCTTTTCTTCCCACATGCTAATCATCAAACTTCCACAGGATTCCTTCCATTTTGTCTCTAATGTTCAATCTTTTCCCCTGGAGATACACATTTCAAGGACTCTTTCAAGTCCTTCCCACTTTTCTAATTATTTTCCTACTTGCAGCTTTGCAGAAGGTGAATGAAGAGTTGAAGAGTGAGAAGGCTGTGGCAATTCCTAAGAAAGAATTGCATACTCTGGGCTGAAGACAAATGAGTTCATTTTCTGGTCAGTTTTGGGTTAAGTGGTTGTATCACAAACCCTTATTGTGTACTTATTAAGTGAAATGCAACAATTTTGTGGTACAAGGAAGACAGAGAAGTACTTCCCAAAGTGGAGCACAGCCCAAGTCATCTGGATAATTCATTCTGCTTTGATCACTAAGAGGATCACAGTACGAAGGAAAGATATGTCAGCTGAGAAAAGGCTGTGCATAGATTATACTGGTGATGGAGATTATGGTGTCTGGGCATAAGGATTCATTCTGTGTGGATAATGAGTGAGCTAGTGTAGGTAGCGGAGGTAGGGATGGTGATTGAGGCTTGCTGATGTTATTACCTTGTGATACACCAGGATTTACCTAACGTGAGAGAGCTGGGTTAAAGAATTTCTAAAGTTATTTCTAATCCAGTGGAATTGTATCAGTAATCTATTGCTATGTTAATAGTTCAACTTAAGCCTAGTGCCTTAACATACACTGATAAATTTAGCTCACAGTTCTTTGGGTCTGGGCTGGTCTCAGTGTGCTCCTTCATGGATGACTTCATAAATGGTTCACAGATGGTTGCTTAACTGGAAGACACTTTTCCTTGTGGTAGTTGAAACATTTTTGCCAGTCCTGGACCTTGACTCAGGGCCTGAGCACTGTCCTTGGGCTTTTCTCAAGGCTAGAGCTCTACCACTTGAGCCACAGCAACATTTCTGGATTTTTCTATGTATATGTGGTACTGAGGAATTGAACCTGGGTCTTCCTGCATGCTAGGCAAGCACTCAACCACAAAGCCAAACTCCCAGCAGATAGTTGAACCTTTTTAAACATTCAGTTATGTATTTCTCATCCTTTAGCATAGTAAGCCAAGATATGTTGGGGTTTTTAGTCCTCGGTCCCTTGTGACCCGCAGGAGGGATAGAGAGAACATGCCTGACCCTGACGAGCCGAGAAAGGAGAGGGCCCACTGATGGCCCTCCTTTGTCGGAAGACAATCAGACGCTCAGGGCAGGAACTCGTTTATTGAAGAAGTACAGTTAGCTAATAGAGGATGCAGGAGCCAATCAGCACAAAGGTGGGCAGAGTGGTGGAAGGTAGGCAAAGAAGTGAAGTGTTCCGGGCCAATCCCAGAGGTAGCCTTCACAGCCATGCCTTCCAACCAGATGACAGGCAGGTTGGGTCCCAAAACCAGGAAATGAGCACTGGGCCACGAGGTAGGCCTCCTTTCCATTTCCCTGAAGTGACCTGCCCCACAAAGATACTTAGCTGTAAGATAATCAATATCTATTTTATGTTTTCATTATGTCTTACTGCACAAGATGAGATATATCAGTCTGAAAGTGGAAACGAGGAACTCATTGCTTTATATGAGTGTGAAAAATTTCAGCACAGAAAAACAGAACTACATGTTGAATATGGGACTGTAGGCACTGTATTGTAATATACCCTGGAAAGAGTCAGCCCTCTTACAAGAGAATAAGAAAGTTGAAAATTGATACCTTATATAATAGTAATAACTTGTACAATCAGAGTTTCCAGACTACTCATGCTGTTAGTACCATTCTGCAAATACCATGTCTTAAAGACTTCAAATACAATCAATATAAGTATCAAAATGAAGTCAGACAATGTGTTACATCTGCAGGCCTAGATCTCTCAAACTTGGCCACTTTGCCAGACCGGATTCTTCATAGCAGAGACACTCAACCAGCACATTATCCATAGCAGTGCATTGAGTACCTTCCCTATTTTCCATGACTCTGCCACTCAGAAAGCCCTGATTTCTGCATTCAGACCGAGAAAGCAGACCCTGGTCATCACAACATCTCAGTGTAACGTTAGGCTTGGATCTCAGCAGCTCAGCTACCCTGCCAGGTTGGCCTCTCCCATGTTATTCATCTGCACAAAATGCTAATGCTTGTAGCAAAGCACTCTGAAAGTCCCATGTCCTGCATCTGTGGGAAGTCCTTTTCTAAGAAGCCATGCAACCTCAACAGGCCCTCTACTCTGGAGCCAGTTCAAACCTTCAGGCCTGCCAAATACAATATAGCAGTCATAGCCAAACACCAGGATCTGCCCTGTATAGCCAGATGAAATACCAGGCCATACTCACAGTGGCTAAGCTAAATCACCAGATTCTGCCATCACCAGATTAAGCCAAACTATCATGATCCTTTCTTGCCCACCAAGTCCATATTATCAGACATAACCCCTTATCTATAGCTAGGCCAAGCACTAGGATTTGCCCTGTGCAGATAAGCCAAATCAGCTAAATCAATTCAATATAACCTGTGTTTCAGTGTCGTGGGAAACTATGAGGCACTGGCCTTCAAATCCCCCATGACATGTCAGGCATAGCCTTCTGAAAGTGTCAATATACCTTGTCTTCCTTTGTACAGCCACTCTATTTCTCCAGGCCAAGTCATGTGAATTTATAATAGGGCACATTAGTTGGAACCATGTGACTAAGCAAAGGTCACTCCTCTGCTTAGGAAGAAACTCTCTTCTGGCAACCCCATTCTATTATGAAGCAGCAAACCTGGTGATTAAGTCCTCTTGTCGTCCCAGTCTGAACTTGTTATATTCAGGAGTTTTTCTTTATCCTCCCTTTTTGGCACATTACTTTCTCTGGCAAGAATTTTCCCACCTCCTCTCTTAGGTTTCCCCACACACACATTGGATTTTCTTCACTGAGCTCCTCTTCCTTCTCCCACAGAGCTCAATCCCCATTCAAACTCTGCTAGCTTTAGGTAACTCTTTCTCTCTGACCTTTATGTACTGAATCTTGCCTCTCCAAAAGACAGCTGGAGCTAAGCCATAGGCCCTTGTAAGTATGTTCCACGAACCCTTAAAAGTGTGTATATCCATAAACAGTTGGTAGGAATGTATTGGAACTATTGTCAAAGTCATTGTGGGATTAACATCAAAAGCACTTCCACAACAAAGCAATATAGTTGTACATTTAGCCTAGAGAATTTAAGTCTAATACCACAGCAAATCCAGCACTATCTACAACACTGAACCTTCATTTTATGTTCATTTCATCAAATTGCTCTATCATTTTGCTGTGCAAATGTAGAATTTATAATTTGACACCTCCTCTCAAGAAATTTAAGAAGTGTTTATTTTTATGGCATAGTCTTAGGTTATAGACAATAAAAGGCAGTCTTAATAAAGCAATGTTTGCAAAATTTATATCAGATATATTACTTAATATCCATGCTCTATATAGCAATTAATTAATCTCATAAGGGATAGTATTTCTAAATTAGTTCATAAAAACATAGTGAGTTTTATTGGCATAAATTTGAAAGTAATTTATGATACTTGGAAAATCATTTGTATGCTGAAATGAAAACTAGAATTTACCTTGATGTAATCTTAAAATTGGCAAAATTAATATCTCTCTTTTGCAATATACTAATCATATGCATCAATGTCACTATTTTTTGCTAGTACTGGGCCTTGAACTCAAGGCCTGAGTGCTGTCCTTGGGCGTTCTCAAGACTAGAGCTCTGCCACTTGATCCATAGCACCACTTCTGGCTTTCTTTTCTATGTATGTGGTATCAAGGGACTTTGTGCATGCTAGACAAGCACTCTACCACTTGGCCAAACTCCCAGCCTCATTGTCACTATTAATAGTATGTTAATTCCATGTATCAGGTTAAAATCTTGGTACTAGAGTCATATTTAATTTAAAAACCGAAAACTTTTAAATCTAGTGCTTGGGTGGGAATGTAATTCAGTGGTAGAATTATTATCTAGCAGGATATTCTGAGGGTTGGTTCCCAGCACATATAAAAAAGTAAAGAAAAGAACATTATCATTAGATACAACTATTTGATTGCTTTTTCAAATTAAAAAATTATAAGTTGACTAACCTCACCATGTCAGAAATGTATCAGATCTGGTGAAGTTCATATTCAGCCACGATTGCAGAATTATCTTTTACCTTCAGTATTTTGTGGGAATTCTGTCTTTAAGAATAAGTAATATGCTCTAAATTTACTAATATTCCCAATTTTCAAATTTTTAAACAAGATAGGACACTGTTGAGATACCAGTATAATCAATCAGGATAGAGAGGTTTCCAAGGTACTCTTTCATTACACATATTTAATATATTTGTTTAATACTTTATAAAAGAATGATTTCTTTGGGAAATCTTTAAGACAGAATCTTAAATACTTGTCAGAGGATTTTTTGTGGGTCTTGGGGCTTTGAACTCTGGCCTGGGTGCTGTCCCTGAGCTCTTCAACTAAAGGGTACCACCCTACCCTTGAGCCAAGCCCCATTTCCCGTTTTCTAGAGATTAATTGGAGATAAGAGCCAAGGCTGGCTTTGAACCTCCACCCTCAAATCTCAGCCTCTTGAGTAGCTAGGATTACAGGTGTGAGCCACCGCACCGGCTTGTCAGAAGTTTTTCAAAATGTGATTTCTTGGAACAACTGCACTAGATACACAGATTGGAGACTGCTGTGTTTCTAAGAGGCCATACTGAATGAAACAAAGAAACAAAAGAAAAACAAAGACCACTTGGTGGGTGGGGGCAACATAGGAAGGGAACTGAAATTTACTTATTCCAGTTTAGAACTACAGACTATCCAGTCGGACAAAAGATCCGAACGGAACTACTCTTGGTGTTGCTGTGATTCCGGTGGGACCCTCAGAAAGAGACACCATCGCAGAGAGAGACTGCTGCTGTGTTTCCAATGGGACCCACAGGAAGAGACAACAATGCAGAGAAAGACTGCTGCCGTATTTCCGGTGGGAACCTCAGGAAGAGACAGCGTTGCTGAGAGAGACGCGGTCCCACTACCTTGAGGCTTGAGTGTAGCTATGAACTTTGAGGCCGAGATTGTGGACCAAGGTTCCCTACATCACTTCATGGGTGAGCTGGGAAGGTAGTGAGGACCGAAAGGGGACCTGGAAGAGGCAGAGACCAGAGTGAGGCAGAGAGCTGTGGGTGTGGACTTGGGGGGTGTGGGTGAGTAGGTTAGGCCTTTGTTGTACGGATGACGTCATGTGCTAGCCAATGCTTCCAAAACGCTATTCCGGGTCATGTGATTCCCATTCCACCACTCCAGTACACATTTGGAGGTCCTGGGGTTTGAACTCAGGGCCTGAGCGCTGTCCCTGAGCTTTTTTTGGTCTATCACTTGAGCCGCAGAATCACTTCAGGCTTTTTGGTGGTTGTTTGGAAATGAGTCTCAATGGACTTTCCTGCCCAGACTGACTTTGAATTGTGATTCTCAGATCTCAGCCTCCTGAGTAGCTAGGATTACAGGTGTGAAGCACCAGCTGGCTCACTTTCCACCTTTTTTGTTTGTTTTGTTTTGTTTTAGTTTAGTGGCTATAGGAGTCTCACAGACTTTCCTGCATGGGCTGCCTTTGATCTATGATCCTCAGATCTCCTCCTCCTGAGTAGCTAGGATTACAGGCGTGAGCCAACAGCGCCCAGCTCCAGTACACATTTTTATTCCTCATACACATCCCTTTGCAGTTCTTCCCTCTTCCTAGACTGTGCCTAAATTTGTATGCCCAAACTTGCTTTCAGTGCTGTGCTAAGTACCCATCAGTTCATATGTTCACATGGGCTGTATAGTTTCTTAGATACTCCTTAGTTCTAGATCCTCATTGTCTTAAATATAGGATGTGTTGCAAACCCCCAACAGTTATTGGCATACTGACATGATTTCAAGAGTATTGGAGTACTTTCCAGTGTGGTAATAAGTTGCATCTTGGTAAACAGCTAAAGTTTGCAAAGCAAAATGACCTCTAAACTAGCGAATGTGCGTCTTTGTAATTCTTTCCTTTCCCCTTTGGTGTAGGTGTTATGACTATGGTAGGAAACCTAACCAACACCTGCACCATCGGGATCTGCCCAGATAAAATGATTTTCACTGTTTCACAAAATCAGGCTATTGAAAAGGGGATGAACCTTTGGTGTGAATTGCGGCAGGTAAGTAGGAGCTCCCTGAGGCCACAGACTTCCCCATTGCAACTTGATAGACCACAGGTGCCTGTTTTCTTCCTGTAGGAGCGTGTTTTCAGCAAATTTCAAATGGAAGGTATCTCTGCAGAAAACAATGGAATATTTTTGGAACTAGGATTGGAAAATGTACCACAAACTCTGGAAGCTGCCAAGAATGCCAAAGCCTTGAAAATCAAGTTGATTAATAGACATCCTGAGAGCCTTGTCCTGTGTATAGAGCTGGTGAGTGGAAAAAAGGATTTCCAGAAATTCCGTATGAGAGTCATGGCTTGGGACAAACATAAGTAGTTGCAGAATCTTGGCTTCATAACAATATTTTGAAAGCTATTTGGTTTTCTTTAAAATTAAGCAAATGGTGCACGTGTATTTTTCTCCAGAGTTGATACTTTATATTTTGTTTTTTTTAAATAATGCATTTACACAATATTGAGTCAGGTAGCAGCTGCTTTTCCAAACAGTAAGAGTTCCAGGATTTCTGTTTTAGTGATATTGTCATCTAGTATAGAAATCAAATCAAATTTCTGTTTTATTTAGATAATTTCCCTTCTTGATTCCTCTTTGTATCTCTTCTTTAATACCTTAAATTATTGACTAATTTTTCTGTAACCTATTTGCCTTATATGCTACCAGACAAATCTAGTGCACACTTCTCCTCAGCACTGGACTATCTTCCTCTACCTCTTGCGCCTTCTCTTGTTCTTCCTCCTCTTCCTCCCTTCTCTTTTTTCTCTTCCCCTCCCCCCAACATAGCAGTACATAGGATTACTAGCAATTTTATGAATATATTCTGTAGATCAGTTGGGAAGGATAGTAGAACTGTATATTTCAGACTAATACAACATTAACCTCCCTCGTCAGACAATATAAAGATAGGATGTCAGTTGAAACTTTAAAATAATGTTTGAAAATTATCCTGAAAATATTTAATTGTGAAAGTACTTCAAGAAGGAGAGCTATGCTGAGTGCACAATGCATGGTCTGAGTTTGCCTCAGCATAGCAAGTTCTTTTCTTTTCATCTCATAGATTCCTAATCTATTATTCCCTTTCAAACTTAAAACTGTTTTAGCTCATCCCCATCTTCCCATGACTGTCTGCTTCTCTAGATCATGCGTCATCTCCCTCGCTCTCTCACAGTATAGCAGCTACCCTCTCACTCAACCTGGTTCTTACTGTATTTTCTTCAAGACATTAATGATTGTCTCATATAAGTTTGTTTGCTTGATTTCTTACTGATTCCATTGTTCGATTGGAACATTTAGGACCTTTTTATCTTATTCACCATACTTTTCAGTTCCTTAGGGCACAGGGCAGAATAGGTACAACATGAACAGGAGCTGGGTAGATTTTGAGTGAAGGAATAAAGAACATTCTTTGGTTTTTATTTTGTTTCAATATTCACAACATCAACTACTTTAACCCTTTTCTTGACAGTCATTTGCATCCAGAAGTCGCCGCCCTGTGACATATGACTTCCCTGTCAAAGTTATCCCGAGGAATGTGTGGAAAGACTTTCGAGAATACTTATTTCTAGACGCATGTTAATGATACCTTCAGTCCTATTTGCTTTGTATAAGCAAATATATGTTTTCAAGACCAAACAATAAACATTCTGATTTGAACATTTCCTGAGTGATTATTATTTAGAAATTATTGTTTCCTGAACATTAGACACTAGGCTTAATTTTCACCAAACTTCCTGATTTTGATGAGTAGAAAATTAAACCTTGTTCCAGGTTCAGCATATTGCAGCCTGGACAAATAAGACAGCAAAATAATTATCAATCTGAAGGGAAAAAATCACTTTATGCCTTTTCGACAAAATACCTGATATGATCAATTTCTTAAAAAGGAAGTTTTGGAAGTGGCACTGTGGCTCAAGTGGTAGAGCGATACCCTTGAGCTGAAGAGCTCAGGGACAGCACCCAGGCCCAGAGTTCAAGTCCCATCACTAACCAAAATTTTAAAAATAAAAAGAAGTCTTATTTTGGTTCAATTCAGAGATTTAAATCTGTGATAAGTTGGACCATTGTTTTAGAGTTTATGGTGAGACAGCATATCATGCTGGAAGAATGTGGGAGAAGGAGGTGTTCACCTCATGGCAACCGGTAAAGAATCATCAAAGAATAAGGTCAGTCCCAATATCCATCTACAGGACATATCCCCAATTACAAAATTTTTTTCCATTAGGCACTGCTTCCTAAAGGATTCCTTCACCTCCCAAAATCTGCACAGGTTAGGGATCAAGCCCTTAATTCATAGTTCTATGGGAGACCATCATGGGCCAGAATATAGAAGTAAATGAAGCTTAAAAAGAATTTGAGAGAGTCTGGACTCCAGGGTATAATCATAACTACTTAGCAGGCTAAGATCTGAGAATTGTGATTCAAAGTTAGCCAGGGAAGGAAAGTCATGAGATTCTTATCTCAAGTTAATAACCAGAAAAGCTGGAAGTAAAGCTGTGGTTCAGGCGGTAGAGTGCTATCTTTGAGAAAATAAAAAAAGCTCAGGGACAGTGTCTAGGCCCTGAGTTCAAGCCACAGAACAGCATAAAAAGAATTTGAGACAATAATGTTGTACTTAGAACAAAGTTACCTGTTGTTTAGTCTAAGGCATCCCTTGAGAGACCATATAAACTAATGGCTACACAGATTACTCAATCACAAAAATAGAGTACCCCAGTGTTAGTGACAGAAAAGTAGTTACTTTCCTGGAGTCCAGATCCTATTTGACTATAGCATCACAAAGAAACCAATATGATAAACCTAAACAACATGAGTAGCTCAGAAAGATGCAGAGTTTCACACCCTAACACCTGGAGTTAGACCCTGACTATTTGAAAATCCCTTGGCAAATCAGTCATCCTGTTAAAGAGACAGCTTCTCTTAACCCTGTTAATAATGTGCTCACGACCTGTGTTGGTTCTAGTAAAAGAAATTCATTGCTAAAAGGTTTTCACATTTGGAAGTATGATATGTCTGCATTTGTAACAACTTGTGGGATAAGATACCCCAAACAGAAATGGCCTTGTTCCTAATGTATTTATGCTGTTCAGTTGCTGTGAGATTACAGAAACTTGGGGAGGCTTAATGGTTTCCACTGCCCCTCTATACCTTGGTTTGTTTAGTGCTCCCTAGCCTACTATGAAACCATTCAGTGAACCTATGACCAATATTTTGTCACAACACTGCTCTCTGTTCCAAGCCTATGTTCCTTTGCAAATTTGAGCTTTGTTGCCAGTTCTAGTATTGAACTCAGGGCCTGGGCACTGTCCTTGGGCTTTTTCAAGGCTAGTGCTATACCATTTGAGCCACAGCACAATTTTTGGCTTTTGGATATTTTGGCTTTTTCCCTGTTTTTTTTAGGGGGGGTGTCGGTCTTAGAGATTGAACTCTGGGCCTGGGTGTTGTCTCTGAGATTTTCAGCTCAAGGCTAGTGGTCTACCACTTAAACCACAGCACCACTTTGGGCTTTTTGGTGTTTAATTGGAGATAGAAGTGTTACAGATTTTCCTGCGCTGGCTGGGTTTGAACCACTATCCTCAGATCTCAGTCTTCTGTTTAGCTAGGGTTACAGGCATGAGCCACCAGCACCTGGCTTTCATTTTCTTTTGAATGGGCCACAGTTTCCTATGTCATTGTGATTGGGGGATGTTTTTCTCTGAAAACTGAACATTTGAATACTGTAATATAATATTTTAAGTCAAATTCTCTATCTTCCACAGGGTTTACTGATATTAATTTAGAGAAGTAGAAGCCATTTGGGCTTAGAGATATTACTGAAATGTATTGATAGATCTTGTGCTTCTTGTTATAATGGGTCACTGTCATCCTTGCTTCTTAACTTTATATTCACCTTGTGGTTTGGTAGCACCTTCCTTGGAAGCTCAGTGCTAAAAGAAACATGAGACAGCAAAATAACTCTGCCTTATAATGCTCAAGGTTAACAAACACTCAATACATATTGCCTATATAATTTCTTAAGAGGTCAGTACACTGAAAAAGGAGTCAAAGGTCATAATAGGGCCTGGCATGGTGGCTCATGCCTGTAATCCTAGCTACTCAAGAGGCTGACATCTGAGGATCGAGGTTCAAAGCCAGCCCAGGCACTAGAGTCCATGAGACATTAATCTCCAATTAACCATCAGAAAATGGGAAATGGCACGGTGGCTGAAGAGGTAGGGTGATAGCCTTGAGCTGAAGAGCTCAGGGACCACCACCGAAGCCCAGAGTTCAAGCCCCATGACCGACAGAAAAAAGTCATAATACTACTCAATACTAGAATTTATATGCTTTTTTTGGCCAGTCCTGGGCCTTGAACTTAGGGCCTAAGCACTGTCCTTAGGCTTTCTCAAGGCTAGATCTCTACCACTTGAGCCACAGCACCACGTCTGTTTGTTTGTTTTTTTTTCTATGTATGTGGTACCAAGGAATCAAGCCCAGGTCTTCATGCATGCTAGGCAAGCACTCTACCACTAGGCCAAACTCCTGGCCCATATAATTTATACACTTTTGTGTGCATTCCATCTGGTACCATTTTTGGATATGTAAAACCAGAGTTGGAGCAGTTTAACCACAGAGTGGAAAAGAAACATGCCAGGAGTCCACAAAAGGCTTCATGCCCTTCCTCCTGACACATTCATCAGACAACACCTGTGCTTTGTTTTCTTCCTTTCCAGATAGGTCTGTCTTCATGTATCCAAGCTGATAATGGAGGGTGCAGCTCAGGTAGAGGAAGGACACAGGCCTCTCTTCTCCTTTTTGCTTGTTTCTATTTCCTATTTCTTCACTGCATAGAATTATCCTACATGACAGAATAGAATAACAATGAAAGCTTGTCTCTAGCTCTTCTGTGGCTGAGAAACAACCCTCAATCTATACCATGATGTGAAAGGCAGAGAGCAGCATGTGGGAACATAGATAAGAGTTCCCCATTGTGTTACTATTTATTTCCTAGAATAGCTCTTGCTACTCTCCTTATGTTTTCCTCCAAGTCATTGGATCAAACGGTTCTGTCTCAGCACTTAAGAAGTTGGGACTGCAGGCTTAGGTTTTCTTTTCTGGAAAGACTCCTATGCTACAGAAATGTAGAAATTTCTCCAAGCCTCAATTTTAGTGTTCTCATCTCTAAATCAGATAGCATGGTCCCACAACTCTCTTCAAGATGAAATGCCCCATAAAGCCATACACAATCGAAGAAAAACTATGGCCTCTATGCCTTATGTTAGTCACTTGCCAGTGTGGAGAGATAAACATTCTCGGACCCCTGGAATTCCAGTCTACTCTGGAACTATGGGTAAGGAAATTGGAGGCAGAAGCAGGACAGCTGTTGTTTCTTTTCTCTTATCGCCTCACATCTACTCTTTTATTAGTTGCTCTGTGCTATTATAAGTTGTAACTATGATTTATAAGGAACTACTAGCAAGAGCTGGTGGCTCATGCCTGTAATTCTAGTTACTCAGGAGGCTGAGATCTGAGGATCATGGTTCAAAGCCAATCAGGGTATGAAGGTTCATGAAACTCTTAACTCCAATTAGCCACCAGAAAACTGGAAGTGGTGCTGTGGCTCAAGTGATAGAGTGCTAGCCTTGTGCTAAAGAGCTCAGGGACAGAGCCCAGGCCCAGAGTTCAAGCCCCACGACCAACCAAAAAAGAAAAAGAAGAAGAAACTATCGAAGTCATTGTGTACAGGTACCATATTTTGTTGATCCTTTCGTCCATTCACAGTCAGACCAAAGAGGATATTCTTTGAAGCAGAACACAGGCACAATTTCTATGTGGATCTGATCATATGAAATAATACCTATGAAAATGAACTTCAGGGAATGGGACCAAAAGGGTTTTGTTTTGGTTTTGGTTTGGTTTTTGTCACTTGTTGGGTTTGAACTCAAGGCCTGGGCATTGTCCCTGACTCTTCGGCTCACAGCTAGACTCTAACACTTTGAGCCACAGTGCTACTTACGGTTTTCTGGTGGTCAATTAGAGGTAAGAGTCTCACAGATATTCATGCCTGGGTTGGCTTTGAACCATGATCCTCAGATTTCAGCTTCCTGAGTTTCTAGGATTACAAGCATGAGTCATTGGTGCCGGGAACCCAAAAGGATTTTTCTTTTTTGATGTTTTTGTTCCTTTTCTTTTTGTCTTCTTTGTTTATCTGTGTTTGAGAAAGTAGGGAGACACAGAAATGGTGGGATGAATGGTGAAAAGTGCAGCAGTGGTACTCACTGGACACTATATTGAAAATGAACTATGTAACTTCAGGATGGAGATGGGAAAGAAACTGGGAGAGAGTGAGAGAAGGGGTAACATTGTTCAAAAGCACGTATACTCTTTATCTGACCTATGAACCTATAACCCATCTGTAATCAACATTTTAATAATATTAAAAATACATCGCAAAAAAACAAAGAAAGAAAGAAAGAAAGACTAAAGCCAGTCTTTCAGGGTCACTGTGTACTAGGTAATACCAACAGAAGAACATTGCCCTCTGGAGGATATCATGAATAATATCATATCATTGGATATTTTTATGTAGCACTTAAGACATTTGAAGGGACTGGGTAATGCTGGCCTCCTCTGAGTCTCTGAGAAAGAACCTCAGTAATTCAGATGCTTTCACCTATACAAGCATGACAGGAGGTCTAGCCAGGATAACGAATGGTGGAAAACAGAAAAAGGTAGACTCATTTCATTCTATGTATCTCTTTCTTAAAAAAAGAAAATTAGGGCTAGGAGTTTGGCCTAGTGGTAGAATGCTTGCCTAGCATGCATGAGGACCCAGGTTCGATTCCTCACTACTACATACATAGAAAAAAGTTGGAAGTGGTGCTGTGGCTCAAGTGGTAGAGCTCTAGCCTTGGGAAAAGTCCAAGGACTTTGCTCAGGCCCTGAGTTCATGGCCCACGACTGGCAAAATAAAAATCATTCACAAAATGAGCAACGCTATATTACATATCTAGGATTTTGTGAGGAGGAGTATAAATCAAATGTAAGATTATTTGAGGCTTTAAAAAAAGATCTTTACCAAGTATAATGGCATATGTCTACAGTCCTGACCAGTTTGTTAACAGAGATCAGAAAACTAATTGAGACAAGAAGGTTGAGATTGGCCTGTATTATATTCAGGGTTTGGTATAAATGCTTTGACTCTATTTCGAGCTATCACTATGTCATTGCTGAATATGCATTTGAAATAAGATGAGTACTAGCCTACCATTCTAAAGTGTTTCCACAAGACAGATACAAAAATTAAAATGCCTACAATAGCACTCTTAAGAGAAATTTCACTTCAGAGATTGTTCTCATTCCTGCTAATAAAATAGTAATTTGTCATGAGTTTCTTGCAGCTCATTCCTGCTAATAAAATAGTGATTTGTCATGAGTTTCTTGCAATACTTGTTGGTAAACTTGTCCATTACCAGTATGAACAGACCTGCCATGCCCCTCCTCCAGTTCATCGCCAGGACTAAAATTAGCATTCTGGATTCCTTATATTATCATTTCTAGAACTCAAATACTTTGTCTAAAAGTATAATACTTATTTTCCGGACTCCCTGCTATGTATACAGCTTGTCACCATTGTCGTTGAGTTTACCTGTATTTAGTATTCTTCTGTTCTCTGAAGTATGAACCTATTTATTTGAAGAAGTTCCTTTACTTTGTAGTAGAAAAATGTTGAGGTAAACTGAGAACTTTCAACTCAAGAAAGAGGAAAAGAAATGTTAAAATGTGTACAAAGACAGAGATAGATAGATAGATAGATAGATACCCACAGCGAAGCAAGAAGACCTAATCCAAATAAACAGACCTATTTCAAGCACTGAAATAGAAATGGCAATAAGAGACCTTCCACCTAAAAAAGCCCAGGGCCAGATGGATTCACAGCTGAATTCTATAACGTCTTCAAAGCAGAGCTCACACTCCTCAAGCTCTTCAACGAAATTGAAAACGAAGGCTCTTTGCCAAACTCATTCTATGAAGCCACTATAACCCTCATCCCCAAACCAGACAGAGATTCATCAAAGAAAGAGAACCATAGACCCATTTCTCTGAAGAATATTGATGCAAAACTCCTCAACAAAATACTGGCAAACCGTGTTAAAAAACTCATCAAAAAATCATACACTATGATCAAACAGGATTCATCACAGGGATGAAAAGCTGGTTCAACATATCCAAATTAGTCAATATAATTGAACACATCAACAGGAGCAAGGAAAAGAATCACATGATTGTCTCTATAGATGCACAAAAGGCATTTGAAAAGATCCAACACCCCTTTACGCTAAAAGCTCTGGAAAAACTAGGAATCCATGGAACATTCCTCAGTATAATAAAAGCTGTTTATGACTAACCCACAGCTAGTATTATACTTAATGGCGAAAAGCTAAAGCCATTCCCTCTATAATCAGGTATGAGACAAGGATGCCCACTCTCTCCACTCCTCTTTAACATATTATTAGAATTCTGAGCCAGAGCAATAAGGCAAGAAGCAAGCATAAAGGGGATCCAAATAGGGAAAGAGGAAGTGAAACTTTCCCTCTTTGCAGATGACATGATTCTATATTTAAACAACCCTATAGAGTCCACTCCCAAGCTCCTTTAGCTGATTCAAAACTTTGGCAAGGTAACAGGGTCTAAAATTAACCCTCAAGAATCAACTGCCTTCCTATATGCCAAGAGTGAGAGGAATTGGGCAACAATCAGGAAAGCAATTCCTTTTGCAATAGCCTCAAAGAAAATAAAGTACCTAGGAATTAACTTAACAAAGAATGCAAAGGACCTTTTTGATGAAAACTTTAAAACCCTGAAAAAGGAAATTAAAGCCGAATTGACGAAATGGAAAAACCTCCCATGCTCCTGGATTGGAAGAATCAACATCGTGAAAATGGCAATCTTGCCAAGGGCTATGCGCAAATTCGATGCAATACCCATCATTATCTCAATGTCATGTCATTCTTTCAGGAAATAGAAGAGGCAATCCAAAATTTTATATGGAATAATAAAAGACCCCATATAGCAAAAACAATTCTTAGCAGAAAGAACAGTGCAGGAAGAATTTCAATACCAAACTTTAGACTCTATTACAGAGCTATAATAATTAAAACAGCTTGTTATTGGCACAAGATCAGGCCTGAAGACCAATGAAATAGAACCGAGGACCCAGATATTAAACCACAGACCTATGACTACCTAATCTTTGATAAGGGAGCAAAAAAAATGTTAGAATGGAAGAAAGACAGCCTCTTCAACAAGTGGTGCTGGCAGAACTGGTTAAGCACTTGGAAAACTAAAGTTGGATCCTTCTTTGTCACTCTCCACTAGGATTAACTCCAAATGGATCAAAGACCTCGAGGTAAAAGCTGATACACTGAAAACTTTACAAGAAGGAATAGGAGATACACTAAGTCTCCTTGGCACAGGTCGAAACTTTCTTAATAAAGACCAAGAAACACAACAAATCAGAGAAAGGATGGATAAGTGAGACTGCATTAAACTGCAGAGCTTCTGTATGGCAAAGAACATAGCTAACAAATTAGCTAGAAAGCCTACAGAATGGGAGAAGATCTTCACTAACCATACAATGGACAAAGGCCTCATATCTAAAATATATCAACAGCTCAAAAAATTGAATCATTCCAAAACTAATCTCCAAAGAAACAACCATCACATTAAAAGATGGGCCAAAGAGTCTTCTCTGAAGAAGAAATAAAAATGGCCTATAGACACATGAAGAAATGCTGAATATCTCTGGCTATAAAAGAAATGTAAATCAAAACAACTCTAAGATTACACCTCACTCTAGTTAGAATGGCCAGGATCAAGAAATCTAATAACAACAGATGCTTGAGGGGATGTGGCCAGGAGGGATCTCTACTACACTGTTGGTGGGAGTGCAAACTCGTTCAACCACTATGGAAAGCAGTATGGCAGTTCCTCAAAAGACTAAATATAGAGCTCCCCTATGACCCAGAAATTCCACTACTTGGCATTTACCCAATTGTCCAGAAACAAGGACATACTAAATCCACTAGCAAAACAATGTTCATTGCAGCACTATTTACCATAGCAAAGATATGCAACCATCCCAGATGTCCCTCATTTGATGAATGGATCAACAACATGTGGTATTTATACACAATGGAATTCTATGCTGCTGTCAGAAAGAACGATATTGCCCCATTTGTAAGGAAATGTAAAGACTTAGAAAAAAATCATATTAAGTAAGCCAGACTCAGAGGAACATAGGCTCAATGGATTCCTTCATTTGTCATAATCAGTAGAAACCTTGGGCTCTCCTAGCAGAGATTTACAATAGAACAAAATCTAGATACATAAGGCCATAAAGTATGACACTAAATGTAAGGACTTCCAGGTTATAGAAACAAAAGCCATATAATGAGTGATTGTTGTCCTTAATGTACTATGTTATCTCTCATCTCTTTTGCTGTCCCTTGGAAATCTCATATTGTTAAAATATTTCACCTTGTTACCTGATATATTTTATATATACTTAATTGGTTATCTGAAATAGGATAGGGAAGGGGGGAAATCAAGATGAGCGGAGCTGGGGGGAGGGAAATGGAGACCATGACATGAAAAAGGGTATCAATATTTATGAATTAATGTACCTTCTCTCTGGTGAATATAATGTAACCATTCTATTAATTACAATAAAAATATATGAAAAAAAGATCTAGATCCCAGGCATTTTGGTGTGTTGATAATTTAAGTCAAAGCAATAAAATATGTTCATTGTTGGTTGAAATTTTTTTGTTTTTTCGATATTTTTTGTCTGTCATGGGACTTGAACTCTGAGCCTGGGTGCTGTCCCTGAGCTCTTCAGCTCAGAGGCCACAGAGGCTTCTGCCTAGCACTCCTGCCCAATCTTGAACTCTAAAGCTTAGTCTTGGAAAGCAACTTAAGAGAAACTGTTACATCCTAGACACTTACAAGGTCTAGAATTAAAGTTCAGGACCAACACACATTCAGTAAAAATTTGTAAAAGTTATTGCTATTAAGGGATCAGTGCTAGTTTCTCAGAAGGCTGAGATCATAGGATTGGAGTTTGAAGCTAGTACAGGCAAGAAAATGTATTAGCCACTTATCTTGAATAAACTACCAAAAAAAGCCAGAATTGGAGCTATGGCTTGAGTAGTAGCATTGAACAAATTAAAATTCAAGCTCATAACAGGAATGGTTGGCCTAGTGGTAGAGTGCTTGCCTAGCATGCATGAAGCCCTGAGTTCCATTTCTCAGAACCACATACTCAAAAGTCAGAAGTTGTACAGTGGCTCAAGTGTTAGAACCTAAGTTCAGTGCCCAGGATGCTGAGTTCAAGTCTCATGACTGGCAAAAAAGAAAAATAAAAAGAAAGAAGTGGGGGAGGGGTGAGATCAGGGCATTAAAAAGTGGGAGCAGAAAAACACTTTCATGTACACTTCATCAGGTATCATATTTGGTAAAACCAGAGTTAGAAAAATTTAATGACAGTGCAGAGGGAAAGGCCAGGGGTCCCAAGGAATCTGCATGCTCTTCCTCCTGACACATTCACAGACAATGCCTGTGCTGCCTTCTCTATTATCCCAGATATTTCACTCTCATTTGTCCAAGCTAATATGGGTGGACCCAGCCCAGATAGAAGACACAGATATCTCTTCTTTCTTCTGCCCCTATCTTCATTTCATGCCGCCCTAGTGTACTTTTCTCCATGATAATGTAAAACAATGAAGAAAGCCAGTTTCTAAGCCATCCTCATTTCCAACTGTCAACCACTATCACAGTGTTCTGCGATAGAACAGATGCTGTGGCAACACAGACAAGAGGCTGCTATTCTGTACTTGCCAATTTACTAGAACCAGTTTTTCCTTGCTGGCCATACTGTACCACAAGTCCATAGCTCAAGCTCTTCTCCTATTTCAGCCTCCTAAGAAGAGCTGGATCCACAGACATAGGTTATATCTCCTAGAAAGGACCCTATGTTACAGGAACAAAGAAACATCTCTAATTCTCAGATTCAGTGTTCTCATCTCTAATTCAAGCAACATGATCATACACACACTCCCTTATTCGGTCCTCTCTGCAGGGAGATAAGACCCTAAAAAGCCATGAGCCATGTTCTCAGAGAAACCATGTCCTCTATGCTGTATTAATCACAGGACAGTGTGACCTCTGGGAATTCAGTTTACCCTGGAGCTGAGGATAAGGATTTGGGAGACAGATATGGAATTGCCCTTTGATCTACATCCTCCTATGCTCTACTGAAGAGGATTTTATTTTTAGGTTTATTTATTTCTATTTTCATTTATTAATTGTTCTATGCTATGGCAACTTGTAACTATGTTTAAGAGAAATGAAATACACAACTGGGCTTGGTGGCTCATGCCTGTAATCCTAGCTACTCAGGAGGCTGAGTTCTGAGGATCACAATTCAAAGCCAGCCCAGCCAGTAAAGTCCATGAGACTCTTACCTCCAGTTAACCAGTAGAAGGCCAGAAGTGGCATTGTGGCTCGGTAGGGCTGTAACTCTCCTGAGATGGAGAGCTCAGGAACATCACCCAGGCCCAGAGTTCAAGCCCCACAATCAACAGAAAAAAAAAGAAATTCACTCCCTGCAGGTCACTCTGCACACTAGGTGTTGTCAGCGGTAGACCAGCACCATAATGTCATATCATAGGATATATATATATATATATATATATATATATGGTAATATTTAGAAATTCAAAGGAGATGAGTGATGCTTACCTCCTCTGAAAGAGAGCACAGTAGATCAGATACTTTTTCCTTTAATATGTCTCCTGCCATAACCAGAATGAATAGTGTCAAATGACAAAAGAAGAGCTGTTTCTTTCTGTATATTTTTTTGGCAGTCCTGGGGCTTGAATACAGGGTCTGGGCCCTATCCTTAGGCTTTCTTAAGGCTAATGAGCCACAGCACTTCTGGCCTTTTCTCTGTATGTGGTTCCCAGGAATCAAACCCAAGGCTTCATGTAAGCGTGGCAAGTGACCTACCACTAGGTCACACTCTTGGCCTCTTTCTGTATTCTTTAATGGAAAAAAGAAAGTATTTTATAAAAGTTACTACTACTAGATTAGATTTCTCCCTTTCTGTGAGGCCATTGAGTAAAATATGACCCTACTGACTACCTTAAGAAAATATCCTCACCAAGAATGGTGGCACATATCTGTAGTCCCAGCCACTTGACAGAAACAGGAAGATTAGTCCAGCCAATAACGTTGTATTAAAGAATGGTTTTAGTTTAAAACAATGGAGAGGAAGATAGACAGACAAGACTAACAGAGAAAATGACAGAAACAAGGAAACATACAGAGACCTACAGAGGGATAATGAGAGAGAGAGAGAGAGAGAGAGAGAGAGAGAGAGAGAGAGAGAGAGAGAGAGAGAGAGAGAGAGAGAGAGAGAGAGAGAGAGAGAGAGAGAGAGAGAACTGTCAAGGAACAGAAAGAAACAGAGAAAATAACAAAGAAGGAATAGAACCTCTATTAGTAAATGTCAATTTTTAACTCTCTGATCAGCAATCTTAACTGTAGCATATGTCCAGGAAACTTATAGTCCTATCCTGTCATGTGTCACTATTCTTTCTCCACTCTCATTTATTATTATTATTATTATAAAGGTGATGTACAGAGGGGTCACAGTTACATGAATTATGTAAAGCGTACATTTCTTGTGAACAATGTCACCATTTCCCTTGATCTTTCCCAGTTTTTCCCTCTCATCTCCACTGACAAGTGCATAATTCATTTTCAATATAATGTCCAGTGAGTAACATTGCCTCATTTGTTCACCCTTTGCCCCTCCATTTCTGTGCCTCCACTTACACTCCCAAACACATACAAATTAACAGAACAGAAAGGAAAGGAAATAAAAACAGCAAAAGAAAATCCTCTTGTTTCCATTGCCTGGAGTTCATTTTGATAACTATTATTTTGTATACACATAGGCATCGTGCCTCTGTACTCCCTTCCTAAAAGTATCCTATGTCCCAATGTAGTTTAGATCTAGCTTATCCATATGAGAGAAAATACGTGCCATTTGCCTTTTTGTGCTTAACATGATTTGTTTTAGGTCCATCAATTTCCCTACAAAAGACATCATATTATTCTTTCTAATGGTTGTGAAAATTCCATCATGTATAGGTACCACATTTTTAATCCACTCATCTATTTTAGGACATCTGGGATGTTTCCACAAGTTGGCTATTATGAATAGTGCATCAAAGAATATGGATGTGAGAGTATCTTTATGGTGTTCTTGCTTGTGATGTTCTGGATTGATGCCCAGGAGTAGTAAGAATGGGTTATATAGAAGATTTATGTCTAGTTTTTTTTGTTTATTTGGGTTTTTTTTGAGGAAACTCTAGAATGCTGTCCGAAGTGGTTGTACTAGTTTATATTCCCACCAACTGTGCAATAGGGTATCTTTTTCCCCACATCCTCTCCAACATTTGTTGTTTTTAGAATTCATGATGTCTGCTGATTTGATTTGTTCTGATTTAATTTGCTTTGATTGTATTTCTTTGCCACTCTTACCTCTTTTTCTGAGAAGTCTCTCCTTAGATCTTTGCCCATTTCTTGAGCTCCTTGTATATTTCAGATATTAAGCCTCTGTCTAACATATTACTAGTAAAAATCATCTCCCAGTCTGTTAGCTGTCTCTCTGGTTTAGTACCTATGGCCTTTGTTGTGCAGAAACTTTTTAATTTGATGTAATTTCATTTATCAAGTTTCTATCTGTTGTGCCCCTGGGACTCTCTTTAGATAGTTGCTACCTATAAGGCCCTATTTTTAAAGGATCTGTCACCTCTAATTTTCTCTACATTTGGGATAATGCCTTCAACTTATGAATCCTCATGGATCTTTCAAATGAAAGGACATATAGACAGAAACATAATAACAGGAGTTTGGTAGGTGAAAGCAAAGCTAGAATTTTCCAGAGATGGGGAAGAGATTAGTTGATCTCCTGTGAGCTGGAGAATTATGCACATGAGGAACTAACTTCTGCCCCGGTCCCAATATCAGCATAGTGCTTTGTTGAAAATTGGACTTGATCATTTCTGTGAGACTTATGAAGACATTAACACCATTTAATTCCCTTTGATTTCCAAATGCCCAATTCAGTATCTGAGATATCATTATTTATAAGTATCTATGTGTACATGGAGGGAGATGGGCTATGGGTTGAGCTCAAATGATAGAATATTTATTTTCCTAGCATGAAAGAGGTCATGGATCAATTTTCAATACTGAACACAGAGAGGACAATTTCATAAACTCAGCACCCTGTTTGGGTCACATATTGAAGTAAACTGCGATAGTCTTATATTCAGACGGTAAGAAAATTACAACGTAACTACTTCCTTATGTTGTAGGAAAGGTGTTTATGGCTTTGGTAAAAAGCAGAAAACTACTCAATGCTTTTAACACATCTTGAACTCTAAGTGTAAATATGTGTTCCTATATCTGTGTGTCACTCATTTAAAAGCAAATAAATCTAATTCATTGTACCTATTATATTTCTAGGCTCAAACCCTCTTAGTATATGTGGATAACGATACATATCCTTGGATATGAATACTGAAGTTCATGAATATACAAACTCAAATTAAATACTACACACATTTACTTCCAAATTTTCCCATAGTAATGGTGCAGCCTCTACTCCCCTCACTCCTTCCATGCTCCAGATCTTTTCTATTGAAGCCTTTCTCACTCCCAGGCTCTTTCAGTTTCTGGCTTTGTGACAATTGTCTCTAACCATCCATCCTGATGCCACCTGTATTGTTCCACTTGTTGAGGTTGAGAGGCCATGGAATTGGACATATGTGTGGTGGGAAAGCTAAGGGTGCTCTGTAGCAATATAAAGGGAGATACTTCATGGGACTCTCTTCAAATGAAGTTTTGACTGGAATTTCAGTTTTTAAAATATTTGTAAGAGGAAGCAATGAAAGAGTATGGCAAATAAATTTCTCAATGGGCACAATGCTTCTGTGGAATTGGACAGTAGATTTCAAAAATGAAATGTGTAGTACCTCCATTTTGTATGCTGTTAAAATATATTCAAGTCTAGTCTGTAGGATTGATAGGGGTTTTTTTTGTTTTGTTTTTGGTTTGGGTTTTTTTGCCAGTCCTGGGCTTGGGCTCAGGGCCTGAGCACTGTCCCTGGATTTTCTCAAGGCTAGGGTTCTACCACTTAAGCCACAGCACCACTTCTGGCTTTTCATTACGTATGTGGTACCGAGGAATCGAACCCGGTCTTCGTGAAACCTAGGCAAGCACTCTACCACTAGGACAAACTCCCAGCCCTGGATTGATAGTTTTTTTAATCACTTTCTTACTTTAAGTCAATGTAACTACTACAAACCCTTATTTCTTGATATCCATGGTTTGTTACAAATACCACAACCATGGAAAATCTCAAGATACCAGTATAAATTCATTGAGTATACAACTGAAGAGAGATAAGCACTAGGATACCATTCCATAATATTTTCACAAGACAGATACAAAAATGAAAATAATTTCAACATTATACATAATATAAAGAGCAATGAAATAATTGGGAAATGAATCTTTTGAGGAATTTTCTTATTCCCATTAATAGAGTTAATTTTATTGAAAGTTTATATAAGGGAATAGGTGATTATAAACTTTGGGGAGTTGTCATGAGTATCCTACAGCACATCACTGATTCACTGATTTCATCTTCTTTTTATGGATAGTCATTTGACCCTGACCTAGAAATCTACCATTCTATCATAAATAGCACCAGACCTGCTACAGCCTCCTTCAACTGAAATCCAGGACTAAAATTAACATCTTGGTTCCTTAATATTATCTTTCTTTTAATTTTTTGCCAGTCCTGGGCTTGAGCTCAGGGCCTGAGCACTGTCCTTGGACTTTCTCAAGGCTAGAGCTCTACCACTTGAGCCTCAGCACCATTCCGGCTTTTTTGTATGTATGTGGTACCGAGGAATTGAACCCGGGCCTTTGTGCATGCTAGGCAAGCACTCTATCACTAGGCCAAACTCCCAGCCCCTTATCTTTCTTTTAATCCTTGAGTACTTTGTCCTAAAAGTATATTTCTGGATCCAGAGAGTCATTGTCATCTTTGGGTATTTTTTACAGTATGGCCATCTTGGTCTGCTTAGTATTCTGATCTTTCTAAATTATGAGCCTATTTCTTTGCAGGAAGATCTCTTTAATGTTATGGGATAAAATGCCGGAGGAGCCTTTGGTAACATTCAATTGAAGAGAGAGGTAAAAAGTAGTAAAAATGGCTTTATATCTATCTGTTTCAATTTCAGTAAACAAACCAAATTTTAAGGTAAAGGAAAGTTAATAGGCAAAAGATAAAGGAAATGGTATAGTAAAAATAGCCACATCTTCTTTTAAATTTCTTTTATATCTGAAAGAAGAAAAGACAACATACTGAACAGAAAAATAAAACAGGAGGAGAAAGACAACAGCAGAAGTATTTATAAAACAGCATTAAATATAAGATATCTGGGGATGGGAAGTTGCCTTAGTGGTAGAGTGCTTGCCTAGTATGCATGAAGCCCTGGGTTCGATTCCTCAGCAGTTTATACATAGAAAAAGCCAGTAGTAATATATGCAACTGTGAAAAAAAGCTGATAGTTGTACTGTGGTTCAGGTGGTAGAGCTCTAGCCCCAAAAAAGCCCAAGGACAGTGCCTAGGCCCTGAGTTCAAGACCCAAGACTGGAAAAAAATTTAATAAAATAAATAAATAATAGTAGGACACCAATGAATCATGACTCTAATCTTAGATAAACAGACTGAGGATTGTGGTTCAAAGACAGCTCAGAAAGAAAACTCTGTGACATTCATCTCTCCAATTAGCTGTAAGACCCCCGACTCAGCGGGACGTCTACAGAAGGAGACCCTTCCCAAGGAACAACGAGACCACGCAGTCAGATGCAAACAGCAAGAGGTTTATTTGGGTACACGGGCGCCCGGGGCAACAAAGTCTCCTAGAAGACTTGCGTGCCGAGGCTGGGGAGAGGGGAGTATTTATGGGTAGCTGAAGCATGGTTACAGAAGCAGAAGCATGGTTACAGTGTAGGGATTGGTTAATTCAAATAAGGCTGGGGGTTTATTCTGGGCAGTAGTGGAATTTTCCTTTTTGGCTAGAGAAGGGCTTACGTGTCCTTCCTCTGGTCACAACATGTTTTTCACATGCTCCTTATCCTACTCCTTATCCTGGAATTTCCTTGTTTATACAATTCCAGTTCTTGGTCACCCTGACCGTGAGCATCTTGCTGGTTATTTTTCAATTTCTTTTTATAACTAAACTGCAGCTGCTACACAAAATGGAGTCACTTCTGCTATCCTGGGAATTACAGTTAAGGCTATACATTTCTCATTCCCCCATTTTCTTCTGGTTCCTTGAATGGAATCTTTCATTCAATGAAGACTGTCCCTCTATTTTTCACTTGCTGATATTGCTGGGTAAGTACTAAGGCTTGAACCACCGATAATCGGTCTTTTATAAACTGGACTAATTTATTAAGAATACAAGGGCCAAAAGTGAGAATCAAAATGAGTATAATGAGTGGGCCTGCTATGGTGGACAGGAGGGTTGCAAACCAAGGGGACTGATTGAACCAGCTTTCAAACCATCCTTGTTGGGAATGGAATTCCTTCTCTCTTTCTGCTAGTCTTTCCCTAAGTTTACTCATAGTTTCCCGTACAATTCCTGTCTGGTCTGCGTAAAAACAGCATTCCTCTTTTAAAGCAGCACACAAACCACCATCCTTTAAGAAAAGTAGGTCCAAACCTCTTCTATTTTGTAGTACTACTTCAGACAGGGATGTTAAAGACTTTTCTAAGGCCGTAATAGACTTTTCAATAGCTTTTAAATCTGCATTCATAGCAGTCTGTAAATCCATTAATTTGTCATTTTGAAGTAGGGCAGTAGTTCCGGTACCAATTCCAGCAGCTATTCCTCCGACTCCTAATAATAAGGCTAAGGTTAGGGTAACAGGTTCCCTTGGGTATCTCTTTTTATTCTCATACAGTTCCAGGATACTTTCTGAACTATGGTAGGTAATTCTAGGCCAGAGTTGAATTAAAACACAAAAATCTGAGGTCTTATTGAAAATACTGGATTGCACACAGGGAGTCAGGCCAGTGCTGCAGGCCCAGTAGGCTCCGGTGGGGGCCATGAGGTAATAAGAGCCCCCATCCATGGTTAAAGTTTGACTACAGAGCTCCTGATGAGACTTTGGTACCTGACCAAGACATATTCCCTTCCCCGATACTTCTGGAAGGGTTAATTTATAATTAGGGGAAGACTGGCAGCGGGCAGGTGCATCAGTTTGATTGGAAAAATTGGCAGTTAAAGCCAGTCCCTCGTAATACGGGGGATTGGAAACTAAACAGAGCCAACAGTCTTTGGCTTGATCTGGTTTGGAGTAATTGAGGGCCTTATACGCCCCTTTAACCAGTTCAATAAGTCTATCACCAGTCCTCAAGTGATGGGATGAAGTAACTGAGGGCGTCGAAGGGGAGACTGAAGGTTTAGGTTTAGTGGGTTCTTTTGGGACAGATGGGTGACTTGGGGCTTTCTGGTCTGATAAGACTGGATTGGGCCCAACCGATAATGATCGGGTTTCTATTTGGAGTTTGATTTTAAAAATAGCCCCCATATCATGTCCTCACTTGTACCAGCGCAATCCCCATGTTCGACCTTCTGCCCATATACTCACAGGGATGGTCTTTCCTCTGCCCGAGAAGGTAATATTAAGAGGCATACAAGAGGCATTTTGTTTACAATTAATGGCCCAGGGGCGTCCTTTCTTAACAATAATCCAATCCTGGGAGGTGTGAATCCAGTAAGCGTCCCCCGTGGTTACACAGTCCCAGGCTGCACAATAATAAGACTCCACTTGACCACACCTTGCTTGTTTATCCCGAGGACGGCCTTCCCGGGGGCACACATAGAATGCATTGGATGCCAGTTCTTCCCGTTTTTCGGGACTACAACATCCGAAGATGAGGCGGTTTGTTTGGGCAGTCTCCCAGGGATTGGGGCATTGATCTCGGGGAAGGTTAGTTGAGGAATGAATGCCTATATCCCATCCCCCTTCATCAATTCCAGCAACCAATTGACAAAAATCAGGGGTAAGGCTGGGCCACCAAGTGCCAGGAGTATGAATTTCGGTAGTTGACCAGACAACATCTCCTGTTTGAGATATTATTTGCCAAGTGATGGCTTTGGGAATATAGGGACTATCAGAAGCCAAAAGGAAAGGAAGGCAAGAAAGGATTACAACCGAGAAAGTCTTATCTTTAAGGGGTTTTGGGTGCGCTGCAATTTCCATTCTGGGGTTTGGTTGGTGGAATTGTCCTGATCCTGATGAGCCGCTTTCACGTGGGAGGCGTGGACCCAGGCAGCGATCCCGTCCACTTTGAGAGCGGTGGGAGTTGTCAGCAGGACTGTGTATGGTCCTTTCCAGCGCGGTTCCAAATTCTTGGTTTGGTGTCGTCGCACCCACACGGAGTCTCCAACTTGGAAGGGATGCGGGACAATAGGCCTGTCCTGCTGCTCCCGATATGCCGCCGCCAGGGGTTTCCAGACTTCCTTCTGGACTATCTGAAGAGCCTGTAAATGGGCCTGGAGAGAGGGGCTATTAGCATAATCAGAAACATAAGGATGGAGGAAGTTTACAAGAGGTGGGGGTGCTCCATACATAATTTCAAAGGGAGTTAGCCCATGGGGGCCCGGTGTGTTCCGGGCCCTATACAAGGCTAAGGGGAGTAGGGACACCCAATCCTTTACGCCAGTTGCTATAGCTAATTTAATTAAAGTCTCCTTTATGGTTCTATTCATTCTTTCTACCTGTCCTGAACTCTGGGGTCTGTAAGCACAATGCAACTTCCAATCAATAGTCGCTCATCTCTTTCTTCCTGAGTCTCCCGCTTGTTGTAAATACGCTCCGCCTCCCTGAGGAGTTCTTGGAGGGACAGGTTTTGCAAGTTATCATGTCTCTCCAGTTTCTTTCTAATGTCCGGTGCAGACTGCCATATGAAAGACATGGCAACATTAGTAGCCTGTCCAAGGTCCTCAGGGTCATATGGAGTGTACACTCGATATGCCTCCTTCAAATGCTCTAGAAAGGCTGCAGGAGACTCCTCACTTTTCTGAGTCACTTGCTTAACCTGAGCCAAATTGGTGGGGTGCCTGGAGGCCCCATGGAGACCCGCAATAAGCAACCGGCGATAAAGAATTAGATGGTTCCTACCTTCAGGAGTAGTAAAATCCCAATTAGGACGCTCTAGAGGAAAAGCAGCGTTTATCTCATTGGGCAACTGGGTGGGGCGCCCATTGTCACCCGGTACATTTTTCCGGGCTTCCAGGAAGACGCGTTGTCTCTCTTCTGATGTCAGCAACGCCTGCAATAACTGTTGGCAATCATCCCAGGTGGGTTGGTGGGTCACTAAAATGGACTCAATCAGTGAGGTCAGTCTGGAAGGATCCTGGCTGAAGGGGGGGTTGTTATTTTTACAATTGTACAAATCTGAGGCAGAAAAAGGCCAGTACTGCAACTGATTATTGGAGCCCACCCTCAAGGGGAATGCTTGGGAAGACAAGGACACCTGATCGGTCTGGAGGTCGCGGCGCCCCCTCAATCTTCCTGCCACTGGGGAATGGATAGGGTCCCTGGGTGGGGGAACTTGCGGGAGTTCCTCTTCTACTTCCCGAGGAGGAGGTCCCTGCCCTCGGTAGGGAGGAGGTTCCTCTGTCATGAGATCCATTAAAATTCCCTCATCTGGGGGTAGGACCTTAGGCTGTTTCTCAGGTTTCTTTTGTTCTTCAGAAACGAGGGTTGGGTATAGAGAGGACTGTGAAATAGGAGGAAGAGGAGGAGGAGGAGCTGGGGAAGGGTGAGGGGGAGAGGATAGGATAGGTGCAGAAGGGGTTACAGCAGACGTGAGTCCGGTAAGAAAAGGCTTTACCCAAGGGAGAGGGTCAGAAACTAAGCCCTCCCAGGTAACAATATAGGGGACCTGGTCCGGATGGCCATGGGGTCCAGGCTCCATTATTTTAGATTTGACCTGTAAAATAACAGACATGTCAAAAGTGCCATCTACTGGCCAGCCGACTTCAAAAGTTGGCCACTCAGAAGAACAGAAAGTTATCCATCTGCTTTTGCGGACTTCCACTGACAGATTGCTGGCCACGGTCCGCACATCCTTCCAGTGCTGTAAAGTTAAACTTAGAGGGGTCGTCACAGTCTGTCCCATGTTAGTAGTCAGTTTCAGTCCCGTCACAATTAAAACAAGAAACAAAAATACACAAAAGACAAAAAACTTCACAATGCGGCTTTGTTCCAAAACCGAAAGTAAACTGGTGTTTGGAAGAAACCCAGACGTTTCCCTTATCAGCTGGACTGAAGAGTCCTCAGACTGAGGCGAAGCCCCAAAAAGAGAAACCGGACGGGTCAGAAATCTGACCCCAGATGCCTCAGGGACGTCTCCCAGGGCTGCGGTCGGGAGTACGAGCTCGTCAGCTCCTCCACGGATCCGCCAGAATACAGATTGACACGGACGAGTCACAGATTCCAGAAATACTCTTAACATAAGACAAGACGCACAGAAAACAACAAAAATTTGCTGGCCAGCTTACCTCCCGGAGGTGGGTCGGTGGTCCCTGGGTGGGGGTCTCCTATCCCGGACGAGCCCCCAATTGTAAGACCCCCGACTCAGCGGGACGTCTACAGAAGGAGACCCTTCCCAAGGAACAACGAGACCACGCAGTCGGATGCAAACAGCAAGAGGTTTATTCGGGTACACGGGCGCCCGGGGCAACAAAGTCTCCTAGAAGACTTGCGCGCCGAGGCTGGGGAGAGGGGAGTATTTATGGGTAGCTGAAGCGTGTTTACAGAAGCAGAAGCATGGTTACAGTGTAGGGATTGGTTAATTCAAATAAGGCTGGGGGTTTATTCTGGGCAGTAGTGGAATTTTCCTTTTTGGCTAGAGAAGGGCTTACGTGTCCTTCCTCTGGTCACAACATGTTTTTCACATGCTCCTTATCCTACTCCTTATCCTGGAATTTCCTTGTTTATACAATTCCAGTTCTCGGTCACCCTGACCGTGAGCATCTTGCTGGTTATTTTTCAATTTCTTTTTATAACTAAACTGCAGCTGCTACACAAAATGGAGTCACTTCTGCTATCCTGGGAATTACAGTTAAGGCTATACATTTCTCATAGCCACCAAAAACCTACAAGTGGTACTTTGGCTCAAGTGGTACAGTATTAACCTTTAGCAAAATACTGTAAGGAGCACACTCAGCACTTAGTTCAGGCCCCAAAACCAGCACTAAATAAAGGATAAACAAGCAAACAAACAAGGCAGGAAGATAGTTGTAAATATTTCCAAATAGCCTCAAACAAGAAATTTGCAATTATCAAAAACAATGAGTTTGGCCTAGTGGTAGAATGCTTGCCTAGCATGCACAAAAACCTAGGTTCGATTCCTGAGTACCACATACATAGAAAAAGCCAGAAGTGGTAGTGTGGCTCAAGTGATAGAGTGCTAACCTTGAGGAAAGCCCGAGGACAGTGCTCAGGCCCTGAGTTCAATTCCCAGGACTGGAAAAAAATGAGTCAAAGTGAAAGATTTAAAATAAACTGCAACTGATTGAAAAAGAAATGCAACATGTAGGATATGGGAGACAAGTTAAACCCAATTCTCTAGTTCTTCCTTCTCAAAATGAAAACATCGGTATGCAACATCGTAAACATATTAAAATGAGGGAAAGGCAAAGGGGAAACGACAGTATGCAGATAGAGACAGTGACTCTGTGGAGCTGAGCCTCTGGCTTTCTGAAGACTGTGAAAAGCAAAGAAACTCTCACAGAAGCAAACCCTAGGAAAAACCTGGAAAAGACCACTGCAGGGAACATGCAATCTCTCCTTTGATTGAGGTAGATAATGATACTACCAGATACCAGAGCACATGAAATTTGTCTAAAGGATATTAAAGAGGGACCTCAGGCGCATGCATCCTGTGAACAATTCCTGAATTTCCTTCTCACTCCCTTAGATCAAGAAGTCCGTATTATAATCCATTTTTTCCCTCTGAAAGCAAGTGGACCACAGCTCCTATGGCATAAGACAGCTTTTCCACCTGAGAGTCCCACTTGGAGATTTTTTAAATCTATATTTTTATTGTAATTAATAGAAGGGTTACATTATATTTGCCAGACCGAAGGTGCATTAGTTCACAAACCTGGATAGCTCTTCTCGTGTTTTTGTCCCCATTTCCCTCCCTCCTCCCCTCATCTTGTTTTCCCTCCTTCCCTATCCTTCTTCAAATAATTGCTGAAGCAGACATCCATGGATGGAATTCTTACCTGCAGATCAGATGAAATTAGGCAGAACCTGGGAGCTTTTTAAGGAGTCTTTTGTCCAATAAGCTTCGGTGTAAAGTACTCCTGACCTATGCCCTACTTCTGTCCCACAGTGGAAGTGAGTACTGTGCAGTCCCACTGGAGCTCTGTGAAGAACTCTGTAGCTAGATCATACAGCAGTATGGTAATAGCTACCCAAGAACCTAAAGCACACAAATATGGCTGAGTAAAAGTAACAAGAGTTTTACAGATTGGAAAGGGCCTGTGGGTATGCCTCGTCTAAGCAGAAGAGGTTAAAAAGAGCAATTTGGCACAGACAGATTTCCTACTGCCTAATGGTCTTTGAGCCGGAATCTGAAGGACTTGGGTGGCAGCCTCAGTGGATCTTGGGCACATTTCATTCTAAACTGGGAGGACAAGTTCAGTTTACTTCTCAGATGCTATGTAAAAAGTATGCTTACACAGAGTTGCAGGGAAGGCTCCAAGCTGATCAATTACTCCAGAAATTTTGAACATTTACATGTGTCCTTGCCTGCATGAATGCCGCCTCCTCTTCTCCTCCTTCCTCCTCTTCCTCCTCCTCCACCTCGTCCTCCTCCTCTTCTTTTATATTGGTCATGGGGCTTGAACTCTGGGCCTGGGTGTTGTCCCTGAGCTCTTCAGCTCAAGGTTAGCACACCACCATTTTGAGCCACAGCAACCACTTCCTGTTTTCTAATGGTTCATTGAAGATACAAGTCACATAGAAGTTTGTGCCCAGTCTGGCTTTGAACAGTGATCCTCTTATCTCAGCCTCCTGAGAAGCTAGAATTAAAGGCATGGGCCATGGGTACCAAGCATCTCCATATCTTTTATGCTTTATTACTCCCACAGAGACAATCACTGAGCCAGAGGATATGACTCATAGACTTTTTGTCTCAGAGGGGAGTTTTAGAGATCCATTTTCTCAGGATGGTCTTAAAAGTCCATCCCATGTTGAGCACATCTATGGAAAGAGCTTGTTAATCCAGGGGAAATGAGTACAGTGTGCTAAACTGTTCTGAGCCACAACTTCGCATGCTTTTTGGGATCAGGTCCACCAGCTTAACCTTCTTAGCCCAAGTCATATCCAGCTTAGCAGAGAGGACTGGCCTAATCTTGTGACAACTTGCGAATATTGCTCTATATACAACAGACTTCCCTGGCCAACATACCATTTGCTCACAGAATAAACTTTTTTAAATTATATTTTCTTCTTGGAATAATGTATAGAGGGGTTACAGTTACATTCATCAGGCAATGGGTACATTACTTCTCGAAAATTGATACCCCTTCTCATGTTTTTGTCCCCCACCCCCTCCCAATCATGTTTCCCCCTTCCCTTTCCTGTTTCAAATAAACAAATAAACAATACACGAGGTAACAAAGTGAGATACAGTAACCACATGAGATTAATCATAAAAAGAGAAAAAGAGAAAAGAAGTAACTTCACATAGTACATTAAACACAACAATCACAACGATAAACCTCTTGTTTCCATTTAGTCTCATCCTGTATGACCATATGTACATGGCTTTTGAGCTATTGTGATCTTCTACTAGGAGAATCCTAGATGTGTACTAATCATTACAAATGAGGGAAACCATGGAGCCTATGCCCCTTTGGGTCTGGCTTACTTCATTTAATATTTTTTCCAAGTCTTTCCATTTCCTAATGAATGAGGCAATGTCATTATTTCTGATGCAGCATAGAATTCCATTTGGCATATGTACCACATCTTCTTGCGCCATTCATCTACTGAGGGGAATCTGGGTTGGTTCTAACTCTCAGATTCTACCTCACTCCAGTTAGAAAAAAATCTAATAACAACAGATGATGGTGGGGATGCAGCCAGGAGGGATCAATACTACACTGTTGGTGGGAGTGTAAACTTGTTCAACCACTCTGTAAAGCAGTATGGTGGTTCCTCAAAAGAATAAACATAGAGCTCCCCTATGACCCAGCAATCCCACTCCTTGGCATTTACCCAAATGTCCACACACAAGGCCATACTAAAGCAACTAGCACAACGATGTTCATTGCAGCATTATTTACTATAGCTATATGGAACCAACCCAGTAGATGAATGGATGAAGAATGAATTTTATTCTATGGGTTCTACATGGATTCTACATGGATTCAAACATGCCTCAATCACCTCCATGATTCTTCAGGCCTTGTCAGCCACTCTCCATAGGGCAGTGTCCACCTGCTGAAGCCAGTGCTCAAGGATCTGTGCTGTTCATTTGTCCCTATATCATGTGGCCCCAAGGTCCCACAGTTGTACAGTGATGGTCTCTATCCCTCACTTCTTCCAGGCCAGACCAACTGGCTATGACTTCTCAGGACATATGTGTCAGGGAAGTAGCTGGCTGCTGCTGAGTTGTTACTATTCAATGTGTTATGATGACCCATTTTTTGCAAAAAGACTCAGCCAGATGAAGGTAATTATAAGAAGAATTTCTTGTAAGAATAAGCTAAACCTGGTGCTGGTGCACAAGGAGTGTCTGGGAGCTTGTTCTTACATGTATCCTCATGTGTACTTCCCCATCCCTCTGTATCTGAATGTGTACCTACCACATCCTGGGAAATGTTGGGCATGCATTACATAAACTTTTGGTTGTCATCCAGGGCTTATAACACGTCTTTTGGGTACTTTAGAATGCATATAATTGACTTTTGATTAGGCTTCCATACACTATCCACATTCTTTGGCCCATGATGTAGCATTAACTCCCTCAACCCTATGCAGTATTTTCATTCCTGATAACTCCTTGTCCCTAACAGTTCATGGCTGAACCTTCATTGTCATTGGAAGCAAAGTCTGTTTTATCACTCTAATTTGCATGAAAAAAATAAATATTCAAATTTCAAAATTTTACAAAAATGCAAAGTTCCATACTGAAACTGAAACAAACCTGAGTGGATATGGTGTTTCAAAAATTCCTGTGTCTAGGACTCAATAATGATGTGGATGTGATCATATAAAATAATGCTTATCAAGAATTGGAAGCATCCAAGAAATGGAAGCTTCCAAGAAATGGAAGCAAAAGGGTTTTTTTAGTGTACTGATTACAGTTATTTCTTTCTTTCTTTTTCCATTGATTTATTCCATGTTGACCCTGATTTTTTATTTCTGTACCCTTTGTCTTATATATAAGTTTATATGTTATGGGGAAGATAAAGGGAATAGCAGAAATTGTGGGACAAAGGGTAAGCTACAGTGATACTAGACACCAGGTTGGAAATGAACTTTACAACTTGGGAGGAAGGGAGATGAAGGGTGGGATGGTGGAAGAAATGAGGGAGGAGTACTCCTTACCTTATGCAACTCTAACCCCTCTATATATCACCCTTACAATATTCTTTTAAGTCCTATGTCTAGGCTTTAGAGGAGATTAATATTTAGTGATATTTAGTCTGACTCTGGATCTCCTAGTAGTCCCTCCCATAGGACAAAGGTTGATATTAGGCTGCCAGGAAGACTCCTAATATGCACTGCAATCACCCAAGTGCACCCCCTTGTCATTATTCAAAGCCACATTCATCATTTCATCATAGAACATTCCTCAGTATAATAAAGGTTGTGTATGAAAAACCCACAGCTACCATTATACTTATTGGCGAAAAGCTAAAGCCATACCCTTTAAAATCAGGAACGAGACAAGGATGCCCACTCTCTCCACTCCTCTTTAACATATTATTAGAATTCTGAGCCAGAGCAATAAGGCAAGAAGGAAGCATAAAGGGGATCCAAATAGGGAAAGAGGAAGTGAAACTTTCCCTCTTTGCAGATGACATGATTCTGTATTTAAACAACCCTATAGATTCCACTCCCAAGCTGCTTGAGCTGATTCAAAGCTTTGAAAGATAGCAGGGTATAAAATTAACCCTCAAAAACCAACTGCCTTCCTCTATGCCAACAGTGCGAGGAACGAGGCAACAGTCGGGAAAGCAACTCCTTTGGCAATAGCCTCAACAAAAATAAAGTACCTAGGAATTAATGTAATGAAAAATGAAAAGGACCTCTTTGATACATACTTAAAAATTCTGAAAAAGGAAATTAAAGCAGAATGGAGGAAATGGAAAAACCTCCCATGCTCCTGGATTGGAAGAATCAACATCATGAAAATGGCAATCGTGCCAAGGACTATCTACAAATTCAACCCAATACCCATCAATATCCCAATGTCATTCTTTCAGGAAATAGAAGAGGCAATCCAAAACTTCGTATGGAATAATAAACGACCCCGTATAGCAAAAACAATTCTTAGCAGAAAGAACAATGCAGGAGGAATTTCAATACCAAACTTTAGACTCTATTACAGAGCTATAATAATTAAAACAGCTTGTTATTGGCACAAGATCAGGCCTGAAGACCAATGAAATAGAACAGAGGACCCAGATATTAAACCACAGACCCATGACTACCTAATCTTTGATAAGGGAGCAAAAAAAAGTTAGAATGGAAGAAAGCCTCTTCATCAAGTGGTGCTGGCAGAACTGGTTAAACACCTGCAGAAAACTAAAGTTGGACCCTTCTTTGTCACTCTCCACTAAGATTAACTCCAAATGGATCAAAAACCTCGAGGTAAAAGCTGATACACTGAAAACTTTACAAGAAGGTATGTATAGGAGATACACTAGGTCTCCTTGGCACAGGTCAAAACGTTCTTAATAAGGACACAGAAACACAACAAACAAAAGAATGTTTGGACAAATGGGACTGCATTATACTGCAGAGCTTCTGTATGGCAAAGGACATAGCTAGTAAATTATTAGGAAGCCTACAGAATGGGAGAAGATCTTCACTAACCATACAATGGACAAAGGCCTCATATCTAAAATATATCAACAGCTCAAAAAATTGAATCACTCCAAAACTAATCTCCAAAGAAACAACCATCACATTAAAAGGTGGGCCAAAGACTTAATGAGACTCTTCCCTGAAGAATAAATAAAAATGGCCGATAGACACATGAACAAAAGCTCAACATCTCTGGCCATAAAAGAAATGCAAATCAAAACAACTCTAAGATTCCACATCACTCCAGTTAGAATGGCCAGTGTAAAGAAATCTTATAACAACAGATGCTGGAGGGGATGTGGCCAGGAGAGATCACTACTACACTGCTGGTGGGAGTGCAAACTCGTTCAACCACTATGGAAAGCTGTATGGCGTTTCCTCAAAAGATTAAACATAGACCTCCCCTATGACCCAGAAAATCCACTACTTGGCATTTACCCAATCGTCCAGAAACAAGGACAGACTAAAACCACTAGCACAACGATGTTTATTGCAGCACTATTTACCATAGCAAAGATATGGGACCAACCCAGAAGCCCCTCAGTTGATGAGTGGCTCATCAAGATGTGATATTTATACACAATGGAATTCTATACTGCTGTCAGAAAAAATGACATCGATCCATTTGTAACGAAATGGAAATTCTTAGAAAAAAATCCTATTAAGTGAAGTAAGCCAGACTCAAAGGAACATAGCCTCAGTGGTTTCCCTCATTCCTCATAATCAGTAGAGACGTTGGGCTCTCCTAGCAAAGATGTACAATAGAGATGTACATAAGGCTATATAGGATGAGGCTAAATGAAAGGACCTCCAGGATATAGAAACAAAGGCCGTGTAATGAATGATTGTTGTCCTTAATGTACTATGTTATCTCTCATCTCTTTTGCTGTTCCTTGGTTATCTCATATTTTTACAGTATTTCACCTGGTTATCTGATATATTTTATATATGCATATTTGGTTATTTGAAATCAGATAGGGAACGGGGGAAAACAAGATGAGGGGCCGTGGTGGAGGGAGGGAATGGGGACAAAAACATGAGAAGAGGTATCCAGGTTTGTGAAGTAATGCACCTTCTATCTGATGAATATAATGTAACCCTTGTATTAATTACAATAAAATATATGAAAAAAAATGCATAAGATTCCATTTTCTAAAACACAAACCAAAACAGGTTGCAGGTATGGCTAAAGTAGTAGTTGCCAGCCATGCAATCAAGATAAGTAATCTCAGAGTCATGAATTCAAGCTCTGATATTTAAAAATACGCATTATGAAAGGATACCTGAAAATAGGCAAGTAAATATGAAGCAAAAACTCTTAGGATTCAAAAAGAATAGGAAATTCAATTTGTAGGCAATAATAGATGAAATTACCATTCAGAATGTCAATGAAGATACATACTAGGATCATAGAATGATAATACTGAACTTTATGAAATGGTCATCCAGGGCACTTAGTTGAACTAAAAGCAGAACATATATACTTCTCAATTGCATAATCATTTTCTAGAATGTACTTTGTGGGTGGACATCAAAATACAAAGTGTGACCCTGGACATGAAGGAATTAAATTAGAAATGAATGATACATATTTAACATATTCACAAATGTGTGAAAAATTAAACTCAAACTTGTGAATATTGAACCAAGTAAAGCAAGAGAGAACTACCAAACACACTGAAAGAAATGAAAGTCCTCCAAAACACATGCATTAGAAGTAACACAGTACTTGAGGGAAATATATAGCTATGAATGTGTATAACAGAAAAAAAACCTAAACTCAAACAAGGACAAGGAATAAACTAATAGATATTAGTGCATGAATGAGTCAGTGAGACCATATGGAAGGAAATCTAATGGAGATCCAGACTGATTCGTTGAAGATATTAAATATATTGACACGTTAAACTGACATGACACAGAGAAGAACTAAAATATTAAAATGAGGAGTAAAATTAAAAATATTACTGGCCACATTCAAATAAAGAATATGAGGGAATATTTATCTTTCCAATATCTCACACACCAAGAAAAAGTAAGAGTAACAAGCTACTCTCAAGATCCTAAAGGACTGAGTCCTGCAGGTGGAGCACAACAGGTTCTTATTTCCTCTACCACTGATGAGAATAACTCAGTTAACTCCCTTGCTTTCAATATATACTAAATTTTACTGCCATGTTAAAATAGGGAAAATTGCAATTTAAAAATTTTATATACTAATGAATATGTTCAGTCTGTGTCAAGTCAAAGACAAGGTGGCAGATTCCTTTTCACAGAATTTTAAAACTAGTTCTTGGGAATGTAGTTCAGTAGTAAGGTGATGCCTAGCATGTAGAAAGCCTGAGAACTTAATTGCTAGCACACTAAAATAAAAGTTAAAAAACCTAGAAAGGATAACACAAGATAGGTACAACTCATTTCTCCTTCAATATTTAGAAATAATTCTAACCCTACTTATACTAGTAAGAATTTCATCCCATCTGGTGAATTTCATACGAAGTCATAGATTTGTATTAAACAGTTTTCTCTAGGAATTCTATTTTTTTAGCAACCAGTCATTAAACTTTACAAACCTTGGAAACTATTTCCAACCCTCATATAATATGTAACACTGTCAGGGTAATATTATAATCAGGCTGGAAAGGATCCCTAAGTGTTCTTCCATTACACATATTTAGAAGATACTTTGTTTATTATTTTATAAAAGATTGCGTGTGCTGGAGTCAGAAATAATGTAATTTTGAAAAACTTATCACTTCAGATTCACTTGTTCATATTTTGGTATGGAAGAACAAATCTTCCTTTCTGGCTGGTCTTGGAGCTTGAACTTAGGACTTGAGCACTGTCTCTAAGATTTTGTGCTCAGGACTAGTGTGCTCTGACATGAGCCACAAATCTACTTCTGGCTTTTTTTTTGCTACCCCTGGTACTTGAAATCAGGGCCTGGACACTGTCCCTGAGCTTCTTTTGCTCAAGGCTACCACTCTATCAATTGTGCCACAGCACCACTTCTGATTTTTTGTGTGTATATGTGGTACTGAGGAATCGAACAGAAGGCTTCATGCATGTGAGGCAAACACTCTACCAATAGGCCAAACGTCCAGACCCCACTTACGCCTTTTTTCCTGGCTATTTGGAGATAAGGATCTAATGGTCTTTCTTGTCAGGTCTGGCGTCAAACAGCAATTTTCAGATCCCATCCTCCCGAGTAGGTAGGACTGCAGGATGAGTCACCACATGTAACAGAAGTACTTTTCTTGCTGTCTGTCATCTTTCCCTGGGGGGAAGGGGAGGGACGTTCAGTAACGGACTTTCAGTCACTTGCTCCATCATGACCGAAGCCACAGCTTCGGGACTCTTCGGAGGGGCATCCCTGAAGTTTGAGGCTGAGATTTTTGACCAAGTTTCCCTGTTTCGTTTTAAGGGTGAGCTGGGAAGGCAATGGAGAAGGAGGGAGGACCTGAAGAGGGACGAGGTTTGGAGGGTCCCTGAGAGCGCAGCCAAGGATGGTTCTAGAACTCGATTCCTGTCATTTTACCTCTTCTACTCAGCCGTGGTTCCCTCGGGCCAGACTGCGCCGAGTCTTCTCTGGTGAACCAGGCATTTGGGTGTTTTGCTGTGGATCTGAAAGTCCGTACATTCGCGGGGAATGGGTGGTTTCTGGGTCTCAGGAAGTCCTGAGCCTCGCTTTTCTAAATAGGCGTTATTGTCATGTACCGCAGGCCTCCAAGGGTTTTTGGTGGTTTTATTGTTTGTTTCTTTGTTGCCAGTCCTGGGCTTGGGCTCAGGGCCTGAGCACTGTCCTTAGGTTTTCTCAAAGCTAGAGCTCTGCCACTGGAGCCTCAGCAACACTTTTGGGCTTTTCTGTGTATGTGGTGCCGAGGAATCATCCCAGGTCTTCATGCATGCTAGACAAACACTCCACCATTAGGCCAAACTCCAGGCCCCTCGGAAGGTTTCTCATTCGTTTTCGGGGGGGGGGGGTGCTAAGTGACACCTTGAGGAACTTCAAGTTCTGCGAGGAAAGATGATCTCTAGGATACTTCTTGTGCCACTTGCTCCTTCTTTTTTTTCTTTTTTGCAAATTTAATTATTTAAATTTCAATTCTTGTAAAAATTACTTACACCTATTTGCTGAACAAGTAGCAACACATTCATATCTATTAATTTATATTCCGGGACTTTACTTTTTATTTAAATAAATCTAGAGCAGTTCACAAGTAATTTCAAAATATACCTGCAACCCTCAGGTATTTCTTGAACTATCTGGCAATATGTCATAATTCCATCTTGAAAGAAACCAGTCTAAGACAAAAACTTATATTTTGCTAATCATCTTTTATCTCAAAGCAGTTCCTCTTCACTTTTTTCTTTTTTTTCATATATTTTATTGTAATTAATACAAGGGTTACATTATATTCACCACATAGAAGGGGATTACTTCACATACATTGATGCCCTTTCTCATGTCTTGGTCCCCATTTCCCTCCCCCCACCACTGCCCCTCATGTTGTTTTCCCTCGTTCCCTATCTGACTTCAAATAACCAAATACACATATATACAATATATCAGATAAACAGGTGAAATACTGTAACAATATGAGATAACCAAGGGACAGCAAAAGAGATGAGAAATAACATAGTACATTAAGGACAACAATCACTCATTACAGGCTTTTGTTTCTATATCCTAGAGGTCCTTTCATTTAGCCTCATCCTATATAGCCTTATGTATCTAGGTTTTGCTCTACTTTACATCTCTGCTAGGAGAGCCCAACGTCTCTACTGATTATGAGGAATGAGGGAAACCACTGAGGCTATGTTCCTTTGAGTCTGGCTTACTTCACTTAATAGGATTTTTTCTAACTCTTTCCATTTCATTACAAATGGGGCTATGCTGTTTTCTCTGACAGCAGCATAGAATTCCATTGTGTATAAATATCACATCTTGATGAGCCACTCATCAACTGAGGGGCATCTGGGTTGGTCCCATATCTTTGCTATGGTAAATAGTGCTGCAATAAACATCGTTGTGCTAGTGGTTTTAGTCTGTCCTTGTTTCTGGACGATTGGGTAAATGCCAAGTAGTGGATTTTCTGGGTCATAGGGGAGGTCTATGTTTAGTCTTTTGAGGAAATTCCATATTGCTTTCCATAGTGCTTGAATGAGTTTGCACTCCCACCAGCAGTGTAGGAGTGATACCTCCTGGCCAGGCCACATCCCCTCCAGCATCTGTTGTTATAAGATTTCTTTACACTGGCCATTCTAACTGGAGTGATGTGGAATCTTAGAGTTGTTTTGATTTACATTTCTTTTATGGCCAGAGATATTCAGCATCTTTTCATGTGTCTATAGGTCACTTTTACTTCTTCTTCAGAGAAGACTCTCAATAAGCTTTTGGCCCATCTTTTAATGTGATGGTTGTTTCTTTGGAGATTAGTTTTGGAGTGATTCAATTTTTTGAGCTGTTGATATATTTTAGGTATGAGGCCTTTGTCTGTTGTATGGATAGTAAAAATCTTCTCCCATTCTGTAGGCTTTTTAGTTTGCTAGCTATGTCCTTTGCCATACACAAACTCTGCAGTTTAATGCAGTCCTACTTATCCATCCTATCTCTGATTTGTTGTGTTTCTGGGCCCTCATTAAGAAAGTTTCGACCTGTGCCAAGGAGACCTAGTGTATCTCCTATTCCTTCTTATAAAGTTTTCAGTGCATCTCTTTTACCTCCAAGTCTTTGATCTATTTGAATTTGACCCTGGTGCAGGGTGACAAAGAAGGATCCAACTTTAGTTTTCTGCAGGTGCTTAACCAGTTCTGCCAGCACCACTTGTTGAAGAGGCTGTCTTTCTTCCATGAAATTTTTTTGGCCATAGGTCTGTGGGTTAATATCTGGGTACTCGGTTCTATTCCATTCTTCTTCAAGCCTGTTCTTGGTCCAGTACAAAGCTGTTTTGATAATTATAGCTCTGTAGTAGAGTCTAAAGTTTGGTATTGAAATTCCTCCTGCGCTGTTCTTTCTGCTAAGAAGTGTTTTTGCTATACGGGGTCTTTTATTATTCCATATGAAATGTTGGATTGCCTCTTCTATTTCCTTAAAGAATGACATTGGTAAGAAGTTCATCCATTTCTTCTAGATTCTCAAATTTGTTGGCATATAGGTTTGAAAAGTATTCTCTCATGAAGCTCTGTATGTTGGTAATTTCTGTCGGGTTATTACCATTCTCATCTGTGATTTTGTCTATTTTGGTATGCTCCCTTCTTTTTTTGGTAATATTTGCTAAGGGTCTCTCAATTTTGTTTATTTTTCAAAGAACCATCTCCTTGTTTTGTTGATCCTTATATAGTGTTTTTGGAGTACAATTCATTTAATTCTGCTTTGATTTTAATAATTTGCTTCATTCGACTGGGATTAAGGTTGGTTTGTTGCTCTTTTTCCAAGAGCATAAGGTTCGACATTAAATTGTTGGTTTGTGATTTTTCATTTTGTTAATATAGGCACTCAGATCTGTAAATTTTCCTCTGAGCACTGCCTTTGCTGTGTCCCAAAGAGCTGGTATTTTGTGTGGTCCTTTTTGTTAAATTTCATAAACTGTTGAATTTCTGTTTGGAACTCCTCCATGACCCATTGGTGATTCAACAATGTGCTGTTCATTCTCCATGAGTTATAGTATTTTCATTGTTGGACACCTGTGTTCAGTTCCAATTTGATGCCCTTGTGGTCTGAGAGCATGCAGTGAATAATTCCACTGTTTCTGAATCTGCACAGTTTTCTTCTGTGCCCTAATATGTGATCTATTTTGGAAAATGTTCCATGTGCTGCTGAATATATGTATATTTTAATGTTGCTGTGTGAAATAATCTGCAGATGTCCGTTAGATCTAGTTGCTCAACACAGTTGTTCAATTCTGAAATTTGTCTGTTGAGTTTTTGCCTGGTCAATCTGTGCATAGACGAGAGTGGTGTGTTAAAGTCACCAACATTCACCGTGTTTCGATCTATGTGTGGTTATAGTGAAAGTAAAATTTGCTTGAGGAAGTTCAGTGCTCCAGGATTAGTTGTGTAGATATTTAGGATGGTTATGTCCTCTGGGAGGAGAGATCCCTTTATTAGTATGTAATAATCTTCTTTGTCTTTTCTCACTAATTTTCGTTTGAAGTGCATTTTGTCTGATATGCAGATGGCAACTCCAGGTTGTTTAAGGGGGCCGTGAGCTTCATAAACTTCATTCCAACCTTTCACCTTCAAAAACTCTTTGTTTTGGGAGGCAGGATGTGTCTCTTGAAGACAGCAGAATGATGGATCTTGCTTTTGTTCCAACTAGACAGTCTATACTGTTTAATTGCAGAGTCAAGTCCATTGATGTTGAGGGTTAGGATTGAAATATGTTTACTAGATCCTGCCATTTTTAAAAGCTTTCTTTAGGGCCTCTGGCTTTACAGTTGTTGTGGTACTTAGCTGCTATGATTTGTATGTGCCATTTCTTTGTCAGCATCACGTTTGTAATAGTATTCAATGTGTAGAACATCTTTGAGAATTTTCTGTAATGCTGGTTTCATTGCTACATAATGCTATAACTTTTCCTTGGAATGGAAGTTTTTTATTTTAACCTCAGTTAGGAATGAGAGCTTAGCTGTGTACAGTATTCTTGGTGGGTAGTTATTTGTCTTAAGGGCATAACATATATCCTTCCCATCTCTTCTTGCTTGCATGGTCTCTGCTGAGAAATCTATGATTATTCTGATTTGTTTTCCATTGTAGATCATTGTTCTCTTTACCCTGGCTGCTTTTTAGGATCCTTTCTTTGGTTTCTATTGATCCAGTACAGATTATAATGTGGAAGTGGGATGTCCTTTTCTGGTCAGGTCTGTCTGGGGCTCTAAAAGCTTCTTGTATCTGGATGGGCCTGCCCTTCTGGATATTTGGGAAATTCTCTGAGATGATTCCCTGAAGTATATTTCCAATACCATTGACCTCTTTCTCCAGGCCCTCCTCAATAACAGTTAGCCTTAAATTAGGCTTCCTAGTTGTATCTTGTACCTCCTGAAGCATTCTCTCATATTTCCTAGATTTGGTTTGAATCATTTTCAGTTTTTCTCTATAAAAACTAGATTATCTTCAACCCCAGAGAGTCGAGTTGATCAGCCTTTTGTTTGTAGTTTCTATGAATTCATCCATTTTTCTTTGTAAGTTCTTTATTATGGCCTCCTTTATGGCTTCCTCTTGTTCACTTATCACCTTTATGGTTTCATCTCATTTAGATATGGCTTCCTCACATATTTCTTTCTGTATGTTTTCAATCTTTTCATTAATCATGATTATCAATTGCATTTTCATAGTATTTAGAGGACTTTCCTCTAGTTTTGCAATTGACTGTTCTATTGCCTGTTTATATTGGGTGGCAGATGCCATTTTTCTCGAGTTTCTTGTTCTGCCAATTTGAAAATGGGAGCAAGTTTAATAATTCACAAGATTACAATTTTTAAGATATAACCAACCAAGAGCTCTTTAGCTGGTCAGACAATAGAACTTCACAATTTTAGATTGGTATTATCACTCTCTCTCTCTCTCTCTTTTTGTGAACTTACACCACAAATCTAATTCCACCACCAGTCACCATTTAATGACCAAAAAATAAACCCCTCAATCCAATCTCTATTGCATTTAAGTCCCTCTGGACCTAAAGTACAATTGAACACCTAGATATACAGTATTGCTCAACAACCATCACTGTAGATCCACGCATTATAACAGTTGAAGTATGAACAATGGACCAAAGATAGAAAAATAGTATGAAAGACAAGAGGGGAGGTAAGAAAAGTGTAATGTAGGTGTGTAAGATTAATATAGTAATGAAGAAAAGGGATAGCGTAAGGATAGCTGACCTAAGGCGATAGAAAGGCAAAATACTTGAGTACAAAATTTAGAAAAATAAGATAAATCTTAAAAATAAGAAGAGTAATAATAAGAAGATATATATATATATATATGAGGAAGGTATATATAGGATTTTTCAATGATAAATTTGTTATCTGATATATTGAATTTATTTGTATTTGGATATTTGAAATTTGATAGGGAAGGGGGGAAAACCAAGATGGGTGGGAGGTGTGGGGGAGGGGAGGGAAATGGGTACCAAGACATGTGAAAGGGTATCAATGTATGTGAATTAATGCACCTTCTATCTGGCAAATATCATGTAACCCTTTTACTAATTACAATAAAAAAATATGGAAAAATTTTAAAAAGTAAAAAAAAAGAAAAAGAAAAACAAGAAAAAAGGTGGGAGGGGAGATCACACAAAATTGTCAGTTCCTTTATTTTTATTACTTCAATATTTTTATTGTAATTAATAAAAGGTTACATGATATTTGCCAGACAGAAGGTGCATTAATTCACATATATTGATACCCTTTTACATGTCTTGGTACCCATTACCCTCCCCTCCACCCCCCTGTCTTGGTTTTCCCCCCTTCCCTATCCAATTTCAAATAAGCAAATACAAATAAATCCAATATATCAGATAACAAAGTGAGATACTGTAACAATATGATATAACCAAGGGACAGCAAAAGAGATGAGAGATAACATAGTACATTAAGGACAACAATCGTTCATTCTATGGCTTTTGTTTCAATATCCTGGAGGTATATTCAATTAGCTTCATACTATATGGCCTTATGTATCAAAGATTTGCTCTATTGCAAATCTCTGCTAGTAGAGCCCAAGGTTTTTACTGATTATGGCAAATGAGGGAAACAACTGAGGCTAATTTCCTTTGAGTCTGGCTTACTTCACTTAATATGATTTTTTCTAAGACTTTCCATTTCCTAACAAATGGGGCAATGTCGTTTTTTCTGACAGCAGCATAGAATTCCACTCTGTACAAATACCACAACTTGTTGATCCACTCATCAACGGAGGGACATCTAGGTTGGTTCAATATTTTTGCTATGGTGAATAATGCTGCAATGAACATTGTGTGCTAGTGGATTTAGTATGCCCTAGTTTCTGGATGGTTGGGTAAATGCCAAGTAGTGGAATTGCTGGGTCATAGGGTAGCTCTATGTTTAGCCTTTTCAGGCACTGCCACACTGCTTTCCATAGTGGTTGAACAAGTTTGTACTCCCACCAACAGTGTAGTAGTGATCCCTCCTAGCCACATCCCCTCCAGCATCTGTTGTTATAACATTTCTTTATCCTGGCAATTCTAACTGGAGTGAGGTGGAATCTTAGAGTTGTTTTGATTTGCATTTCTTTTATGACCAGAGATGTTGAGCATTTCTTCATGTGTCTATAGGCCATTTTTGTTTCTTCTTCAGAGAAGACTCTCTTTAAGTCTTTGGCCCATTTCTTAATGGGATGTTTGTTACTTTGGGGATTAGTTTGGGAGTGATTCAATTTTTTGAGCTGTTGATATATTTTAGATATGAGGCCTTTGTCCGTTGTTTGGTTGCTGAAGATCTTCTCCCACTCTGTAGGCTTCCTAATTAATTTACTAGCTATGTTCTTTGCCATACAAAAGCCCTACAGTTTAATGCAGTCCCACTTATCCAGCGTTTATCTTATTTGCTGTGATTTTTGGTCCTTATTAAGAAAGTTTCAACCTGTGCCAAGGAGGCCTAATGTATCTCCTATTCCTTCTTGTAAAGTTTTCAGAGTGTCAGCTCAAGGTCTTTGATCCATTTGGGGTTAATTCTAGTACAGGGTGACAAAGAAGGATCCAACTTTAGTTTTCTGCAGGTGCTTAACCAGTTCTGCAAGCACAACTTGTTGAAGAGGCTGTCTTTCTTCCGATCTATTTTTTGGCTCCCTTGTCAAAGATTAGATTGCTATAGGTCTGTGGTTTAATATCTGTGTCCTCAGTTCTATTCCATTGGTCTTCAGGCCTGTTCTTGTGCCACTACCAAGCTGTTTTGAGAATTATAGCCGTGTAATAGAGTCTAAAGTTTGGAATTGATATTCCTCCTGCGCTGTTCTTTCTGCTAAGAAGTGTTTTTGCTATACGGGGTCTTTTATAATTCCATATGAAATTTTGGATTGCCTTTTCTATTTCTTTAAAGAATGACATTGGGATGTTGATGGGTATAACGTTGAATTTGTAGAGAGCCCTTGGCAAGATTGTCATTTTCACAATGTTTATTCTTCCAATCCAGGAGCATGGGAGGTTTTTCCATTTCCTTAGTTCTGTTTTGATTTGCTTTTTTAGTGTTTTAAAGTTTTCATCAAAAAGATCCTTTACATTTTTAGTTAAGCTAATTCCTAGGTAATATATTTTCTTTGAGGCTATTGCAAAAGAAGTTGCTTTCCTAATTATTGCCTCGTTCCTCAAACTTTAGGCGTAGAGGAAGGCAGTTGATTTTTGAGGGTTAATTTCATAGCCTGCTACCCTTCCAAAGTTTTGAATCAGCTCAAGGAGCTTGGGAGTAGAGTCCATAGGATTCTTTAAATACAGAATCATGTCGTCTGTAAAGAGGGATAGTGTTACTTCATCTTTCCCTACTTGGATGCCTTTTATGTTTGCTTCTTGCCTTATTTCACTGGCTAGGAATTATAATACTATGTTAAAGAGGAGTGGAGAGTGTGGGCATCCTTATCTCATTCTTGATTTTAGAGGGAATGGCTTTAGCTTTTTGCCATTAAGTATAATACTAGCTGTCGGATAGTCATACACAGCCTTTATTATATTGAGGAATGCTCCATGGATTATTAGTTTCTCCAGAGCTTTTAACATAAAGGGGTGTTGGATCTTGTCAAATGGCTTTTCTGCATCTATTGAGACAATTGTGTGATTTTTGTCCTTGCTCCTGTTGATGTGTTGAATTATGTTAATTGATTTGAGTTTTTTTAACTTTATTTTTTTATTGTAATTAGTAAAAGGGTTACATGATATTTGCCAGATAGAAGGTGCATTAATTCACATACATTGATACACTTTCACATGTCTTGGTACCCATTTCCCTCCCCCCCACACCCCTCACCCATCTTGGTTTTCCCCCCTTCCCTATCAAGTTTCAAATATCCAAATACAAATAAATTCAATATATCAGATAACAAAGTGAGATACTATACCAATATGAGATTACCAAGGGACAGCAAAGGAGATGAGAGACAACATAGTACATTAAGGACAACAATCATTCATTATATGGCTTTTGTTTCAATATCCTGGAGGTCCTTTCAATTAACTTCACATTATATGGCCTTATGTATCCAGATTTTGCTCTATTGCAGATCTCTGCTAGTAGAGCCCAAGGTTTCTACTGATTATGACGAATGAGGGAAACCATTGAGCCTAAGTTCCTTTGAGTCTGGCTTACTTCACTTAATATGATTTTTTCTAAGTCTTTCCATTTCCTAACAAATGGGGCGATGCCATTCTTTCTGACAGCAGCATAGAATTCCATTGTGTACAAATACCACAACTTGTTGATCCACTCATCAACTGAGGGACATCTAGGTTGGTTCCATATCTTTGCTATGGTGAATAGTGCTGCAATGAACATTGTTCTGCTAGTGGATTTAGTATGTCCTTGTTTCTGGATGGTTGGGTAAATGCCATGTGATTTTTGTCCTTGCTCCTGTTGATGTGTTGAATTATATTAATTGCTTTGCGTATTTTGAACCAGCTTTGCCTCCCTGTGATGAATCCTGTTTGATCATAGTGTATAATTTTTTTGATAAGTTGTTGTAGACGGTTGGCCAGAATTTTGTTGAGAAGTTTTGCATCGATGTTCATCAAAGAAATAGGTCTATATTTCTCTTTCTTTGATGAATCTCTGTCTGGTTTGGGAATGAGGGTTATACTGGCTTCATAGAATGAGTTTGGTAAAGTACCTTCATTTTCAATTTCGTTGAAAAGCTTGAGGAGTATTGTTGTGAGCTTTGCTTTGAAGATGTTATAGAATTCAGCTGTGAATCCATCTGACCCTGGGCTTTTCTTAGGTGGAAGGTCTCTTATTGCCATTTCTATTTCAGAGCTTGAAATAGGCCTGTTTAGTTGTTTTAGAGCTTCTTGGTTCAGTGTGAGCATATTAATATTGGCTAGGAATTCATCCATTTCTTCTAGATCCTCAAATTTGTTGGCGTAAAAGTTTGAGAAGTATTCCCTCATGATATTCTGGATCTTGGTAATTTCTGTCGTGATTTTACCATTTTTGTCTTCGATTTTGTTTACTTCGGTATATTCCCTTCTCTTTTTGGTAAGATTTGCTAAGGGTTTGTCAATTTGGTTAATTCTTTCAAAGAACCAACTCCTTGTTTGTTGATTCTTTCTATAGTTTCTTTGGATTCCAAATCATTTAATTCTGCTTTGATTTTAATAATTTGCTTTCTTCTAGTGGGATTAGGGTTGATTTGTTGCTCTTTTTCCAGGAGCTTAAGGTGAGACATTAACTTGTTGGTTTGCGATTTTTGCAACTTGTTGTTGTAGGCACTAAGAGCTATAAATTTTCCTCTGAGTACTACCTTTGCCGTGTCCCAAAGGATTTGGTATTTTGTGTGCTCCTTATTGTTAAATTTCATGAACTGTTGGATTTCTGTTCTGATCTCTTCGATGACCCATTGGTGATTCAACAATGTGTTGTTCAGTCTCCATGAGTTACAGGGTTTTCGATGGTGGAGATGTGTGTTCAGTTCCAATTCGATGCCTTCGTGGTCTCAGAGCATGCATGGAATAATTTCAGTGTTTCTGAATCTGTCCAGGTTTGTTTTATGGCCTAAGATGTGGTTTATTTTGGAAAATGTTCCATGTGTTGCTGAGAAAATCGTATAATGTGTTGTTGCTGGGTGAATATTCTGCAGATGTCTGTTAGATCTAGTTGGTCTATATAGTTGTTCAGTTCTAAGGTTTCTCTGTTGAGTTTTTGCCTTGTTGATCTGTCCATAGGTGAGAGTGGTGTGTTAAAGTCACCAACAATAACTGTGTTTCGATCTATGTACGGGTTCAGTGTAAGTAAAGTTTGCTTGATGAACTTCGGAGCTCTGGGATTGGGTGTGTAGATATTTAGGATCGTTATGTCTTCCTGGAGGAAAGATCCCTTTAGTAGTATGTAGTAACCTTCTTTGTCTTTTCTTACTAATTTTAGTTTGAAGTCTATTTTATCTGATATGAGGATGGCAACTCCAGCCTGATTATGGGGGCCGTTAGCTTGATAGAGTTTATTCCAGCCTCTCACTTTCAAAAGATGATTGTTTTTTTGGGTAAGATGTGTCTCTTGAAGACAGCAGAACAATGGATCTTGCTTTTTGATCCAACTAGACAGCCTATGCCATTTAACTGGAGAGTTAAGTCCATTGATATTGAGAGTTAGGACTGAGAGATATTTATTAGTTCCTACCATTTTTAAAAAGCTTTTATTAGGGCCTGTGTCTTGACAGTTCTTGTGGTCCTTAGATAGTATGATGTTTAGGTGCCATTTCTTTCCCTATATTGCATTTATTTTGGTTTTCTATGTATAGAACATCTCTGAGAATTTTCTGTAGTGTTGGTTTTGTTGCGACATATTGTTGCAGCTTTTCCTTGGAATGGAATGTTTTTTGTTCCCTTAGTTATGTATGAGAGCTTAGCTGGGTACAGTATTCTTGGTTGGTAGTTATTTGACTTAAGGGCATGACATATATCCTTCCAGTCACTTCTTGCTTGCATGGTCTCTGCTCAGAAATCTGGGGTTATTCTTATTGGTTTGCTTTTATAGGTTATTGATGCGTTTTCCCTGGTTGCCTTTAGGATCCTTTCTTTGGTCTCTATTGATCCAGTTTGGATTACAATGTGGCGGTGGGATATTCTTTTTTGGTCAGGTCTGTTTGGGGTTCTAAAAGCTTCTTGTATCTGGATGGGCCTGCCCCTCTGGATATTTGGGAAATTCTCTGAAATGATTCCCTGAAGTACATTTCCAATACCATTGACCTCTTTCTCCAGGCCCTCCTCAACACCCATTAGCCTTAAATTAGGCTTCCTAATTGTATCTTGGACCTCCTGAAACACTCTCTCATATTTCCTAGATGTGGATTGACTCATTTTCTATTCTTTCTCTATAACAACTAAATTATCTTCAGCCCCGGAAATTCTCTCTTCTGCATTGTCTAGCCTATTATCAAAGCTATCTACTTTATTTTTCATCTCCCTTGCTTCTAATTGCTCATTTTGAGTCCTTGCATCTCTTCTTTTAGATCATGTATGGATTTCTTTAGCTCCTTGATTTCCATTTGAGTGGTTAGCTCAGTAACTTTATTTTCTTTGGACATTTGTTGAAGTTTGGTCATCTTTTTATTTGTGGATTCTATGAATTCATCCATTTTTCTTTGAAAAACCTTTATTATGGCCTCCTTTATGGTTTCTTCTTTTTCACTTATCACTTTGTTTATGGTTTCCTCTTGTTTAGCTGTGGCTTCCTCCCTTAACTCTTTCTTTATATTTTCACATTTTTCTTTAATAATGTTTAGCAATTGCATTTGTATAGCACTTGGAAGACTCTACTCTAGGTTTGCCAGTGACTGTTCCATTGTCTGTTTATATTGGGTCGGGGATGTTATTCCTTGATTTGACATTTTTCTTGAGTTTCTTGCTCTGCCCTTTTGAAAATGGGAGCAAGATTAATACTAAACACAATTATAGTTTTTCAGATATGACCAACCTAGACCTCTTTAGCTCCCAGACACTAGATGTTCACAATTTTTGATTGGTATTATCACTCTTTCTTTTTGTGCACTTACAGACCAGTCTAATACAACCACTGATAAGCGATTTCTGACCAAAACAATAAGCCTCTCAATCCAATCTCTATTGTATTTAAGTCCCTCTGAACCTAGAGTATAATTGAACACCTAGATATACAGTATTGCTCAACAGCTATCAAGTGTAGATCCATGCATTATAAGGGTTGAAAGACAAACAGAGGACAGAGATAGAAAAATAGAATAAGAGAGGTCAGGAGAGGTACAAGAGGATTAACATAGGAGTGTAAGATTATTATAGTAATGAAGAAAATGTATAGCGTAAGGATAACTGACCTAAGTTGGTAAGTATGTAGCGTATTTGAGTACAAAGTTTGGAAAGTATTAGATAAAACTTATGTGTTGCTGCACGACTAGCTCTCAGCCCAACCAGTGGCCTCACAGTGGGCCGTAGGATGGATCTGCGAGCTTCAGTCTGAGCGCGCTGGGCAGACGTTTTCCTGTGCTGCTTCCAGGGGCACCCCCGGCCAAGGGTCTGGGGTTTGAGAGTTTCCAGGGGCTCTCAGCAGGACCAGCAGGAGACTGCTCTGTTCCCAGGGGCGGGGCCCAGCTGAGGACGTGGGCTCCAAGGGCAGAGCCTCTCCTTTCTGATTCTCAGAAGGGGAGCTTGGCTGCTGGTCGGCCCTTCAGATCCCTGTTGTATTTCCACTGCTTTGTCAGAGCGTCTGTGACTCTGGGGGGCCCCTCAGTGCTGTCTTGCTCAGGATTCCCAGCTGGAGGATGCCCTGCTCAAGATTTGAGGGGGGCAAATACTGGCTCCTATTTTCCGGCACACCCCACCCGCTGCTGTAAGGCAGGAACTCAGCGCCCTCTACTCTCCAGATCCAGTGGCCTGGGAGAGGAACCTGTTGTGTGGGTGGGAGCTGGGACAGCTCTGCCTCCACTCATGGGGTGCTGAATCTTAGTGTAGCCTGCCTGTCAGTCTCCAGTCAGAGGGCTGAGAGTTGAGCCTGTTGGGCAGGTGGGAGTTTGGACAGCTCTGTCTCCCTTGGTGGGGTGCTGGGTCTTAGCACCTCCCAACTGTCAGTCTCCAGTCAATGGCCTGAGGGAGGAGGCTGTTTAGGGAAGGAACAGGATTCTAATTTCCTTGCCCCCCTGCTCCTGCCAGTCTTTCTCAGGCGGGGTGGAGGGGTCTGCGTTAAGTTCTATTGCTTGGCCCCAGCTCTGCTTTCCCAATGGGTTTGGGGACCTGCTGTATTACTCACGCCTCTGCATTGCATCTGTGGGTGTTCCACGGTGGTGGGGAGTCTTTCACTTCTCTCCGGTCTCCTCCACCGCCTGTGTTCCGCATCTGGGTTCCGCTGCTTGCTGTTCTGGTTCCGTGTGTCGGTTCCGCTCATCTGCCGCTCGCTGGCCTGGTCCTATGCTGGTTTCTGCAGAGGTCGAGGCTGGCCAGCCCGGCGCCCTCCGCCGCTGCTTTTCTCGGCTCAGAGCGAGCTGCGTGGGGTGGGGGAGGGGTCTTCGCGTTCCGAATTCTTTGAGAAAGTTGGATGTGAGCTTTATCTGGATTTCTTTTCTGGTTTGAGTCCTTCTCCGTTGCTTTTTGAGTTTGTTGTTGTGGATTTCTTAAGGTAGTTGGCTCTTGGGACTCCCTGGTTCTCTCTTTTTGTGAGAGAGAGCTAGGCAGCATCCCTATTGTCTCAGCACCATCTTCGGTTCCCCAAATTGTCAGTTCTTAGACAAGAAATACTAGGGTTAAGAACCAACAGATTAAAAAGCATGTGACTGTATCAATATAAATATCATTTGTTTCCAGTCTACCCAGTGCTGTCACTATGTTTCTAGGAACGATTGCAGTGATAGAAGGAAAGCAGGGGAGGAAAAGAAAAAAAAATGAAAGAATCACATCATTAAAAAAAAAGGTGGTGGTAAAATGGCAAAAAAAATAAGAACACATAAAATGCAACTGAAAGAGGGTAGAAAAAAAGGGAAAAAAAGAAAGAAAGAAAAGAGTATTCTTCATTTTTTTGAGGGGAGTGGGGGGGGACGGGATAGGCAACTTGTCTCCACTAAATTCGGGATCCAAACCCTTCAAAAAGTCTTTTCCTCTTGCGGTTTGGCTTTGCAGTTTTTATCATCATTTTGCTGGATTGGGCAGAAAAAACAAACAAAACCAGTGGAGTCACCAGTGGCTTTGTTTATCTGGAGTGTGGCCCCGCCCAGGGGGAGGAACTTCCGCTACTGCTGGGGGCAGATAGCCGGCTAAGCTGCCTCTGGGAAAACCTTTGTCCTTTTGAATGATGGTGCTGCCAGTACCACTTCTCAGGCTCCAGTTGTTTTGGCAGGGTCTTTGCCAGCAGTCAAAATGGCGTTGCTCTCTTTGGTGGGGGAAGAGATTCCTTCCCAGTGCTGTTTCTCAAGCAGAAGTGGAAACGTCCATGGTGGTACTCACAAATTGCTGGATTTTCTGGTTCCGTGAAGCTGGCAGGTCCGCGCCATTGTCATGTAACAGCTCAGGGCTCACCCAGGCTCTGTCTGGAGCCAGCAGGTCTGTGCTGCCAAGTATGCACTGTCTTCTCAGGTGCTGGAGAAAGGCTTTGTCTCTGCGGCAGTTCTGAGAGGCTGGCGCAGCTCCATGCTGTCTTCTTACACCAGTTTTCTGCATTTTTCATCTCTGACTGAGATCTCTGTGGTGCTAAAGCTTATTTAGGCTCAATCTTTGGGTATGAACTTTCCCCTACGATGCTAGAACTGTTATCTTGGTGAGAGCTCAGAAAGACTTACACGGAACCTCTACCATATTCCGCCGATCTCCCCAACTTGCTCCTTCTTTTACCCTTTGCTGTAGAAGTCATTAACATGGCAGCTGATGGCATTAAAACCTGCATCCTCCACATCCGTGCAGATAAGTTTAAGTTCACTGTTGCCCACATTGAAGACGAGATTTACTCCTGTTATGAGCTGCACCAGATAAGAAGATCCCAAAGGCTCCAGACTGCCCCAGGTCACTAAACAGGCCCCAGATGCCTGTTTTCTTCCTGCAGGAGTACTTTTTCACCAGTTTTGAAGTGAAAGGTGACTCTGAGGAAAATAATGAGATAAATTTAGAACTAGAATTGAATGAGTTCTGTGCAGCCTTCAACAATGTCAAGAATGGCAGAGCCATGATAATGAAACTGAATATCAACCAACCTAAGTGCCTCACGGTCTGTATAGAAAAGGTGAGCAGAACTATCGCGCGCCGGCCCTCGCCCGCAAGGATCCGACACACGATACAGGTTGCAAGAAGCTTCTTTATTCTCCTGGTTCTCCTTCTTCCTCCCTTCCTCCTTTTCTCTCGGTATATATACACATGCCCACCAATAGGAATTAGCCACCCCATACACTCAGCCAATCATCTCTTGCCACACACAGTGCATGCACGCAGCACTCGCTCGATCATGCAGCAAGATGGAGGCCAGCACGCTTCCGCACATGCACAGCGCAGGCTTCCGCTGAGCAGTAGGGGCACATGGGCAGCCACGCCCGATAGCGTCAGACCTCCACTTCAGGAAGTGGAGGTATGACTGCCAGGTCCACGTGCCACTTCCCACAGCTCCCCCTTTTTTCTTTATTATGGAAGGGATCGTGCCTGTCTTAGGTGGGGGAGTCGGGAGACATTCTTACCCGTCATTGATCAAACTGCAAGGCTCTGTTGCAGCGTCTGTCTTAGTTGATATGTTCCCACTCCCTTCCTTACCCGTCTTTGACTACCGATCCATCATGCTGAGCCATACTTGCGGGGACTCTCCTGCTGACAGGGCGGCAAAGGCCTGCCTCACAATGGTGTTCTGCTGTGACATGCGTGCGCGCAACTTACACATGACCACCAACACTGCAACCAAACCACACCCCAACAGGCATACTAGTGTGGCAATTCCGGCCCATTCCTTAACGAAGGAGAAGGCAGAGGACATCCAGGACAATACATCAGACAAAGACATAATTTCTACCCTAGTAGCATCAACAGCATAAATTTCCCCACACAATAGATTGGTAAGATTATCAAACTGAGCAGTCCAAGTTCCTGTTAACATACGACCCAATTCCCTGGACAAATTAGCTGCCCGTTTCACATTCTCATAAAATACAGGGGTGACACAAAGGCCCTTATAGGCCGACATACATCCTTTCCCAGTTAGTTCGTACAGAATGTCCAGCTGTTCCTGTAAAAGATCCACTCTCTGATTTAAAATCATAAGTCCACGATGAAGATGAAGATTGGTCTGAACTTGGGTGGTCAGGGCTTGTGCAGTATCTTCTGCCAGCAGAGGAAATGTTTTCAGGATGGTCCACATGGTCCGATGTGTGGCCCCCTCCACCGGCAGGAGTAGAAGGATCGTCACTCCCAACATCCACACCGTCTGAGTCCACATGTTCATCTGGAGGTGATACAGGTCTGGTGAGACGCCACGGCACCCATATCGGCGTCGGTGCCGCCTGTGGAAAGACACATACCGCTCCCCGTGCCCTACCCATAGAACCGGATCTGGTCCCTTCCATTGCAAAGTAATATTATCTTTCCATCGAACCCAGGAGCGTTGCTCCAAGGCAGGGATATTATGTCTATCCGTGGCCGAGCGACCGTCCTCATCTAAACTAAAAAAATTTAAAATAAAAAGGGAAATATTAACTATGTCTTTTGAGCTTTTGTAAAGGCCTCCTATTCCCCCTTTTTGTTTTAAAAGCATATTTTTGATGGTCCGATGAGCGCGTTCAATGATGGCCTGACCTTGTGGGTTATAAGGAATTCCTGTAGTTAGTCGAATACCAAAACAGGAAAGAAAGGAGCTAAATGCTTTAGATGTATAGGCAGGACCATTATCAGTTTTTAACATTTTAGGTATTCCCCAGGCAGCAAAGGAGCAAAGACAATGCTGGATTACATGACTTGCCTTTTCTCCAGCCATAGGTGTAGCCATAATAATGCCCGAGCTGGTATCAATACTCACATGAAGGAATTGTAACTTCCCAAAAGAGGGGTAACGGGTGACATCCATTTGCCAAATATGGTTGGGCAGTACTCCTCGTGGATTTACTCCCAATAAGGGTTGAGGTAGCAATGGTGCACAATGCATGCAGGACTTAACAATTTGGCTCGCACTCTTGCGGGAAATGGTAAACCGCTGCCGCAGCACGGCAGAATTGACATGGAATTGAGAATGAAAATTTTTTGCTTGCTCCAATTGGGAAAGACAAAAAATGGTTTTAGTTAATGAATCCGCCAGGGCATTCCCTGCCGCAAGGGGACCGGGCAAATGAGTATGAGCTCTAATATGGCCAATAAAAAATGGAGCAGACCGCTGCAGGATGATGCCCTGCAACGTCTGAAAACAGGAGGCAGCAGCAGACTTTTGATCTATGTGTGGAACCACCTCCAAAATAGTAACCGAATTAACTACATATTGACTATCAGACAAAAGATTAAAGGGTTTATCCCCTACAATTTGAAAAGCATATATTACTGAGGCAAGCTCAACTAACTGGGCAGAGGAATAAGTGGTAGGCAGAACATATTTCCTCTCTTCTTAATTAGTATTCAGGATTACTACTGCCCCGACGCCGGTGGTGGAGCCGTCAGTAAATATTGTAGGGCAATTGGTCAGCGGCTTACTTGAAGTTCTAGGAGGGAATACCATAGGTACCTTAAGGAGAAATTGAAGCCATGGGTGCTTGGGGTAATGATTATCAAATTGAGCTGTCACTGTACAATAAAGTATTGCCCAATCATCATTATTATTTATTAGCCACTGAACTTGTTGGGAAGTAAATGGCACAACTACTAGGGCCGGCTGGCAGCCGAAAATGGCAACTGCTTTCTCTACTCCCAAATAAATGACTGCGGCTACAGCCGAAGGGTAGGTTTTCAATACCTTAGAGGGGGCATGTTTAAGATAAATTAGGCATATGGGGCCATCCTGCCAGAGTACCCCAAAGGGATCTCGCACATTGGGTATTACCAGAAACTCGAGTGGTTTGTCCGGATCCACTCTATTTATTTGACTACTCTGCAGACCCGCCTGCACCCTCTGCAACGCTTGCCGTGCCTCGATTGTTAATTGCCTGGGGGAATTCAAATCACTGTCCCCTTTTAATATATTAAATAAAGGTGCCAATTCACTATTGGGTAATTTGAGGTATGGCCGGATCCAATTTATATCCCCTAACAACTTTTGAAAATCATTTAAGGTCTGAAGTTTGTCTACTTGAATTTGTAACTTCAGTGGCTGCACCAAAGTGGGCAGTAGTTTTGCACCTAGATACTGCTGACTATTACCCATTTGAATTTTCTCCGGGGAAATGATTAATTTATATGCTTGGAGGTAGTTTTTTACCACCTCGAGGGCCTGTAATAATATATTTTGACCGGGGCAGCATAACAAAATATCATCCATATAAATAAGTACCTTAGGAAATCTTTGTCTAACTCCCTCATCTGAAGAGGAGCCCGACTCCCGCCCCCTGTTCGAGCTAGAGCGCTGCTCCTGTTCCTCCTTTAAGATCTCACTTCCTGTGTCTACAGAAGCTCTAAATCTCTCCCCAGGGGAAGAAAGACAAGTATTAATGAGGCCCCACACCGCCAGGCAACCGGGAGGAAGTGGTGTTTCCACATCTGACCTCCGGAGAGCCTGAATCAGCCTGCCTGTATATTTACAATTTAGTTGCACCCCGCGAACTTGGATAGTCGCACCCCCACGAACTTGTATAGTCGCACCCGGTGAACTTACAGACGTCTATCTGGGATCGGGGTTCCTAGTTCCCTCCTTACGCTACGCTCGGACCTTCACGGGGTCACCTTACCTTCTGAATACTTACCAGCTGGATTGATGATTCCCGGGTTTCGGCACCAGATATCGCGCACCGGCCCTCGCCCGCAAGGATCCGACACACGATACAGGTTGCAAGAAGCTTCTTTATTCTCCTGGTTCTCCTTCTTCCTCCCTTCCTCCTTTTCTCTCGGTATATATACACATGCCCACCAATAGGAATTAGCCACCCCATATACTCAGCCAATCATCTCTTGCCACACACAGTGCATGCACGCAGCACTCGCTCGATCACGCAGCAAGATGGAGGCCAGCACGCTTCCGCACATGCACAGCGCAGGCTTCCGCTAAGCAGTAGGGGCACGTGGGCAGCCACGCCCGATAGCGTCAGACCTCCACTTCAGGAAGTAGAGGTATGGCTGCCAGGTCCGCGTGCCGCTTCCCACACAGAACAAAGGGAGTTTTTCAATCTTCCTAGAATGTTCTTGTCTTAGAACAAATAAAAGTCACAGTAAGCCTAGGCTTCACTGAAATGTTTCTTTGGTTACCTTCAGAATTAAGCATCTGGTGCATGAATACTTTTCTCCATTACAGTTGTTTCATTATGCTTGTCCTTTTTAAAAATTATTTTTTTATTAGCTAGTTGTACTCAGGGGGTCTAGCTCCACAAGCAATGCATCTTGACCAATGCTACCCTTTCCAGCATTCTGCCTGATCAGTTCCCCATCCCATTCCCTATCAACCCTCAAGTTACTAGGTCAAATTTTACATAATGTGTGTTGAATATAATGTTTGTATTTTTTCACACCTCTTCTCTCACTTTGAGTCCCTCTCCTGACCCCACCACCATAGATCATGTCTCAGTGTCCTGCTAATTTATTCCATTACATTTAACACAATAGATTACTAGTTGTTCAGAAGTTTAAACCTTTTGAATATTTTCCAAAGTATACTCTCTGTCATTCAATGTATTTGTGTGTATATTATGTGTGTTCCTTTAAACAATTCAATCACACAATTTTGAAGCAAGTTTCTGCCTTTCCAAACACTAAAACTTCCAGCATCTTTGTCATTTTCAGTAGCATTGTCACCCACTGTAGAAATCATAATTTCTGTCTGTTTCATATTAGATGTTTCCTCCTTCCTCTCCTCTGCCTTAAATTATCTAGTTATTCTTCAGTAACACTTTTACTTTGTGTTCTGTTGCCACATGAGTTTAGTGCACAGCCCTCCTCAGAATCAGAAACCTCCTCAGTATACACATTCTCAAGCACTCATAGCACATACCTGTGCGAGGAACTTCATAATTCTTTCCACTTTAGAGTATGTCTAAATAATAGGACACTGATAATTTTTTCTAGCAATATTATGAGTATATTTTTAGAGCTAGGGTTACAAGTTTCATAAATTATATACCTTACTGAAATAATTTAAGTAACAAAGAATGTTCTCCAAAGTTGAGAACAATACTGGCATTCTATATTTCAGATTTTTATTTACAAATCTAATCTCTTCTTCCAGGCTATATTAAAGTTTTAATAATTTGAAGTACTTCACTTTTCAAAATGGATGTAATTAAAAAAAACAGACTTTGTGGTGCTTGTTAGTGTAGAATCTCTTTTATTAGTTGTGGGCATGCGGTTTTCTATAATGACGCATTTCTAGAAATTAATAGGAAGTAATATGTACATTTCTAAATTAAAAATAATTAGCAATTCACTACTTATTTAATAAAGTAAAAGAAATGTTAAACATACTCATTTCCATAATGCCACTAAAGATTTCTAGCAGACACAGAATAGATTGATTACTTTTTATTATTTTTTATTCTTAACAAGGTGTTCAAAGGCTTTCTCCTGTGTGAAACCCTTAGAGTTCAATCCCAATCACAACACACTTAGCACTTGATTTGATGAGTTCCATTACCTTCCCACTACATGAGTGGTGAACTTGAGCCTTCCACCTGAAGTCTCTCTCCTTCCCTCCAAAGCATTCTTTTCCTTTACTCCTCAGCACCAGGGCGGCCTGAACTCTGTCACCCTTACAGTCCTACTGGATTTGTGTCAGCAGAGCAAGTTTGCTCCTTACACCTGTCAGATTTGTATGCTATTCCCCTTCCAACTCAAAAGTCTGTTACCTTATCCTTGGTTTTCCATGGCCATCTACTTCTCTACCTTGCGTGGCTTCAGTTCAGAGTTCTCCCTTGTCTCCTAATGTAACAGCCACCCCTCACTCAATCTGTCCTCTGTTCTAGTCAGTGTCCCGCTCAGATAGATAGGTAGATGATAGATAGATAGATAGATAGATAGATAGATAGATAGATAGATAGATACATACATACATACATACATACATACATACATAGATGTACACATGTACATATATGAATATATATATGGCTTGCATTACTAATACTTGTGCCTCACTGGCACATCAAGGACTTTTAACTCTCATTTACTACACTTTCCTTAAGACTCACAGTAGAAGAAACAGAACACCATTATGGGTTGGTTGAAAGGTGAATAAATGATTTCAGAATGTTCCACTTGTACTGGGTATTTAAGGTTTCTTTTAATCTCAATGTTTTTCTTTTGTCTACGCTTCAATATTGACAATATCAAACACTTTGCCTCTTTTCTTGGCAGTTATCTCTGTCAGGCAAGATTTTTATTATGACGCATCACTTCCCAGTGAAGATTATTCCCCAAAACTTGGTGAACTACGTGCTGTAGAACCCTGTATTCCAAACTCACCTGCAAATGATGCCTACAGTCCAGAACCAGATTTGTTTTTCCTAATGTTCTATTTGTTGTAGAATACTGTAAATTGGGAAACTTTCTTTATTGTTATCATTTTATTCATTATGATTTTTCTTGTTCATTATAAAATGGAATAACAAAGGCAGCATTCTTATGTGTTTGGCCATTTTTGCACTATACATTATAGAGACCATATTGATATACTTTCATTCTAATTAATTTATTGACAATTATAATTGTATTTCATGAACACACTGCTGTCTCTGAATATTTGGGTTATCATCAGATTGAAACAAAATCAATATCCAATGCTTCTCTGTATTATTTTTTCCTTTTTTTCGAGGTAATGTATACAGGGGTTACATTTACATTTGTCAGGTAGTAGCTGCATTACTTCTCGCATATTGATACCCATCCTCATGTTTTTGTCCCCATTTCCTTCCCCCCACCCCTCCAAAACATCTTGCTTTCCCCCTTCCCTTCCCTATTTCAAATAAACAAATAAACATATACAATATACCAGGTAACAAAGTCAGATACAGTAACCACTTGAGATTAACCATAAGTGGAAAAAGAGAGAAAAGAAATAACATAGTACGTTAAGAACAACACAAAGATAAACCTCTTGTTTCCATATCCTGGAGTTCACTCATTTCATTTGGTCTCATCCTATATGACCTTATGTGCATAGTTTTTGAGCTATTGTGACCCTCTGCTAGGAGAGTCCTAGATGTGTACTAATTATTACAAATGAGGGAAACCATGGAGTCTATGTTCCCTTGCATTTGGCTTACTTCAGTTAATATGATTTTTTTCCAAGTCTTTCCATTTCCTTATGAATGGGGCAATGTCATTCTTTCTTATGGCAGCATAGAATTCCATTGTGTATAAGTACCACATCTTCTTGATCCATTCATCTACTGAGGGGCATCTGGGTTGGTTTCATATCTTTGTTATGGTAAATAATGCTAGTTGTGCTAGTATGTCCTTGTTTCTGTACCCTGGGTAAATTTCAAGGAGTGGGATTGCTGGGTCATCGGGGAGCTCTATATTTAGTCTTTTGAGGCACTGCTATACTGCTTTCCAGAGTGATTGAATGAGTTTACACTCTCACCAAGAATGCAGTAGTGATCCCTTCTGGCCACATCCCCACCAGCATCTGTTGTTATTAGATTTCTTGATCATGGCCATTCTAACTGGAGTGAGGTGGAATCTTAGAGTTGTTTTGATTTGCATTTCTTTTATGGCCAGAAATATCAAATATTTCTTTATGTATCTTTAAGCCATTCTTATTTCCTCTTCAGAGAAGTATCTCTTTAAATCTTTAGCCCACCTTTTAATGGGATGGTTGTTTCTTTGAGGATTTGTTTTTGAGCGATTCAATTTTTTGAGCTGTAAGTACTTTTTAGATATGAGGCCCTTATCTGTTGTATGGCTAGTGAAGATCTTCTCCTACTCTGTGGGCTTTCTATTTATCTTTCTAGCCACGTCCTTTGCCATACAGAAGCTCTGCAGTTTAATGCAGTCCCATTTGTCCAAACTTTCTTTAGTTTGTTGTGTTTCTTGGTATTTATTAAGAAATTTTCAACCTGTGACAAGTAGTTCTCGTGCATCTCCTATTCTTCCTTGTAACGTTTTCAGGGTACCTGCCTTTACCTCAAGGTCTTTGATGCATTTGGAATTAATTCTGGTGCAGGGTGTCATAGAAGGACCCAACTTTAGCTTTCTATAGGTGCTTAACCAGTTCTGCCAGCACCACTTGTTGAAGAGGCTATCTTTCTTCCATTCATTTTTTTGGCTCCCTTATCAAAGATTAGTGGGCCAAAGGTCTGGGTCTTCAGCTCTATTCCATTGGTCCTCAGGCCTGTTCTTGTGCCAGTACCAAGCTGTTTTGATTACAATAGCTCTGTAACAGAGTCTGAAGTTTGCTATTGATATTCCTCCAGCACTATTCTTTCTGCTAGGGTTTGTTTTTGCTCTATGGAGTCTTTTATTATTCTGTATGAAATGTTGGATTGCTTCTTCTGTTTCCTTAAAGAATGATATTGGGATATTGATGGGTATTGCATTGAACCTATAGATAGCCCTTGGCAGGATTGCCATTTTCATGATGTTAATTCTTCCAATCCAGGAGCATGGGAGGCTTTTTTACTTCCTCAGTTCTGCTTTAATTAATTAGGAAATTTTCTGAGAATGAAATAGTACTGATGTTTGTCTTTAATTTTATGTAAATTCTCTCAATACAATGCTACATAGACTAGAAATAAGAAGCAATGTACCCACTATCGGATGAATGTAACTACAACCCCTCTCTATATAACCCCATCAATAAAATACAATAAAAAAGTGAGACCAGAAAAATAAGAATAGAAACAACATATTTTTGACCCATAGATGAGAACATTCTTTAAGTAAACCCAACCAAACCAGATGTTTTTCCTAAGTTTCCTAAAACTGTGTGATTGAACACTGTGTTCAGTACATAGACAATGTCTCCGACTCTTTTGAGGCTATCCACTGGAGCTTTACTGTCTCCTACAAACTATGTGGGAAGATCCAAACTTGTAACTGAGACGGGGGGACTATTAGGGGATGGGGATCTTTGAGGATCTGGGGCCTAGCAAAGGGAAATCAGGTCATTGGATGTGTACCCTTGAAGAGGATACTGGAACTGTCCCTGACTTTGCTTTCTGGCTGCCATAAGGTGAGTGTCTTCTTCCACCTTCTTCCACCATGAATTACTCCTTTCCACAAGCCCTAAAGCAGCATTCCAAGCCAGCAATGACTGAAAACTATATAATTATTAGTCAAAAAGTCTTGCCAGTTTATAAGTTGGTTATCTCAGTTATTTCATGATGTGAGAAAGGGAATACCATCATCACATTGGTTATTTATCATAAATTGTAATTCTTCATTGAGATGCTGGCATATTGCTCCACATATTCTTTACCTGGCACAATTTCATCATGATTAATAACTTAAATTTTCTACTAAGGAAAACCAGGCTAAGCTATAAAATTTAAGCCTATTGTCTAACATTCAGGAAACTCAATTTGCATGCTCCATATTTTCTAATAAGGCAATGGCTTCTTGGCTATTTCCATACTATTGTGAATTGTGCTTTAATGAGCCTGGGTTATGTCTAATGTCAGCAAAGAATGATATTGGGGAGCTAGGAGTTTGGCCTAGTGGTAGAGTGCTTGCCTAGCATGCACCAAGACCCGGGTTTGATTCCCTGGTACCACATACAAGTGGTGCTGTGGCTCAAGTGGTAGAGCACTAGCCTTGAGGAAGAAGCCCAAGGACAGTGCTCAGGCTCTGAATTCAAGGCCCAGGACTGGCAACAAAAAACAGAATGACATAGGGATTTTGGTGGGGTTCCAATGAATTTATAGACCATCTTTAACAGTAAGATCGTTTTCATAATGTTAATCTGGCAGTCCATGAACATGAGAGGTCTTTCCAACTTCCAGTATCTTTTTTAATTAACCTTTTTAAAAATTCATAATTTTTATTTTAGCAGTTTTCATCTAATCGGTTAAGATTTAGTCCTAGATGTTTTGATGCTATTTTGAATAGAATTATGCTCCTGATTTTCCTCTGATCCTATTTATTGTTGGTACTCACACAATCTACTGACTTTGTGTTTATTTTGTAAACTTTCCTGAAGTTTTTTTTAATCAGCTCTACAAGCTTCAGGGTATGATTTGAGGGTCTTTTTGTTTACTTTCCACTTTCTCGTTTTATCTATTTTTGCAAATGCAGTTTTATTTTCTTTTGTGAAAATAAGCAACTCGAAATCTAATTTGCTCCTAAAAAAAGAAAGACACAGAAGAAGCATGTGAGGTGTTGGTGAGAGGGCAGAGGACCTTAAAACGTGGGGATTGTATTAGCACAAACCCATATGACTAAATCCAGTATCTGGAAACAGATCCTGCTGTTACTTTGAGTCTCAGAGCAAGATCTCAACTGGTAATAGAGAGGAACACCAACTTCTTCATAGAGGAAATTACAGGCACCTTAAATGCCTTTAAATTGTGGGGTAGAAGGATGATCTTAGAGGACCAAGTTCCCTACTGTAAGTTGGAGGCTGGTCAGTATGGGCCATGGGAGAAGGGATACTGGTGGAAACCAATCAGGCCCAGGTGTCTTCAACACAGGGCCATGGCCTTACATTGGACAGAGGACAAGGAAAAGAAACCCATAGTGTTGAGCACCTGGTAAGAATGGACTAGGGAAGAAGAATGGATTCAAATGAGGAGGCAACTTGCTACAGATCAAGGCCCTGATGACCTTGTGGACCAAAGCTTAGACTGGCAAAGACTGATGAAGAAAAGTAAAAAGGTAGTATGAAAGTGTCTCCTGCCCAGATACATCCACCACAGCACACACAATGGAAATAACTGAAATACTTTTCAGTTCTCTTCTAATGATTTTGTACTTTTAAAAAACCTGAAGATCTGGGCTGGGAGTTTGGGCTAGTGGTAGAGTGCTTGGCTAGCATGCACTAAGACCGGGGTTCAATTCCTCGGTACCACATACATAGAAAAAAGCTGGAATTGGTGCTATGGTCCAAGTGGTAGAGTTATAGCATTTAGAAAGCTCAAGGACATTGCTCAGGCCCTGAGTTCAAGCCCCAGGACTGGCAAAAAAAAGTAAAAAAAAAAAGCCTGAAGATTGGCTACTGTTTATATCTACAAAATCTACAGTGCCCTTGTTACCAGTCACATTACAAAACTGTATGAATGGTCTGAATATTGACCAATGAAATTTCTTTTTTTCTGAATAATTACAACTCACTGTCATTCACATGATTGCTTGCATACCACATGATAGCTTTTGGGAGCCAGCTTACAGGGTACACTTTATTACTAATGAAAGAGACTAGGCCTGTAGCTTAGGAAGGGCCTGCTCAGCATGAACTTTGGCCGGGAAGAGCCTGGCAGAGGTGAGCAGAGTGGTAGGCATGGACGGTAGTGGAAAAGGTGAGGAAATAAGGGGAGGATGATGGCCTATTGATACAGAGGAACTGGCTTAACTAACAGAAATGCAGTTGTGTAGAAAGCCAGTAGGGTGTGAGTCTCTGGTTTTCTATTGAAGGAGAGGGATTGTACTTGCCCAAGTAAGATGTAACCAGGGCAGCTGATTAGGCTAAGCCTGCAGAGGAGGTAACAGGAGAGTCCAGCATGCTGCCTTTGGAAGAAGCAGGACTGTTGCAGGGTTTCATGAAGGACTTCTTGCTCTTGGAGGCCTGAGAACCTGCTCCCTCTTAGACTTTATGTTTTGACAGTGTCTGTAACAGCTGCTTTTATCTCTTCCTCTACTTTTTCTTACCATAACTGTCCTAAGCTGACCAGGCTGGGTAGAGCTGGGAATGAAGCTTCTACTCTTCTGGTCTAGTTCTTTGTACTTGGCCTGTTTTCCAGTCAGGTTGTGCTGGCTTCTTCCCAGAATTTGATTAATGGCTGTACTTTCCTTCTGGAAAAGTGGCCTTGGCCACTTGATCATCTTGGCCTTCATCTCCCTCATATACACCATGAAGGCACACAGAACCTTCTTCATATGTGGTGTCTTCACTCCTTCTTCAAGGTGACTGAGGATTGCATGCTCTCTGTGGGGCTCAGGATTGAGACTGCTGGGTTCTGCGTGACAATGAGGAAGATGATGGCAGAGTTAGGGATCTCTGAGGTGAGCAGGCCATGATGAATTTCAAAGCATTTACGGCAAAAGCAGAGTAAAGTTGCAGAAGCCACTGAGAGGGAGAGTACATGGGCTCTCCTAGCTTTGAGACAAGCTGGCCGAGGCTGATTGGAAATTTGTCCAGCAGCTCCTGAAGATAGTGGGTAATATGGTTACAGCAGGTGAGGGGGTGGAGGGAATCCCTGTCTTTGATCAATATCTGGGAAGAAATATGTATGAGGGCAGCCATGGAAGAAGTGCTTGTTACTCTAGGTGATGAGGTCTATAAGCGTGTGGGTGTGATATGCGTGGTGAATGATGCGAACTTTTTTAGACCACTGTGCTGGAAATGGACACCATGTGCCCTTGATAGTGGTATACTGGAGGGACCAGTTCATCTGCTGGTACTTGTGTGTTCCTGTGGAAGAGGTACTAGCAACTCTGATAGGTGATGACCAGGAAGAGGTAATCCAGGTATAAGTTTAAGAAATTGCATTCCTGGGTATTCCTTACTAAGGCAAAGTAGTCTCATGATGTCTGGAAAATGATCCAAGAATATAAGTTCATTTTTCCCTTAAGTCATCCCTTTGGCTGGCTTCTCCAGCTTAAATAATGAAAAATACAAAGGGTTCCAGGATTCCTATGTTACAGCTCCTACTCTACATACCACCTGACCTCAGGAAATAGTACAAGCTCTCCCATATATGTACATTTTCCTCTAATCCTAATAAGACCCTCAAGGACACAAATTATGTCATTTACCAAAGCAATTATTCAGTATTTACCTTAATATAAATATATAAGAAAAGAATTATAAATATGAAAAAGAGAATGTGACAGAAATATGATCACTACCTATTGTTGTTCTCTAACATGAGCCATTTTAAGGGGGAGGATATGGCATCAACACACAAGAGGAAAGAAAGCTAGGATCCAGGGACATGAATCTGCATGAATGACATATCATGACCTTTCCCAGAAAACTATGAATATAACCAAAACGTAAGGTTCTTCACCCCAAAGTCAAATGGCTAATTGACATACCCATATAACCTAATGAGGAGTTCATCCCTTTACAGTTCAGTCAGTGTGGCTTTATTGTCATAGCTGGTACTGTGATGTCTATAGAAGTGGGGATAACCACATGGTAGGGATGATCACTGGACTCTGAGCAGCAGAGTGGCAGGCAGAGTCACTGGCTTGAAAAGGCAAGATGACAGGCAGAGTCCCGAGAACAGAAACAACCCTGCAGCAAGAGAAAGTATCTGCTATATATCCTCTCCCTCCAAGAAAACTTCAGGAGTTTACTGATTACAAGCCTTTTCTGAAGAGAAGTCTAACGTTCAAGCCTGACTGGCTCTATCAAAGCACTACTGATTATTAGCGGATCATACCAAACTCAGAAATGACACACATTTCCCAAGCTACATAAGAGTGTTGGCAAGAATGGATTGAATGTTTTTACATTTACCATTGTACTTTTATGAACCTAATTTGAATATAAAAGATAATTAAGGTATTCTAAAGCAATTGGTTAACCTTTTAAAAATAAGGTATCATAAATTCTTTTTTTGTGTGGGTCATGTTGCTTGAACTTGGCCAGGCGCTGTCCCTGAGCTCTTCAGCTCAAGGCTACCACCCTAACCCTGGGCCTGTGTGCTGTCCCTGAGCTCTTCAGTTCAAGGCCACCTTCCTACCTGGGAGCCAAGCCCCACTTCCCATCTTCTAGAGGTTAATTGGAGATAAAGTCTAAGGTCCTTTTGTGCCCGAGCTGGCTTTGAGCCTTGATCCTCAGATCTGAGCCTCCTGAGTAGCTAGGATTACATGCGTGAACCATGGTACCTGGCTTGAAAATATAAATTCTTAATTGCCCTGTGCAAGCTGTCCCTGGTGGATGGATTACTTCTTCACTATGTGGAGACTGGTCTTACACTACTCAGTTTTAAATCAGGAGACTTGCAAATATAACATTGGTGACATGTACACAGACACTTTTTAAGCATCATCAATTATAAAGCAGTATTTCCCTAAATGATGTAGATAAAGTCTGAGGAAGTTACCTAAGAATGGAGTGATATCAAAAACTGTCATAATTTTTTTTGCTGAGAACCCAGAAGCTAGCTCTACCCTTGATGAAGGATCCGTGGTATGTTTTTCACAGACAAATAAAGAAGTTCCAAAGGTTAGGTAGGTTCCAAATACTTTACCATTCAAATGAAACTTTCAGAAGAAATGGAAGACAAATATACAAATGCTACTGGAAGAGATAGCTAGAAACTGCAGGCTAAAAGGCATATTTGAGCATGGTGGTACATACCTGGGCTGACTCAGGCTTTGGGTAATTTAGTAGGTCATGAGAGCTGGCTCTGATTTACCTATTGGAAGGAAGAGGATTAGCAGGTTTTCCTTATCAAGAGGCTCCTCTCAGCACTCATACTCAGTCCTAATGCCAGGAGACTGGTACTCTTCCCTAAGGAGATATATACACCAAGCATATGGGAGACAAAGGAACAGAGATGATTTTTTTCTGAAGTATGAGTGATTCAGTGCTGATATTCTAACTAATGTGATTAATCCTGGATACTGCACATCAAAAATAATGGCTTCAGTAGAACAACATGTGCAAGAGGCCAATTTTGTCATGTAATTAGTATAGAATAGCATGTTTCTTCAGTTATTCAAAAAATGTTTATTGTGGTCTACATTGTCAGGTGAAAGGATCAGATTACAATGGGAACCAGATCAATGGAGTCTTGAATTTCACAGTGAGGAATCAGGAAAATAAAATAGGAAACAAATAATACTCCAAACACATCCACTTATCACACACACACACACACACACACACACACACACACACACACACATAGCTCAATACATCTCCACATCACAACTCATTATACAGAGCTATAGTCCACACACAATTCCATACCTTACATGCAACTAGACATACTCTGACATAGACCACACATCTGTACACAACACAGACACCTCCAGATCACCTAGCCGCACCTCATACATGTGGCCGCACATTGCCACACACTTCCATATAACACATACAACTCTACCTGCTACACATAGCTCCAGGCCACATGCTGTCCTTATATACAATTCACATAAATCTTCACACAGTACAAACAGCTACACAACGCAAATAAGGATCCAGTTCCTACACAGCACCACATCAAACAAGCATTTGCACCCACAGAGAGCCCCACAACCAATGCAATTACACACAACATAAAATCCATAGGTCCATACCCACACACAGCCCAATATTCAACACAAATCTTTTCCCTACATACTGTCCAGATAACATGGAGCTCTGCATATAGCACACAGCTCCATAGCATTCACTTCTCCATTACAATGCAACACCTCCACCACACACACACACACACACACACACACACACACAGCTCCATCTACCACACAGAACTCCACACCAAAACACAGCCCCACAATGCACACAACTCTTTATGCTACAGCACTAAGTACTCTACAAAGAACTCAACAAATAGCTCCACATCCCACAAACACCTCCACTACAAACATTACCATATATCTCTTTATCACAGGAAAAGAAGTTTTGTCCACAACCAAACTTAGATCCATATATCACAAATAGTGCCCCTACATAGCTCACTTGTAGGTCACAAACGTCATAGCTTCACTACTGGAAGAACTCCACACTGCACACACCACATCGCAAAAGTATCTCCACACTACACATACAGGTCAACACTACACACAAAGAGACACAGTACACACAGTGATTCACACCCCATACATACTCCCCCATCCTACAAAGGCTTTAAAATCCATGCATAGTTCAATAATCACCAATATTTCATCATAAGATTAATACACACACACACACACACACACACACAAACACAGCTCCACAAGACACAGACAGACTACAACCAGCACAGTTCCACACCCAACACAACTCCACACCACATACACAGCTCAATATGCCACATGCAATATTTATTCCACACACAACTGCAAAAGCCACAGGCAGTTCCATAGCTATTGCAATGACACATCCCACATAGATCAGCACCACCAAGAGTACCATAGTCCACATTAAAGCCACATTCCTACACACAGGTTCTTCATACTGCTCCACAGCTCACACAGTTCCACACACCACTCAGAGTTGTTCTTCTCTCTTTCCTTCCTTCTTCCCTCCTATCCTTCCTTACCTTCCTTGCCTTCTCCCACCCTTCTTCCTTCCTTTAGTTTTGTTCTCTTCTTCTGTTTTGACACAGATGGAGTTTGAATGTAGAGCCTACTAGTTACTTGAGAAGCACTCTAGCAATTTAGCCATATCCTACATCCTTCCTGATTTCTTGTCTGTTCTTAGCAGGACCTCAGGTTCCTGTGTGGTTCCTGATCCTCTAACATAACTGGGATCAGAGATGTACATAGTGTATACATAATCAATTGATATGTGAGTCTCTATAGCTTTTTTATTAATAGGGCTGGCTTCAAACTGTGATCCTGTCTATCTCTGCTTTTTGAGTAGCCAGGATTTCAAGTGAAAGTCAACACATTCAGACCTAAGGAAAGCATTTCTGTACTAAGTCTATGTTCTCAAATGTCAAAAGGGGCATCTATCCACCAGGGAACATGACAGGATCCCACATATGGACAGAACATGCACAGGAGAAGCATTAGAACAATGCAACTACTGTCTCTGTGCTTTACAAGGAACTACACATTGATTTGGTAAAGGTACAAAATGGATAATCATTTACATCTTTTGAATTTGAAACAAAACTAGTCCAATCAGAACACCACAAGTTCTAAGTATGTTCAATTGTGTCCTAAAGCATCAAGAACAGCTGACGCTACAGGGTATGAAGTGGGCATGGCAGTCATAGGTTGTGGACAGTCCACCAGACGAGCCCTGGAGATGCAGTATCCAATCCCTATCATTTCCAGAAAGGGTTGAAGGGTTCTTGTATCAGAGCCCACTACTAGTTGTGCACTGATCCATTAGGCATTCTTGCTCAATTTCTTCAGAATCTGAGAATATTTTCCCAGTAGGAAATGATAGACCAATGAAAATGCCCCAATAAGGTGAAGAGATGTTGCATTTTTGGGTTCTTACGGGAATTCTGTATTGCGAGAAGCACCTGCAATCTTTTCCTGAGGCTGCTGTCCACAACGATCTTGCTGTCTGGATGGTTGACACAATCAGAAATCCTTCCCAAAGCAGCACAAAGGGGCCAGACCAGTGTGAGCCTCAGCCTTAGTCATGCTTGTCTATCACAGCTATAAAGACAGGAAACCTATTGACAAGCATCGACATACTGAGTACCTAGGAATCACCCTGGCCATAAGTTTGGTGCTAGTTTCCCTGTTTGCCTGAACGTTATCCATCTCCTAGTCTTGAGGTGGTCAATTCTGTGGTATACATTTATGGCATGCTTGGGAGAATCTCTCTAGGTAAAGTTATATCTACTTTACACTGAGTTAGTAATATTGTATCTTTATCTAGCCATGTACTATATATAGTGTAGGTGGGCATGGGAGTGGTACTGAGCTTGAAATCAGGCCTCATACTTATTAGACTAGTGTGATACTACTTGAGCCATAATCACAATTCCATCATGATGTATTTGTCAAAAGACAGAACACAAATAAGTGTGATGCCATAAGATCATAATAGAGTTGAACAACTCCTAGAATTTAGACCTATCATAGCTGTCATGATGTAACAGCACAACCCATTAGTCATGGGAATTTTGTAATGCTGGTGTAAATATGGCTACTCTCTTAATGATAGAAAAACCTAATTTGAAAAATTGTATCCCTACATAGTATTTGATAATGATACATGACTGTTACCAATTCCAGTGTTTAGAATAATATTCTTTCCTTTATTATTTTGGATTGTATACTTCCTTTTTTAAATAAAAGTTTATAGTAAGATATGACAGTGACAATTCAGCAGTAACTTATATCTCATGTTGACTTTTTGCCTCAATTGTATTGTGACGACAATCAAATGATGGACTTGAAGCACCAAGATTTGTTTAAACATAACTTTTAATGTTATAACACTGACAAATTGAATAATGATACATTTAACCAAGTATGTCCCATTAAGTGACATATGAATTTATCATCATAATGTCTTGTTCTAAGCAAACAGAGGATACTCAATAAAGACTGACTCAAAGGGTATTTTTAACACTCTTCTAATGATACTGACCTTTACACTGAAATCTGTCTACCTTCCCATCTCCTCTTATGTGCATCTGCTTGGCAGAGACATCCTGCAATTGAGGAGACTGTCATATCTGTTGGAGTCCATTCCCCACATTTCCTCTGTTAAACCTCTGCTTAGGACTTCCTCTTCAGCCCATAAATAAACACTTTTAGATGTGGTTGTTTAATGGGACCATATTCAAAGTCCAACAGACAGGCAACATCTATTCTAAAGTTGATTCTGTACTCACAGGCCATGCTAATGTTTACCAGAGTTGAAACAGGGTACATAAGCTGACTGGCAATAATTGTGTTGCGCACCCTGATAAAGTGCAAATCAGAGACCATGCTGCTAAACCTAACAGAGATCTTCATTGTTACAAAGTTCCTGCAAAATGGAGCCTTCAGCAGAATTTCAGGGATGGATGTTAAATTTGTAGACATTTTCCCAGTATACAGTTATTTTTCATCTTATCAGAGACAAAGAGTATCATAGTGTCAGTCTCCCTAAATTATCATTTAGTTCATTTCTCCAAAGTAAGAATGGAACGCGTCGATCTTCTTTTTAAGAGAGTGTTCTAGATCCACTATTTATGATTTATGATTTGAACCTGTGATCCCTAGACTTCACCAAAACTCTATGCCCTGTCATATAGTATGCAGTGAAAAGAAGTGGCTTCTTTCATTATGTTGTATGCCCATGCTCAATTAAAAGAAGTATTTAGTGGTTTGTTGAGAGTACGAGTATGCCAGGCACTGGGGGCTCACACCTGTAATCCTAGCTACTCATGAGACAGAGTTCTGAGGATCATGGTTCAAAGCCAGCCCAGGTAGAAATGTCCCCATGAGACTCTATCTACAGTTGACCACTCAAAAACCAGAAGTGTCACTGTGGCTCAAGTGGTAGAGTACTAGCCTTGGGCACAAAGAGATTCAGGGACAATGCCCAGGCCCTTAGTTCAAGCCCCACAACCAAGAAAAAAATGTATACAAACATGGTGCTCTTTATTTTGGTATCTGCAGGATAATCTTCAGGTTGCATGCTACCTGAACCACCATCACCACCCGTCATTATCATTGCTTTTACTTATAAGTGCAGAAGGTTCCAGAATTGCTTCCAGAAGGTTCCAGAATTGCTTCCAGAATTTATCTTCACTGGTGGATCATCTCCAAATGCTACAGAAACTTCCTGCCACAGAGGTGATGTCTCTGTGCTGGGGCCAGCCGGCAGCAAACCAGGGTTCGCAGATTGGGATTCCTGAAATAGGGGCAAGGACTAGGAAAAATTAAAAGAGAGACAAACAGATGGAGTTCGGGAGGTCTGCAGCCCAGGTAAAGACTGCAGCTCAGTTTATTTCAAGTTCTGACCTTAAATACTCTTCTTAAAACTAGGGAACTGCCAGAGGCTACATTCATACAAAATAGTAAACAAGTCACATATAGGATAAATGAGAAAGGATTAACATTGCTTAAAGTCATCCTGATAAGAACTGATTGACATTGCTTAAAGTTATCCTGATAAGAGTTACTTCCTTGTGTATACAGTTGTGTAGGTCCAAGGTCAGGTCCAAGGTCATTGACCCCACAGTCGGTCCCCAACATCTCCCCCGTCTCTTTTAAAAGATGCGGACTCGCTTGTCTTAGGTTGGGTGGATCGCTGACTCTGCCTTACCCGTCATGGGGAACTTCTTCAGATCAAGCTGAAGGCCCTGTCTTAGGTTGGTCAGAGAGCATCCCCTCTTATCTCGTCCTTGACTGCGATTCCTCTCAGGGGGGAATTCATCCATCTGGGGCTTAGATCTGCGGAGTTCTTTGATTGGTGACTGTTGCATATGTGACCATTGGACGGGTACTGGCCATAGGTGTTGATTTGTTCCCAGCCATAGCTTCAGTTGTCACTTTACTTGGAGTAGAAACAACAGGAGTTGGCTTGATATTGGCTGTTGGTGGATCTGAAGTGCTGGCAATTCCTCGTTCTTCAGAAGCTGCAGTAGTTTTCAACGTGATCTGTCTCTGCTGTTCTGGGACCTTACTAGTAGGTTCTTGAGGCTCTTTTCTCTGGTCTAAGTGCCTCCCTTGATGCTCTCGGAGTTCTCTCTCCAATTTACTGATTCGACTTTCTTAATGGGACTTAAGAGCTGTCATACAAACATCAAGTTCATTTTTTTTGCTGATCTAATGTTCCATTCTCCCCCTCTTTAAAACAATGCAATAATTCAAACCTAAATGATTTTCTTGATTAAACCTTGAACATGTTCACTCACTCATTCACACACATTCATACTCAAAGATTTTAAAGTGCACAAAATTAATATTGGCCGTTCATTTTCCGGAAGTTTGTGTCAAGAGAGCTTTGCCAATTTTACTCTTGCAGGTGAGAACCAGGTTCAAAACAAAACTTTAGAAAAACCATAAGGATCCATATTTAAAACTGGTACCAATTTCAAAGACAAAACTGGACAAGGAAAAATATGTAACACGAGCAAGACAGAGAAACAGAGACGTTTAAGTCTGAAACAAAATCAGATATTGACGTATAACAAGAAAATTGGACTCAATCAGATACACTTAACACAAAAAACATGAGCTCAGATGAATGTTTTCACCAAACAGCTATTTTTAGATTTAGACATGTCTTGCTGGTGGGACTCTCAGGCATGCCCTGTTATCCACAAGAAACTCAGAAGGGGGGGGGCTCAAGGCGTCCCTTGACCACCCAGGCCTCTGTTTTAGGCCCACAGTGCACTTTTTATTTATTTATCTATTTATTTATTTATTTATTTATTTATTTATAAAAATAAAACAAAACAAAGCAGACAGGAGGCCTTTGCTTTTCACTTGGGCATCTTTTACAAAAAAGGTTGTTAAAGGAAAACCACTGTTTCTAGAAAAAGCAATCTTTTTATCTCAATAGCATAAATATACAAATTATTAGGAATTGATGAAAGACTTGGGAGCCCTGGTTGGGAGACCCCCATGGGCATACTGCAGGGAGATCATGAAGAAACCTGTATTTGAAACTTGTAGTTGTCTGATCCTTATTAAGTTTAGTAGCTCCACTTGTTTTTCCAGCCAATAGGCCATTGCTCCACCCACGGGGAAGGGCATGCAATTAGACTGTGGCCCCTAGAATTGGGGGAGCAGTTCTATGCCAATTTTTTCATAACTAATGCAGTCATCATAAAATGCCACAACATCCGTATCTTGTCTCTCCCTAGAGATTATAGGGCAGGTTCTCTTTAAGAGCAGCGGCTGAATGGCTCTGGCCAGGACAAGGGGCTTACCAATTGCTAAGATGCTGCTAGGCCAGCTACACCCAGGAGCTGGGGCCTGTGGCAGTTTCTAGTTGCTGGGAACTTAAGGCCTGAGAGGATTGCTGATGAGCCAGGCTTTGGAGGATGGTTTTGGCCCAGGGCGAATTAGGCCCATTTTTGCAGACTGCTTTCTTAAGCTCTTTTAGGGTGGGTCTATTGCCCCCAGGGTTAGCATTTACCAAGCATGGTGGGGAGGAGTAAAATGGCGGCGTGACCCGCCCTTTCCGTTCAGGGGAGGAGCTGCCGCGATATGGCAGGTTAACCTCCTCTTCCGGTTTAACACGAGGTGAAGCGTGGGAGTAAAATGGCGGAGGCCGCTCTGCCCCCCAATTGTCTGCCGCAAATTCCAGGGTAGGAGCACTTGGTGAAGGGCTCTGGGGCCCAATCCCAGGATCAAAGGGGCCCAAAAATCCCTCCTCAGGGCGAGGCTCTAAAACCTTTTTTTTTTCTAAGCAGCGGGAGGGCTAACTCACCACAACTCTGAGCGCTCTTAAAGTTTCCTTGGCTCTAGATGCCTTAAGGACAGACAAGGTCAGATAGACCCCGAGGGGAGGATCCTCTCCCAAGTTAACCTTCCTCCTCAACAGGAGATCCATGTGGTCCCATGTGGCCCAATTGAAAAGAATGGCCACCATTAACACAGCACATGTTAAGGCCTCCCAGACCTTCTCGGCCTGGGGATCTGAAATCTCCATACCTCTGCTTTTAAATCTAGATGCTGTGAGCACCGGTTAATTTTGTAGATCTGACCTGTCCTGAGCCGCCAACAAAATATCATCAGGGTGTAGGGTAATTGTAAAAAAACAATCTTTAAGATCAATGATCATTTTATCTACATAAAAACAATTCTTGGCAAACACATTTGGTAAAGGCTATTTACAGCATACATGGCCAAGCATGCACTATTTACAGTTTCAAGGAAAATGTTCCTTTTTTGACCACAATTGCAATAACTACATGAAAATTCTTATAAAAACATGAATCTTCTTAATCATTTAAACAGTTCCCAACTCTTTGCCATTTAAACTCGTTAATCGTTCCCTCCTTGGGGAACTAAGGACATAATTCCTCCACGCGCTCATCATAACTTTCCTCCTTGATATTCAAATTTGAATTCTGATACTCAATATCTACTGGTTGTTGTTCCCTTTTCAAGATCTCACTTAGACTCTCTTGGGCTGCGGCATATGGCTCAGCCTCAGGTTTTTCAGAAGGGTCCTTTAATTCAAGATTAAATTTGGCACTCTCATGTCGAAGATCTAAACATTCATTTACTAAATTCCATAAAGTAATAGCCTCTGCAGGGGTCTTTTCAGGACCATTTATACCATAATAATCTTGAATTCCTTTCCCTACCCTTAGCCAGATTTCTAAGTTTAGGGTTCCCTCCTCTGGAAACCACGGGCATGCTTCCTCGATAAATTGTAGGAAACTCTCAAGCTGCCCTTGTCCCACCCGAGTTCCACAGGCTTGAAGTATGTCCCTAAGGACCTGCACATAGAGCCTGCGGCTGTCTTGACCCATAATTTTTTACTCCCGACTATACACTCTCTCGCTCTCTCACTCTCTTAAGATCCTCTCTTAAGAGTCCTAAGACGGGTCACTCACCACAGCGGGGTCCTCCACCGTCGTCCCAGATTTTCAGGGTCCCTGTTCGGGTGCCAGTTGCCGGGGCCAGCCGGAAGCAAACCAGGGTTCGCAGATTGGGATTCCTGAAATAGGGGCAAGGACTAGGAAAAATTAAAAGAGAGACAAACAGATGGAGTTCGGGAGGTCTGCAGCCCAGGTAAAGACTGCAGCCCAGTTTATTTCAAGTTCCGACCTTAAATACTCTTCTTAAAACTAGGGAACTGCCAGAGGCTACATTCATACAAAACAGTAAACAAGTCACATATAGGATAAATGAGAAAGGATTAACATTGCTTAAAGTCATCCTGATAAGAACTGATTGACATTGCTTAAAGTTATCCTGATAAGAGTTACTTCCTTGTGTATACAGTTGTGTAGGTCCAAGGTCAGGTCCAAGGTCATTGACCCCACAGTCGGTCCCCAACATCTCTGTTTGCAGAAATTACTATTGTGTTTGCCTAGACAGAGACATGAGCATGTCAACATACAGGCCTGGAATCTATTAGCATCTTGTCTGCCACTTTCTCAGAGATGTACCAATAGAGATGAGCCTCTGGATATGAGTACAAGACTACATGAAGATGCAGCTGTAGGAGAAGCCTGTCAGGGAGTATGTTAGAGGTGCAAAAACCACTGGAAACCAAATGAAAAGACAACACAAATTGGTGCCCTCTTTTTGAGCTGTGCTTGGGAGGATATGAAATACTACTTGGTAGTTTGTGTTCTCACATGCTGCAAGAAATCCTGGGAGTGCATAGTTTCTGGGGAAGCTCCAGTACATGCTACAATAAATATAGCACTTGTAAAAGGGCCAAGGAAATGGATCTCAGGCAGAACTTATGCTGCCTATGCGTTTAGTAATCCCTGGCTACAATGAAGTTGATTCTGCTCCATCTAGACTTAGAAACATACATTCTATCTGAAACAATGTAGTCATCCTGGAAAAAGCCTATCATCCACACTGAAATAAAGAACACATTATATGAATTGATGGATAGAAAATGACCATGCCTAAAACAAGAAAAATGCAGGAGAAAAAAATCTTTACATGAATGCCTTTTGTCATGCTATACATGTGTCAAATTTCATTCTTTCAATTTCAATTATTTTGAAATTTTGGATAATATCCTCTGAACTCAAAGGTACTGGAAAATACAAACTTCATTATAAAATTTCTCTCATCAAATTTGTATTTCCAGAGAATTCTTCATAGTAGTTAGGTCTTGTTGTAAAAGTGTTTCCCTGATGGGTTTACTAAGTAATCCTTATGTCACTGGGTTCTTACACAGGAATTCATAAAACAAGCCTCATGCATTTAGGTTCTCTAACACCTAGTGCACTATTTTTGTACATATTATGTATATGTTCATAAATACATGTATGTATGTACACAGAGAATATACCACCCAGTTTTGTTGTTGTTGTTTTTCCAGAGCTGAGGACTGAACTCGGGGTTTTGCACTTGCCAGGCAAGGGCTCTTTCATTGAGCTAAATCTCCACCTCCCACCACACACTTTTATGAGCATCAGTGAATTAGAATGCAGATACCAAGAATCAAATCAGATCCAAGAAGAAAGATATGGCTTAAAAAAGCTCTTTAATCATAAAGAATATTTTTAAAAAGTTCCTATCCAATGGGTTTCTAGGGGTTGGCCTAAAATCTGCATTCACCTTGTCACATCCATTGTGATGCCACTCAAATCACTCCCATGAAGAGAGACCTGAGCTGTTAGTCTGTGGGCCAATCTCTTAATGTCTTGTATTCTCAGTTTTATGATCTTCTGCTGAGTACTTCTTCAAATAATATTTCATTATTATTGCTCATATTCCATATTATTTTCCTTGTTGTGAAGAAAATGAGTATTTATAACAGGATATAAAATGAAGGAAATACTTTGTCTTTCAGCAATGCATTAGTAATTTTGAAAAATATCAGGCAATTAGGAGTGACATGATCTTATTAGCAACAACAGTTAATCCTCACCATAATCTGGTAGTCAAAAAATATGAGGTAAGTACAAGCTGTGTTTTGAATAAGATTACCTAATTATAGATTTGTTTGCCTGGATCAATGCCCAAAAGTTTGGATTCTAAATCCTAGCATAGAACCTAGGGACGCCACCCCAAAATACTGTCTTCTATGGTTGGCTAGAGTGCTTATGTATTCAAACATTAGATGAGGGAAGTCTATGTGAATGACATGTTGGTTAGAATGATAATAGGTATAAAATCTCCTTTGTATATCTAATAAAACTTGAATGGAGAGATTCTCTCTACACTGAGCATATGGGAAATGTAGTCAATGAACATAAGTTACAAGAGCTTCTCATGAATGAATTCAATAAGACACCCCAGCCAAATACTGGGTTCTACTTTTTCTTATTTCTGGTAAATATTAACCATAATTATCTCACCATTCCATCAGTCCTTGTTGATTCCACCTTTCTTCCTCCACCACCTGACCCTAAGGAAAGGAGCCTTAGTGTACTCTGGAAGGCTCAGGCATCCATGCTTACTTGGAAATATGAGACTCAATGATTTTCCTGCCCCAGCCTGGCTTTGATGTGTGATCCTCAGATCTCACATCCAGTAGCTAGGAATAAAGGCATAAACCATCCAGTTTATATTCTTTTTTTGCCAGTCCTGGCCTAGAACTAAGAGCCTGTGCACTGTCAGTGTCCTTGGACTTTCTCAAGGCTAGAACTCTGCCACTTGACCCACAGCACAACTTCTGGCTTTTTTTTCTATGTATGTGGTACCGAGGAATCGAACCTGGGCCTTCATGCACGCTAGGCAAGCACTCTACAACTAGGCTAAACTCTCAGCCCAGTTTATATTTTTTACATAACAAAACTGTGTGATCCTTAAAGTAGCAAATATCCTTGTAGGAGTTTCTTGAGAAAGGTAAAATATGAGCAGTAGAGTACCATTGAAAAATCATGACACTTTGTGAAGTTTCATGCTTCCCTCTGACAACACAGTAAGAACAAAAACACAAGCAGAAGGCCAATATTTGATTCTTGTTTATGTATTGTCATTTACATGTGAGTCAAAAAGGCACCTCCTTCCTACAAAGTACCATTTTCTCTTTGTAAGGAAGATGAACATGAAGACCATGTGTTGTGAACAGAAATATATATGATAAAAATCTTTAGGTGTTTATGCATAGATATTCTTTAATTGTTTGAACCTTGAAGAAAATTCTAGACTATGAAGATCTGTGTGGTCACAGATCACAGGATAGTGTCACTGAGTACTGAGCAACACTGAACAAATCTCTGAGTTGTAGGGGGCTATGGAAGCCACTGGACCTCCCCATAATGCTGTGTTCTCACAACTATGGAGCAGCAGTACCATAAAACATGGCCATTTTTGTTTGAAGGTGGCTTTACTTTCCCATAAGTATTACAAACATAGATATACATAATTTTAAATCTAGAAATAGGCTACTGAGCATTAATTTAACTTCAATCAACACAGGTAATGAGAATTATTAACAGTGTTAGAGAAACTGTGTCTCTAGCAGGCTAACGACTAAGACGAGAAGTCTAGAAAACAGCCCAGGCTCTAGCCCTCTTAGCTACTAACCTGTCTATTTATCAGACTGCTTTGTTAGGGAACACTACAGGCCAACAGGACTAGGACTCTTGGCAGAAAGCTACTTGGCACTACTATCTATTATTCTTGTACATTGTACAGTGATTTGTGTGGGCCCTATGTTTTAGGTGATTTTCCCCAAGGTGCCTCAGACTAAATAACAGAATGCTCAGTTCTCAGTATAAAACATTGTGTCACAGAATCTTTTGGGGCCTCATTCTCTACTGTTCTGTAGTCCTTGGCTGTTCTCCCTAGGCCTGTGTATAAATTAGCCCATCATGGAGGGGCTAGAAGTGGATATTTGGACTGACCTTGTTCTTTGACTCTCTGCTTTGAAAGCCTCTCTAGCAGAGTAGATAACATTGATGATAGAAGTTGAGGTCCCTAAGGTAAAAGTATACACAGTAGATAAACTAAGAGAGACCAAGAAAAATGATATATGAAAGGAATTTGCAAGAAGATCAAGACTTCATGTTTTAAAAACCTAATTTAGGAATAACGGGGATATGTGAACAAGTGGATGTTAACAGCTGAAGATATAGGAAACAAATTTAAAATGTAATAGTAGAAAACCTTCTAAACTTGTTATGTTCTTCTTCAATGATATGCTGCCTAACCACAAGCCTCAAAGCAAAAGTATATGTGAACATGGACTCCCAAACTATTTGTTGTCTCAAGTATTTTTTACAGAGACAGAAAGAAACCAAATGGTTATTGATGAGAAGTATTCTTCAGTGTAGTACTGACTTACTGGTTCAAGTTCCAACTGAAGTATTCTATATTTGGTATAATGTGAATATGACACATAAGTTTAATTCTTGACTCATGAAAAAAGCATATAATATTTAGGAAAGTAAAATTGTCAGTTGTATATGTCCTAAGAAAAAATTATATGGTCAAGCAAAACATGCTTTATCATAGAATCAGTTATATAATTGTTAAAAAGAAAGCATAACTGCTCCTAAATTGAAAAACAAAAAAATTGCCAAATTAAATATTTGGTGTATATCATCCTAGCATTCTTTGATCACACTACAAATATCAACATCTAAACTTCATTTAATAATACACTAATTAATTTGCATCTTGTATCAGTACACTATTGTTCAACAATAATGTTTATCTGATATATAATATATTAAGCCACACAGATCAGCTAACTAATTCATTAATATTTCATTTTTAGGACCTCAGGTATTTTCCATAAAATGTACTAGATAATATCTAATTATACTCTTTGTGAAGGTGGATTAAGTCAAAGGGAATACACATTTTCAAGGCTTTATTCACAAAGATTAACAAAACTAGACTCAGCAAAGTGAAACAATTCATATAATAACCATCTCAAAGGAAAATTAAATTTGAAAAATTCTGTTCTTCATGGTGTAAAACAAGAACACAACACACAAAAAACAGACATGAGTAACCTCAAAGTTGCATGCTTATCCAACTGTTTAATTTCATTTTTAATGAGAACAATGAAAAGCAAAAAGAAGTTTGGTTCAGAGCTCTGTGGTGATGTGAGGTCAGACAAGGAGGAGGAATACATCAGGTCACTGCCTTTGCAGCCGTAACAGATGGCTGACCTCACAAACTTTGTGACATTTTGTTAGGGTAAGGCTGGGATGAAATACTTGACAGAGAAGGTTTCATAAAGGAATTCAAAATAAGAAATTCTGTCTCTCAGAATATCTGCAAAGAAGAAAAATCCACTCATTTAAAGACCCATTGTGAAACACATTTATGAATTCCACCCATCTGAACAGTGTTGCTACCCAAGGACCATCCTGTGGTATTTTGCTTTGTCACTGAGGAATTAATTTATATAACAGAGAAAAGAATTCAAGAAGATGAAAGAAGCAGCCAAAGTCACACAGGAAATCCAGAAAACAAGCTCCCTGGAAAAACACATTTCCCAAATCTCTATTCTTTTTCAGTGCTATATAGAAGTGTTCAGTGCACCTGAGACCTTGCACACAGGTACATGCACATCTAACACTGCCCAGGTCCTAACACCATGGTGCTTCTATGGTGACTCCTTTCTGTTTCCTTCTGTTCTTTCTCTTTGTCTCTCTCTCTCTTATAGAAAGGCTGGTATTTCTTCAAGATTCTCCTTCTACTCCATGGTGTACTAAATTACTGAGGCACAATTTCAGACCATTGTCCTCCTCAGCTTAGCTCACTGATGGCTTAGAAAGTAGCTGCAGAGCTGTAAGCTGCAGAGCCACTCCACACAGGGAGGACATCAAAATACCTGGCCATCTTCCTTTAGGTAGCATGGGCTTTGGAGAATGAGATTAAAGGCACTTTGTAAAGCTCCTGACAAGATGCTCTACTCAAGGGTACTCTGTAGATGTAGAGGACAGGGCATGTGATGACCTCAGATTGCTGACCAAGGCAGACTGGAGCTACAAGCATTATGAATCAGGCTCCAAATAGGATATTGAGGCAGTAAGATCAGGTCACATGTGAATAAAAATAATTAAGACCACAAAAGCAGAATCTCAGACCTAAGTAAAACTTTCTGCTTGAATCTGAGTGTGTAGAATATGAGAAAATGGGGGAGTATGAATGATCTAGTTCTCTTCTTGACAATGTCTTTGCAGGCACAGCTAAAGTCCCACAGTAAAGTGAGGCAGCTCCCTGACAACCAGGGGTAGTGGCTAGTGTCTCTCAGTAACTTATCAAACACCCCAAGTTTGCTCCTCTTTTCCCATGCCTAAGCACTTCTGAATCCAGAACACTTTTAAGACTGCTGAAGAAAAATATGGTACTCAAGGCATCTTATTTTGCATTTATGAGACTCAAAGCAGTATTTGACTACTGGAAACTTACCCCTCTGATATATGCAAAGGAACACAGTAAAGTAAACTTACTGAATATGGCCTTCACAGGATTTTCTTGCACTCCTCCAAGAAAGTGGAGGAGCTGATGGACATTCATGTGCATCTCAGCCATCTCCAGGTGTCTGTCTTCAAAATCATTTTCAGGAACTAAGTGATATAAGTAGAAAGGAAAAAGAGATTGGCCTTTCAACTTCTGGTAAATAAACCCAATAAAGTCTCACTTTCTGTTCATTAAAACTATCAAAATGAGCTGGGGGCTGGAGACTAGTGCCTGTAACCCTAGCTACTCAGGAGACTGAGATATGAGGATAATGGTTTGAAGTCAGCCCAGGCAGAAAAGTCCCCATTATGCGTTTAACTCCAATTAACCACCAGAAAACCAGAAGTGGTGCTGTGACTCAAAGTAATAGAATGCTAACCCTGAGGATAAAAGCTTACACAGTGCCCAGAGCCTGAATTGAAGACTATGACTGATGAAAATAAATAATTAAATAAAAAGAAACTAAACTTTGGACAGATCAACAAGGCAAAAACTCAACCTTAGAACTGAACAACTCTATAGATCAACTAGATCTAGCAGACATCTGCAGAATATTCCACCCAGCAACAACACAACATACGTTTTTCTCAGAAGCACATGGAACATTTTCCAAAATAGAAATTTTAGGCCATAAAACAAACCTGGACAGATTCAGAAACACTGAAATTATTCCCTGCACGCTCTGAGACCACAAAGGCATCAAACTGGAACTGAACACACAACTCCACCAACGAAAACCCTGTAACTCATGGTGATTGAACAACACATTGTTGAATCAACAATGGGTCATCGAAGAGATCAGAACAGGAATGCAACACTTTATGAAATTTAACAAAAAGGAGCACACAAAATACCAGCTCCTTTGGGACACAGCAAAGGCAGTACTCAGAGGAAAATTTATAGCTCTGAGTGCCTACAATAACAAATTGGAAAAATTGCAAACCAAGAAGTTAATGTCTCACCTTAAGCTCCTGGAAAAAGAACAACAAACCAACCCTAATCACACTAGAAGGAAGCAAATTATTAAAATAAAGCAGAATTAAATGAATTGGAATCCAAAAAAACTATAGAAAGAATCAACAAAAAAAGGAGTTGGTTCTTCGAAAAAATTAACAAAATTGAGAAACCCTTAGCAAATCTTACCAAAAAGAGAAGGGAACATACCGAAACAAACAAAAATACAGAGGAAAATGGTACTATAACGACCGAAATTACCAAGATCCAGAGTATCATGAGGGAATACTTCTCAAACCTTTATGCCAACAAATTTGAGAATCTAGAAGAAATGGACGAATTCCTAGCCGATATTAACATAACCACACTGACCAAGAAGAACTAAAACAACTAAACAGGCCTATTTCAAGCACTGAAATAGAAATTGCAATAAGAGACTTTCCGCCTAAGAAAAGCCCAGGGCCAGATGGATTCACCGCTGAATTCTATAAGGTCTTCAAAGCAGAGCTCACACCAATACTCCTCAAGCTCTTCAACGAAATTGAAAATGAAGGTTCTTTACCAAACTCATTCTATGAAGCCAGTATAACCCTCATCCCAAACCAGACAGAGATTCATCAAAGAAAGAGAACTATAGACCTATTTCTTTGATGAACATCGATGCAAAACTTCTCAACAAAATACTGGCCAACCGTCTACAAAAACTCATCTAAAAAATTATACACTATGATCAAACAGGTTTCATCACAGGGAGGCAAAGCTGGTTCAACATACACAAATCAATTAATATAATTCAACACATCAACAGGAGCAAGGACAAAAATCACATGATTGTCTCAATAGATGCAGAAATGGCATTTGAAAAGATCCAATACCCCTTTATGTTAAAAGCTCTGGAGAAACTAGGAATCCATGGAACATTCCTCAATATAATAAAGGCTGTGTATGACAAACCCACAGCTAGTATTATACTTAATGGTGAAAAGCTAAAGCCATTCCCTCTAAAATCAGGAATGGGACAAGGATGCCCACTCTCTCCACTCCTCTAACATAGTATTAGAATTCCTAGCCAGTGCAATAAGGCAAGAAGCAAGCATAAAGAGCATCCAAATAGGGAAAGAGGAAGTAAAACTTTCCCTCTTTGCAGATGACATGATCCTGTATTTAAAGAATCCTATAGACTCCACTCCCAAGCTGCTTGAGCTGATTCAAAACTTTGGAAGCATAGCAGGGTATAAAATTAACCCTCAAAAATCAACTGCCTTCCTCTACGCCAACAGTGAGAGGAATGAGGCAACAATCAGGAAAGCAACTCCTTTTGCAATAGCCTCAAAGAAAATAAAGTACCTAGGAATTAGCTTAACTAAGAATGTAAAGGACCTTTTTGATGAAAACTTTAAAACCCTGAAAAAGGAAATTAAAGCAGAACTGAGGAAATGGAAACACCTCCCATGCTCCTAGATTGGAAGAATCAACATTGTGAAAATGACAATCTTGCCAAGGGCTATATACAAATTCAACACAATACGCATCAATATGCCAATGTCATTCTTTAAGGAAATAGAAGAGGCAATCCAACGTTTCATATGGAATAATAAAAGACCCCGTATAGCAAAAACACTATTCTTAGCAGAAAGAACAGCGCAGGAGGAATTTCAATACCAAACTTTAGACTCTATTACAGAGCTATAATTATCAAAACAGCTTGGTACTGGCACAAGAACAGGCCTGAAGACCAATGAAATAGAACTGAAGACCCAGATATTAAACCACAAACCTATGGCCATCTAATCTTTCACAAGGGAGCCAAAAAAGTAGAATGGAAGAAAGATAGACTCTTCAACAAATGGTGCTGGCAGAACTGGTTAAGCACATGCAGAAAACTAAAGTTGGGTCCTTCTTTGTCACTCTGTACTAGAATTAACTCCAAATGGATCAAAGACCTGGAGGTAAAAGCTGACACTCTGAAAACTTTACAAGAAGGAATAGGAGATACACTAGACCTCCTTGGCACAGATGGAAACTTTCTTAATAAGGACCAAGAATCACAACAAATCAGAGAAAGGCTGGATAAGTGGGACTGCATTAAACTGTAGAGGTTTTATATGGCAAAGAACATACCTAGTAAACTAATTAGGAAGCCTACAGAGTGGGAGAAGGTCTTCACCAACCATACAACAGACAAAGGCCTCATATCTAAAATATATCAACAGCTCAAAAAATTGAATCACTCCAAAACTAATCTCCAAAGTAACAACCATCCCATTAAAAGATGGGCCAAAGACTTAAAGAAAGTCTTCTCTGAAGAAGAAACAAAAATGGCCTATAGACACATGAAGAAATGCTCAACATCTCTGGTCATAAAAGAAATGCAAATCAAAACAATTTTAAGATTCCACCTCACTCCAGTTAAAATGGCCAGGATCAAGAAAACTAGTAACAACAGATGCTGGAGGGGATGTGGCCAGGAGGGATCACTACTACACAGTTGGTGGGAGTGCAAACTCATTCGACCACTATGGAAAGCAGTATGGCAGTTCCTCAAAAGACTAAACACAGAGCTCCCCTATGACCCAGCAATTCCACTACTTGGCATTTACCCAATCATCCAGAAACAAAGACATACTAAATCCACCAGCACAACAATGTTCATTGCAGCACTATTTACCATAGCAAAGATATGGAACCAACCTAGATGTCCCTCAGTTGATGAGTGGATCAACAAGATGTGGTTTTTGTACACAATGGAATTCTATGCTGCTGTCAGAAAGAATGACATTGCCCCATTTGTTAGGAAATGGAAAGACTTAAAAAAATCATATTAAGTGAAGTAAGCCAGACTCAAAGAACTTAGGCTCAATGGTTTCCCTCATTTGTCATAATCAGTAGAAACCTTGGGCTCTCCTAGCAGAGACTTGCAATAGAGCAAAACCTTGATACAAAAGGCCATATAGTAGGACGCTAAATGAAAGGATCTCTAGGATATAGAACCATAAGCCATATAATGAATGATTGTTGTTCTTAAGGTACTATGTTATCTCTCATCTCTTTTGCTGTCCCTTGGTTATCTCATATTGTTACAGTATCTCACTTTGTTACCTGATATATCGGATGTATTTGTATTTGATTATTTGAAATTGGATAGGGAATGGGAGAAAACAAGATGAGGGGTGGGGGTGGGGGGAAGAGAAATGGAGACCAAGACATGTGAAAGGGTATCAATGTATGGGAATTAATGCACCATCTATCTGGCAAATATCATGTAACCCTTCTATTAATTACAATAAAGAATATATGAAAAAAAGGAACTAAAGAAAACTTACCAAAAGGAGGATTTTCAAGAGCAGGAAAATAAGTGGTAACACTTATTAATTCATTTTGTAACTTTAGGTTCAATTCTCCATTTTGGTTTGCTTCGATAATCTATAAGTTAAGTGTTATAAATGGTCTTAAAATAAAAAAGAAACACACAATAGAAAAATATATAGATCAATTTTCAGAAGGCAAATGAAAATGTACCCTCTCCAACTTAAAAAACTCAGAGGCCACCAACGTACATCTGTTTCAAGAAGAAAGGGAGGATAATGCATGGAAACTCACAAACTCAGAAATATCTAAAATCCAATACAGAGAGTATCCCCAATAAAAATATCTCAGCAGAACAATGAATTACACGAATGGGAGGATCCTTTCTTGGAGACTATAAGACAGATGAGTGTTCTGTAGGCATGGCAGAGCAAAGCTTATACCATGAGGCACTGCTGTAGGCACAGAGCCACAAAAAGACATACAGTAAGCAGGACAGATACACTGGGAATTCAGGAAAAGAAGGTTATAAAAAGAGCAAAGAACGATTGGGGTACATACAGTATAAAAATTATGACATTAGAAATTTATCTTAGTGGGCTGGGAGTATGGCCTAGTGATAGAATACTTGAGTATTATGCACAAAGCCCTGGGTTTAATTGCTCAGTATCACATACAAAGAAAAAGCAGGAAGTGGTGCTGTGGCTCAAGTAGTAGAGCACTAGCCTTAAGAAAGCTCAAGTACAGTGTGCAGGCTCTGAATTCAAGCCCCAGAACTGGCAAACAAAAAAAAATCTCTTGGCCCTTTACCAAAGTTACAATGAAACCACTGCCTAAAAGATCTGAAAATTTCAGTATTGGACTATGACTGATTCATTCCAAAAGGTACTCTGGGGGTGGGCGGGGCAGGAGTTTGACCTAGTGCTAAAGTGCTTGTCTAGCATGCGTGAAGACCCAGGTTCAATTCCTCAATACCACATACATAGAAAAAGCTGGAAGTGGTGCTGTGGCTCAAGTGGTAGAGTGCTAGCCTTGAGGAAAGCCCAAGGACAGTGCTCAGGCCATGAGGTCCAGTCCCAGGACTGGCAAAAAAGGTACTCTGGAAAAAAATAAACACAGTAATAGCACCAACTGCACACTCAGAATCCTCTAAAATTCTATATATTAATGTAGCATTATTTCTAGAAGAGTACTACCCTGTCTTTCACAGTTATACATTTAATACAAAGTCAGTTACTTAAAAGTATAGCTTTGGAAAATCATATTTCCAGGTTCAAAAATATCTCAGGTGCTCTCAAGACTGAGCAGTTGCAGTGTTTTTTTCACCCAGTTCCAGTAAGCACAGTACAGTTGGGGAGGAGACTGAGCCACTATGTCTCCCTTATCACTCTCCAATAAGTATCCTCTCTTCATCCCTGGATCATTTGCATCCCCCAGGGGCTATTAAGAAGAACAGGACCTGGGGCTCAGCGCACATCTTTGGTATAGTACAAACACATTTAGCCATAGAGAAGCTGCCTCCACGGAAAAGAACCCACGAAAGCTAGACCTCAGTCAATGCTCTTTCCCTTCCTTAATAACTTACAAGATGATTGCTGACATGTTTCACTTTTTCCAAAAAATTCTTCAGAGTCCTCAAGAGTGGCAAATAAATGCTAACCTACAATGTAAATAAGAGAAATCCCCAGTGTTAAAGAGATATTAGTGTATTCTAGAAATGACATTGTAAGGTCAAGAATTCTGAAGTCATGGATTACAATTTTTTAATAAAGTTCATTTTTAACATGTGAAAAAATACTTTTGTAATTTCACTAGCTTACAAATGTTCAAGAATTACAAAAACAAACGCTTATTTGTTGTTACCTATGCAATCCTAAACCAAAGGCATTCTTTTGATTTAATATGGGCATTTCAGATGAGATGCCCATACACAAAACCAGGAGAAATGATTTCAAGTCCTAACCAGAAAGTCTTCCTCTGAGGAATGTTTCTAGATAAAACACAGGGCCTTTTTTCACACTCAGTGCAACAATATGGAAAGCAATTATTGTAATTCACATGAGAATGTGCTGCTAAAACTGATTCAGCCAGGAGTTTGGCCTGGTGATAAGAATGCTTGCCTGAAACTACTTCATAAATTGTTGGCTTTTGAGCCAGTCAGTGGTTTCTCATTCTGTTAATCCTAGTCACCAAGTAGGCTAAGACCTTAGGATCATAGTTCTAAATTAGTTTATGCTGACAATCTTGGTAGACACTTATCTCCAACTTAAAGCAGAAAAATAAGTTTAAGAGCCAGTACTAACATAGGAAGAAAATGTTGGCTTTTTACAGGTCACTATAGATGCATTCTACTGAAAGTCAAGTAAACACTTTAGTTGCTGAAAAGTTTTTATTTCCTCTTAAACAAAGCGTGAGATAGAAGTACAGGATGTTTTAGCATGATGTTTATTTTCAGTCCTGGGTTTTCCAGAACAGGACATTTTACTCAAATTCTGTCATCATAATGGCTCTCTATACACATCCTTGCATCAAGTCCTATGATTCCCAAATTGGTACCTAGGCACAAAAGTCCTAATAAACACCAGCGTACTGAGAAAGTTATTCCATTTTGTATGTGTTCAGATTGTAAAAATTAGATTCTTTATGGGAATGCTTAAAGTTGTTTCACATGCATAACCGAAGACTATTCGATTTTCATTTCTAGGATATTCTTTAAATATGAACATCATGTTCTCAAAATATTCTGAAAGGCTATAACTAGAGAACTCATATCTTCTCTTAAATGTGATTAATCAGCAGAATTGCATATATCACTTACATCCAAGTATGGAACTCTGGGCTCCTGTAGTTCATTCCAATAATGTGTAGGGATAACCACTATGGGGAAGTAACACGTCAATGTGCAGCTCCTGTTTAATTCGGGTGACTGCCATGGAAAGTTAAAATAGCTGTTGTCAATATGTAACAAAAGCAAAACCAATGAAATGAAGGTGAAGATTTTGAAATACTATGTCGAAGTGGAATGTTCTCAATTCACTAACTCAACCTACTCAACATGTACTGATATTTTACCTGTTCCACTCTGGGACCTAAGAAACTGGGAGGTATACTGAATAATACAAAAAGGTTCCAGATGTTCCAATGGAATGAAGGAAATAGTAATAAAACAAGCAGAAAAAAAACTGTGCAAGATATTCTTTAGAGTAGTGAAGAAACCAGAGAAGGGACCAGACTGAGGGAGAGAGTGGATGCTAATTCAAGTGAGAGTAAGAATTAACTATGGGAAGATGAGTATTGGCTAGCAGCCTTGGTACAGTGAAGGGAATGGCTACAAATCTGTGATATACAAAAGCAAATGTGCTATGCTCAGGAAAACCCAGAGATCAGGTTTGAGGAAAAGATCCTCATTGTGACATTTTCTAAATTTCTGAAAGGATAAACTATGCTTAGTTTCTATGACATTTTATTAGGCTCACAGACCAAGTACCACCTTGCTTCTCCTTAAGAAATTGTAAGAAACGTTAACATTTCATATGGAATTCTCTCATTTCCTCTAAGAACTTCCTTAGTGCAAATAATTCAGAAAAAAAATGATATGTCCTCTTCCCCCAACATCTTAAGGCCAAATACAATATTTGTGAATTAAAATACATCAAATATGTAAGTAACAATGGTAATATTCGTGGCCTTCTGCTAAATGAAAGATTTTAGAGTAAAGGGAAAGGACTCTACAAAGGAGCCCCAAAACTATCAGTGCAGGAGTTGAAGGAGAATGTATCTTATCAGGGAACCATGGAGAAATTGTTCATTCCTGATGTGATTCTAAATTGCATCAGGGCTTTACACAGAAGGCTTTAATCATCATTTTAAGACATATGAACTTCCCTAGGAAAGGTATTAATCAGTTTCTTCTTTGTCCTATGATAATATAGATTTGTCTACTTTTATGTATTTAATATCTCTACACATATGTTTACATGGATAATTAGTTACTATTTTGACTTAGGATTTTTATTATTTAAATATATACAGATTATTTCTAATTAATTCCAGAACTGGTTATTAAAATGATATCCACATCTAACAGCACAAAATATACATTTACAAAGATCTAACTCTTAAGATACTTTAAGTTAAAGAAGTATTTTCAATGTTCCTCTCAAGCATTTGAAGAATATTTTCACTGGTACTTTAGTGTTTTCTTTTTCTGAAGCTACAATGTACGATTATAAATGTTAGCTTGCAAGACACAGCTCCATTATTATTTTCAAGTGGTTTTCAGAATACCTTCTTGTTACCTAAATTTTAGGATGTATGTAAAAATATACTCAAGGGCCATGAGTGTGGCCTACTGGTATAGTGCTTGCCTAGCATTAATGAAGATCCAGGTTCCTAGATTCTAGACAAAAAGCTGGAAGTGGTGCTGTGGCTCAAGTGGTACAGTGCTAGCCTTGAGAACACACAAGAACAATGTACAGGATCTGAGTTCAAGCCCCAGCACTGGCAAAATCCCACAAAATATACTCAAACCATTGCAAGAAAAAATGACTCCATTATATTCTTAAAAATAAAACAGAAAAAAATACGAAATTCGGGCAGATAAGGCAGGATGAAGAAACTTCAAAAGTGCAAACAGAAATTGTTTCCTACTATATTCTTTCACCGCATTTTTTAAATTAGATTCTTGAACAATCTCTGAGAAAATTTTATGTCCTGGACAGTCTTAATTAAATTAATTTTCAACCATATTATTATAAATACCAGGCCTACTATTCACATTTTTCCCAAACCACAACCCTTGTAAGAAATTTCAGAAAACTTTTTGTTTCAACTCACCACCTTCACACAGATCTTGAGGATCCCAGAGTATTTATTAATGAACTTGATTTTCAAGGCTTCAGTAACGTGGGGCGTGTTCACGGCTCGAGTTATATTTTCCAATTGTACTTGCAAATATATCTCATTGTGTTCTGCAGAGGCACCTCGCAGTTCAAATGTGCTGAAAAAGTTCTCCTATAGGAAGCAAACACACATCTGTGAATTCTCAAGAGAAGTAGGTGGAGTTAAGATCTGCTCAGGTTCCTGCTTACCTGTGGAAGTTCACACCACAAGCTTGCCTCTCCACTTTCTGGGCTCCCCAAAAGAATGAAGTTCAGTTTATCTGGGCAAATGCGGAGGATGCAGCCTTTGGTGAGGTTGGATAACATGTTAATGACTCCTGTAACAAAGAGCAACAAAACAAAAGGTTTCTCACTTGCGCATTCCCTATCCTAAGAGGAATTTTAGATCGCAAAACTTGGAGTTCAGCAAAGTAAAGCTTAGGGTCTTCTGGAAAATTCATTGAGATCATCCAATGTCCCAACAATGTTTGGAGGTATTTGGCACTTACTATCCATACTCATTAAGGAAAACAAGGTTCAAAGATGCCCATAACTGGAAACAATCCATGAAACTTAATTACCACCTGATACATGGCACACCACAGGAAAAGAGAGGTTCAGCAACTAAGTTTCAGCATAGTCTGGGTTGAGGCAAAAAAAGGGTCTGCCTGCAAAGGGATGACTACAAGAGATAAAGATGGCTGGGCACTGGTGTAATCCTAGCTACTCAGGGGGGCTGAGGTCTGAAGATCAGAGTTCAAAGCAAACTCCAGGAGGAAAATACATGAAATTCAACCAGAAACCAGAAGTGGCATCATGGCTCAAAGTGGTACAGCAGTAGCTTTGAATGAAAAAAGCGTAGGGACAGCAATAGTTAAAGCCCCAGGATCAGCAAAAAAATAAAACTACATAGTGATGTAGTGAGAGAGAAATCACCCTAATGGGATGGAGTTCCAGAAACTTCCATGGACAGTGTACTGCCTCCTGCAGGCCTCCCTGAGAGTGAAGTTCCAGAAACTTCTACAAGAAGTTTCATTCTGTCCCACAAACCCCTATGTTTGCCACAGCCCACCCGCTAGCTCCTTCAGGCCTCGCTGGGAGTGGACTTCCAGAACATTCCAAGGTCAGCATCCTTCTGCCACAAATTCCGCTAGGTAACCACTCCTAGGTTGGCTGCCACTTGTCCACTCCCTCCTCCAAGCCTCCCTTGGAGAGGAGTTCCAGAAACTTCCACAGGCGGCGTCCTTCTGAAGCACCAAACTTAGGTCACCACGACCCGCCCCCCCTCCCTCCTTCAGGCCTCCGTGGGAGTTTCCAGAGACTTCCAGAGGTTGCTTCTTTCTGACACAACCATACCTAAGTCCCACACCCAGGTATGGCTGTGACCTGGCCCCTCCCTCCTTCAGGCCTCCCTGGGAGTGGAGTTTCAGAAACTTCCACAGGAGGTGTCCTTCTGCTGCAACCCCTTCTATGTCTGCCATGACCCACCCAGTCCTCCTTCAGTCCTCCAGGGGAGTTTCCAGAAACTTCCACAGGCGGCGTCCTTCTGCCATAGGACGCCCTATGTCTGCCTTGACTTGCCCCTCCCTCCTTCAGGCCTACCTAGGAGTTTCCAGAAACAGGCCATCTCCTTCTGACGCACCCACACCTAGGTCCTCTGGGACCCGCCTCTTCCCTCCTTCAGGCCACCCCGGGAGTTTCCAGAAACTTCCACAGGTGGTGTCTTTCTGACGCACCCACACCTAGGTTGCCACGACCCGCCCCCGTCCCTCCTTCATGCTTCCCTGGGAGTTTCCAGAAACTTCCATAAGCGGCCTCCTGCCGCAACCACTGCAACTACCCCTAGGTCGCCACGACCTGGCCCCTCCCTCCTTCAGGCCTCCCTGGGAGTGGAATTCCAGAAACTTCCACAGGTGGCGTCCTTCGGCCACAACCCCCTAAGTCTGACGCGACCTAGCCCCTCTCTCCTTCAGGCCTTCCTGAGAGTGGAGTTCCAGAAACTTCCACAGGTGGCGTCCTTGTACCCCACCCACCCCTAGGTCGGCCGGGACAGCCCTCTTGCTCCTTCAGGCCTCCCTGGAATTTCCAGAAACTTCCACTGGTGGCCTCCTTCTGCCGCAACCCCCTATTTCTGAGGTGACCAGGCCCCTCCCTCCTTCAGACCTCCTTGGGAGTGGAGTTCCAGAAACTTCCACAGGCGGCATCCTTCTACCGCACCCACCCCTAGGTCAGCCGGGACCGGCCCTCTCCCTCCTTCAGGCCTCTCTGGGAAGTTCCAGAAACTTCCACAGGCGCCCCTTCTGCCGCAACCCCCTAAGTCTGACGCGACCCAGCCCCTCCCTCCTTCAGGCTCCTTGGGAGTTCCAGAAACTTCCACAGGCGGCGTCCTTGTGCCGCAACCCCCTAGGTCCGCCAGGACCCGCCCGCTCTCTCCTTCAGGCCTCCCTGGGAGTTTCCAGAAACTTCCACAGGTGGCGTCCTTCTACCCCACCCACCCCTAGGTCCGCCGGGATCCCCCTTCTCCCTCCTTCAGGCCTCTCTAGGAGTGGAATTCCAGAAATTTCCATTCGGCTTCAGCCTTCCTCCCAGCAATGCCAGAGTTGGCCTCACCAATCCCTAGGGCTTTCGCTGCTGGCGACCACCACAGGCCACCTTCTTCCTCCATTAGGTCCTCCATAGCCCAGACTCTGCTTCCTGATCCCCCCTGGCTCCCGCAGCCTTCCTTGCTCACTCTTAAATTGATCCAGCGAATGCTGGTCCTCAATCTTGGCCCGGAACCTCATGGCGGCGCCGATCCAAAGCCCACTGTGCTGCGGCTTCAACCACAGGCAACAGAGTGTCCGTTTACGACCCTCCTACCGGAAGCATTCCCCTCACGTCTGTACTTCCGCCCAGATGTGCAGTCAGGTCACGCATGCGCTAGTAAAACCAAGTAATGTTAGGTCCCTCTTCCCAACCTACTCTACATCTGTTCACTGGGCAGTTTATTTACATTTTCTTTGTTAGATTTTTTTTTGTTATTGTTTTTGGTCTTTAGCAGCATTTGTGTCTATAACCCTAATTCTAATGTCATGTGATGCAAATCTGGAAAATCTGAGTTTGCAAAAACTTTCGGTTCTTAAAACTTCCAAATGCAATCAATGGTTTCTGAAGGATTAAATGAAGTATAATTAAATGTCTACTTGAAACCCCATTTAACCTGAGTGATTCTTTTCGTTGCTAGACAGTGGAGAATCTTGTTGAAAGTTATGAAAATTTTGGGGAATATTAGTAAATTTGGAACATGCCACTGACTACTTGTTAAAAAATGGTATGAGTACAGAATCTTGGTGCTAAATGATAATATTGCTTCCATTGCTTAATATGAATGTTACCATATCTGATATACTTCTTGCTAGCATAAGTACAAGGGTTAGAAAATCTTTAATTGAAGTAGGAATTGAACAGTGATATCCAATTTTATTTTTCAGGGACTATATTTCTGGCCAGATGCTGGTGTCTCACTCCTATAATTATAGTTATTCAACAGTCTGACATCTGAGAAGCACACTTCAAATCCAGCTCAGGCAGAAAAGTCAATAAAATTCTTACTTCCAATGATGCAGCCAAAAAGCTGAGAATGAAGTTATAGGGCAGTGCCCAAGCCCTGAGTTCAAGCCTCAGTACCAGCACACAAAGATTATATTTTTATGTAAATAACTTTGCGAATCAATACCTCAGGCTGTCTGTACACAAGAGAGAATCTCTAATACTGAGTTAAATCCTTGCCCTAGACATTAGGGTTGGATAAAACTGACCATCTTCTATTTTTGCAAGTTTTTGCAAATTGAAGCCAAAATTCTTGTTTTAGCTTTATGTTTTAACATATATAATGAAGATATCAGTAATGATAATAATGCAGATGGTTAAAGTGTTCAATAGAAGATGGTCAGTTTTACCTAGTTTAAGACAATATAATGAAGATAAACTGGTTTTGTTTTTTATAAAAATTTGTTCACATGTTTGAGTCTTGTAATTCTCTTTTTTCGAGTATATAAAATTTTTGTTAGGGCCAAGACTGTGGCCTGCTGGTAGACTGCTAGCGTGGATGAACCAGTGGGTTTGATTCCTCACTGTCACATACACAGAGAATAAGATATGGAAGTTGTGTTGTGGCTCAAGTGGTAGAGTGCTAGACTTGAGAATGTCGAAGGATATTGCCCAGGCCCTGAGTTCAAACCCCAGGACTGGCAAAAAAATTATTTTAAAATATTTGTACTCAGGCTCTTCAATTCAACATCTCAGTTGATGAATATAATGCATTTTGACCAATATTACCACTTTGTTTGTTCCCCTCCATCTCTCCCAGCACTGTGTATCAGCTCAAGTTACCAGGTTTCATTTTCACATATGTTCATCAAATATTATGACTGTGTTAGTTCTGCCTTCCTCTCTCTGTTTTTCTGCCACCTACTCATTTTGTTTCACTGTAAGTAAATTATTTGAAGTAATTACACTATTGCAATCCTAAACCGTGCTTTAGTCAATGTTTGTATATATATATGCATTTTTACCCTGAATATGCTTTCCTACATATTTTTATTTAGTTTTAATTTCCATCTATGAAAGGAAATGCACATTGTCTCTTTGAGCCTGAATTACTTCAATAAGCAAAATAATTTTTGAAGTCTATTCATGCCCTGGAAATGATATAATATTCTTCCTAACAGATGAGTAAAATTCCATTGTGAATATATGTATTTATATGTAAATGTATGTATTACTAAGAGTCCATTATTTGTATACCAAAAGGATATATACATATATTTATTCATATATAATACTTTCTTGATTTGTTGCTCTATTATAAGGCATCTAAGGTTTTTTTCATAACCTGACTGTGGTTAATACTGGAGCCATGAACAAGGGTGTGCAAGTGTCATCACTGAATCATGACTTACCTTTTTTTGGATAAATGCCCAAGAGTGGCATCACTATGTTAAGTTTGAGGAAACTCCAAAGTGCCTTTCATAATGGTTGAAATATTTACATTTCTACAAACATTTAGTATGGTTCAGTTTCCCAACATTCCTGTGAGCATTTGGTGTTGCTCATATTTTTGATCCCATTCTCACTGGAGCAATATGGAATCTCAGTGTTATTTTGATTTGCATTTCCTTCTGACTAGATATAGTCAGCATTTTTTTCATGTATTTATTTCCTATCTTTTTCTTTGAAAAAGTTTATAATTCTGAGTCATTGAGATTTTGAGCATTTAATTCACTGAGCTCCTTGGATATTCTATTAGACCCTTGTCAGGTAAGGAGATGGTAAAGATGTTTCTAATGTGATTTTATTGTCAGATTGATGTATAGAGGGGTTACTGTTCATTCATAAGGTAGTGAGTATATTACTTGTTAAACATTATTGCCTGTCTCCATGTTTTTCTCCCATTTTCTTCCCCTCACCCATTCCCAAAATGTAAATTTCATTTCTAACATATTTTCTTGTCCTTTGTCTCACCATATTGTTTTTCCCCTTCCCTTCCCTAGCTCAAATAAACAAATAAATGCATATACAGTACACCAGGTACCAAAGTCAGATACATAACAACAGGGGATAAACCATAAGGGGAAAAAAGCAAGAGAAAGAAATCATTTCAAATAGTACATTAAATACAACAACCACAAACATAAACCTCTTGTTAACTGGCAAAGATCTTATCCCATTCTGCCAGCTGCCTTTTTATCTTATTCAGTCTTCCACTGTGCAGAAACCTTTTTCATTAACATAATCTCATTTGTTAATTCTCTTTCTGGTTTTCTAAAGCCCTGGAATTCTATTGAGAATGTCTCTTCCTACTCCTTCCTGTGGTAGTTTTCAAGTTTTAGTTCTTACATTAAGTTCCTTATATTCATTTTGAATTGATATGAGTAGCTAGAGTACCATAGGGGTGCTTTAGTGATGGTGATGTGCTTGGTGTTTTTTTGAGGGGAGGAGTTTCTGGGGCTTGAACTCAAGGCTTTGGTGTCCCTGAGCTATTATGTGCTCACGGCTAGCAGTCTATCATTGTAGCCAAAGCTCCACTTCTGTCTTTTGGGTAGCTTATTGGAGATAAAAGTCTCACAGACATTCCTGCCTGGCTTTTAACCACAGTTCTTTGACCTCAAGCCCCTGTGTAGCTAGGATGTAGTGGATGGTCAGTGGGTTCTTAGAGGCCAGATGATAGGTAGAGTCCTTGGAAGAGGGGCTACTCTTACATTAAGATAAATTATCTCAGTTTTATGCCCTCTCCATCCATGAAAATTGTTGGTAACCAGCCTTTTCTGTAGAGAAGTTCTGTCGTCAAGCTTCGGTGGCTGTATCAAAGCAATAGTGAGAGTGGGCTAGTTACGCCAAACTATAAATGACACAGATTTCCCTACAATTCAAGAATGCTAAGAAGACCTCATTTTATGTTTTTATACTAGACACTGCAATTACATTTGCACTTTTATGAATCTAATTTAAATATAAATGATAAAGTATTCCTAAGCCCTTTTGTAAAATTAATTAAAAGGATACAAGATATAATAATTTACAAGAACGTAAGCATTGTTTTTTTAAAAAAACTAATTGTGAATAATGAATATGAGTGAAAAGGGGGATATAATATCTAAAGAAAAAAATCAAACTTAAAATCTAACCACAGAAGACATTCCATGCTTGCCAAAGTATTCCACCTGAAGTGCAACCTCCCTAAATGTCCAAAAACAAAAGTATTTCATCATAGTAACAGAAGGTGACCAACACATACACACTAACCAGGGAACAGAAGACTTTTTTCTTTAGCATCTTGCTGCCCCATTAGTAGTCTAAGCTCCACTATTTTCAGCAAAACACATAAAATTAGGGAGCTAGAGAAGAGGCCCTGAGGAAGATGGCAACGGTTCAGTGGCAGTGTAGGGGACAGTTCTTTACCAGAAATTGATCCTAAGTAAGTTTAGCACCACAGAGATCTCAGTCAGAGAGGAAAAAGAATACTGGTGCGAGAAGACAGCATGGAGCCCCGCCAGCCGCGGAGCAGACAGCGCTTCATGGCAACGCAGACCTGCCAGCTGCAGACAGAGCCACAAAGAGCCTGTGCGAGCCCAGAGCCGACACCCGGCCGTGCACAGACCTGCCAGCTTCATGAAACAGGAGAGTCCAGCAATTTGTGAGTACCTCGGAAGCTTCCACTTCTGCTAACGGAACGGCATTGGGAGGGAGCCCCTCCCCCACAAGCTGAGAGCAGCGCCATCTTGCCCACTGGCAAAGACCCAGCCAAAGCAATTGGAGCCTGAGAGGTGATGCTGGAAACGCCATCTTTCTAACTGGCAAAGGATTTCCAAGAGATCCCTTAGCCAGAAATCCAGCCCCAGCGCTGCTGAAGTCCATCCCTTGCACCACCACAGACCTGGTAAACAAAGCCCCCCGCAAATCTTTCAGCTTTGTTTTCCCAATCAAGCAATCTGATCCGAAAAACCGCAAAGCCAAATCACAAGAGAAAAAGACTTTGTGAAGTGTTTGGATCCCGAATTTAGTGGAGACACGTTTCCTATCCTGCCCCCCCCCCAAAAAAAACCTGAAGAATACCCTTTTTCTTTTTTTTTTGTTTGTTCTTCTACCCCTTTTCATTTGCATTTTTAGGTGTTCTTATTTTTCTCTTTGCCATTTTACCTACACCTTTTTTTCTAATGTTATGATTCATTCTTTTTATTTTTCTCCTCTCTTTTCCAGGATCCCTTCTGTCACTGTGGTCATTCCTAGAAACACAGTGACAGCTCTGGGTAGAGTCTGAATAAAAATGATATCCCTAGGGTGGTAGCCTTGAGCTGAAGAGCTCAGGGACAGCGCCCAGGCCCAGAGTTCAAGTCCCATGACCAAAAACAAACAAAAAATTCAAAATCAAATCTTGAAATATTTGTCGCACACTATAGTTGGGTAAATATGGCTTCATTTTAAGCTAAGACTGGAGTGGATGTGTAATTAACAACGTATCTTATCCAAAATTAAAAGAAGTAATACATTTAGAAAATATGTTCACTAAGGGAAAAAAAAGCAACTTTCAACAAGAGTAAATCGACATAAAGCATGTTCAGAAAAATAACTACTGAGTGGTGTGGAAAATAAGTAAATATATTTTAAACCATATTAGTACAAATTGGTTTCAATACCTGTCCATTGTTAGTATACCATTTATTCATACATATTTTGTTTAAATACCCATTACCTAAAGACACCTCTTGTGCTTAAACATGACTCTGATTCTCTGGTGGAATTTCAGTCACGGCTCAGGTGACTTTATGATACAAACTATTGTAACAGTTATTGAAAGCCAATTTATTGAGGAAAATTGCACCAATTTGTATAGAAAGTTTCGATCTATATATTTTATTAAATGTTGTGCTTGGTCAATACATAAGATGATGTATCTATAATTGTTAAGTTATAGGTACTTAAAAAATAAGAACACAATTGTCATTTACCACATGTACTATTTTCTTTTTTATTAACTGATATTTTTTGTCTTTTCCTTTTTGGTACTGGGGACTAAATGGAGGATTTTGTACTTGCTAGGCAGATGGTTTGACATTGAGCTGCAACCTTTTAAAATTTGTTCTTATTATCTTAAAGTGGTTGGACAAAGGGATACAATTTGACATGTCAATTTATGAGAACAATTCATCTTGATCACTGTCATCTCATTTGTGCCATCAATGTCATGCTCTCTGTATTACTCAGCTTCAGTTTCTTTTTTTTTTTTTGGCCAATCCTGGACTTGAGTTCAGGGCCTGAGCACTGTCCTTGGACTTTCTCAAGACTAGAGCTCTACAACTTGAACCTCAGCACCAGTTCCAGCCTTTTTTTCTATGTATGTGGTACCGAGGAATCAAACCCGGGTCTTCGTGCATGCTAAGCAAGCACTCTACCACTAGGCCAAACTCCCAGCCCTCAACATCAGTTTCTTATGTAATATGCTTTATTTTTTGTTTTTATTATCACTTTATTATTAAATTCCGGTCTGGTTATATGGAGGAAAAATTGGATATTAAAAAAATAAAAGGTTAACATTCTCTTTTTTAAAAAATGATATCCATATTGATACAGTCACCTGCTTGTTAAACTCCTTGTTCTCAACCCCAGTATCTCTTGGGTAAGAACTCACAATAGTGAGGACTATCCCCCCACCTTTTATTTTTTTTTTGTTTTTTTTGGTTTTGGTTTTTGGTTTATGTGAGTGTGTGTATATATGTGTGTGTGTGTGTGTGTGTGTGTGTGTGTTCTGTTTTCTTTTATTTTGTTGGTTTGTTTTATTTTTCTTTGTAAACTTTGTATCATTGAAATCTCCTATATCTACCTCCCTTTTTTCTTTATATTCTTATTATTACTCTTCTTATTTTCATAAGTTTTATCTAACTTCATCTACTTAAATATTCTACCTGTCTATTCCCTTAGGTCAGTTATCCTTACATGATACCTTTTCTTCATTACTATAATAATCCTATACTCCGACAGTATTCTTTTACTACCTCCCTTGTTGTCTTTTATATTATTTTTCTATCTCTGGTCCTCTGTTCATCCTTCAACTCTTATAATGCATGGATCTACATTTGATGGTTGTTGAGCAATGCTGTATATCTAGGTATTCAATTATACTCTAGGTCCAGAGGGACTTAAATACAATAGAGATTGGATTGAGGGGCTTATTGTTTTGGTCACATATCGGTAATCTGTGGTTGTATTGGATTTGTATGTAAGTGCACAAAAAGAAAGAGAGAGTGTTATTACCAATCTAAAAGAGCAAACATCTATTGTCAACCAAATAAAAAGGACTAGGTTGGTTATATCTGAAAAATTATAATCTTGTTTAGTATCAATCTTGCTTTCACTTTCAAATGGGCAGAACAAGAAACTCAAGAAAAATGTCAAATCAAGGAATAGCAACTCCACCCAACATAAACAGGCAATGGAGCAGTCAGTGGCAAAACTAGAGGAGAGTTTCCAAGTGCTATACAAATGCAATTGATAAACATCATTAATGAAAAGTGTGAAAACATAAATAAAGATATAAGGGAGGAAGCCATAGCTAAACAAGGTGATATGTAAAAAAGGGGAAGCCATAAAGGAGGCCATAATAATGCTTTTCCAAAGAAAAATGGACGAATTCATAGAATCCACAAACGAAAAGGTGACCAAACTCCAACAAGTGTCCAAAGAGAATAACGCTTCTGAGCCAACCACTCAAATGGAAATCAAGGAGCTAAAGAAATCCATAAATGATCTTAAACAAGAGATGCAAGGCATCAAAAATGAGCAATTACAAGCAAGGGAGATGAAGAATAAAGTAGAAAGCTTTGATTGCAGGTTAGACAATGCAGAAGAGAGAATTTCCGGGGTTGAAGATAATTTAGTTGCTATAGAGAAAGAACAGAAAATCAATCAATTCAATCTATCAAATATGAGAAAAATGCTACAGGAGGTTCAAGATACAATTAGGAAGCCTAATTTAAGATTAATTGGTATTGAGGAGGGTCTGGAGAAAGAGGTCAATGTTATTGGAAATATGCTTCAGGGAATCATCTCAGAGAAATTCCCAAATACCCAGAAGGGCAGGCCCATCCAGATACAAGAAGCTTTTAGAACCCCAAACAGACCTGACCTGAAAAGGATATCCTACCGCCATATTACAATCCGAACTGGATCAACAGGGACCAAAGATATGATCCTAAAAGCAGCCAGGGAGAAGAGAACAATGACCTATAAAGACAAACCAATCAGAATAACCTCAGATTTCTCAGCAGACACCATGCAAGCAGGAAGAGATTGGAAGGATATATGTCATGTCCTGAAGTCAAATAACTACCAACCAAGAATACTGTACCCAGCTAAGCTCTCATTCATAACTGAGGGAACAATAAAAACATTCCATTCCAGGGAAAAGCTGCAACATTATGTAGCAACCAAACCAACATTACAGAAAATTCGCAAAGATGTTCTACACATAGAAAACCAACATAAAGGTAATACAGGGAAAGAAATGGCACCTAAACATCATACCATCTAAGTACCACAAGAACTATCAAGACACAGGCCCTAATGAAAGCTTGTAAAAATGGCAGGAACTAATAAATATTTCTCAATCCTGACTGTCAATATCAATGGACTTAACTCTCCAATTAATCGACATAGACTATCTAGTTGGATCAAAAACCAAGATTCTTCGTTCTGCTGTCTTCAAGAGACACATCTTACCCAAAAAAACAAACATTTTTTGAAAGTGAGAGGTTGGAATAAACTTTATCAAGCTAACGGCCCCATGAACAGGCTGGAGTTGCCATCCTCATATCAGATAAAATAGACTTCAAACTCAAATTATGTCCTCCAGGGGACATACCCATCCTAAACATCTACACACCTAATCACGGAGCTCCGAACTTCATCAAGCAAACTTTACTTTCACTGAAACCATACATAAATCAAACACAGTGATTGTTGGTGACTTTAACACACCACTCTCACCTATGGACAGATCAACCAGGCATAAACTCAACAGTAAAACCTTAGAATTAAACAACTGTATAGACCAACTAGATCTAACAGACATCTGCAGAATATTCCACCAAGCAACAACACAATATACGTTTTTTTTTCAGCAGCACATGGAACATTTTCCAAAATAGAGCACATTTTAGGTCATAAAACAAACCTGGACAGATTCAGAAACACTGAAATTATTCCCTGCACTCTCTGACCACAAGGGCATCAATTAGAGCGGAACACACAACTCCACCAACGAAAACCCTGTAATTCATGGTGATTGAACAACACATTGTTGAATCAACAATGGGTCATCGAAGAGATCAGAACAGAAATGCAAGAGTTGATGAAATTTAACAAAAAGGAGCACACAAAATACCAGCTCCTTTGGGACACAGCAAAGGCAGTACTCAGAGGAAAATTTATAGCTCTGAGTGCCTACAATAACAAATTGGAAAAATTGCAAACCAACAATTTAATGTGTCACCTTAAGCTCCTGGAAAAAGAACAACAAACCAACCCTAATCCAAGTAGAAGGAAGCAAATTATTAAAATCAAAGCAGAATTAAATGAATTGGAGTCCAAAAAAACTATAGAAAGAATAAACAGAACAAGTAGTTGGTACTTTGAAAAAATTAACAAAATTGACAGACCCTTAGCAGATCTTACCAAAAAAAGAAGAGAGCATACCGAAATAAACAAAATTGCAGATGAAAATGGTAAAATCACAACAGAAATTACCAAGATCCAGAGTATCATGAGGGAATACTTCTCAAACCTTTACGCCAACAAATTTGAGAATCGAGAAAAAATGGATGAATTCCTAGCTGATATTAACATACCCACACTGACCAAGAAGAACTAAATCAACTAAACAGGCCTATTTCAAGCACTGAAATAGAAATTGCAATAAGAGACTTTCCACCTAAGAAAAGCCCAGGGCCAGTTGGATTCACAGCCTTCAAAGCAGAGCTCACACCAATACTCCTCAAGATATTCAACGAAACTGAAAATGAAGGCTCTTTACCATACTCATTCTATGAAGCCAGTATAACCCTCATCCCCAAACCAGACAAAGATTCATCAAAGAAAGAAAAAGAACTACAGACCTATTTCTTTGATGAGCATCGATGCAAAACTTCTCAACAAAATACTGGCCAACCGTATACAACAACTCATCAAAAAAATTATACACTATGATCAAACAGGATTCATCACAGGGAGGCAAAGCTGCTTCAACATACACAAATCAATTAATATAATTCAACACATCAACAGGAGCAAGGACAAAAATCACATGATTGTCTCAATAGATGCAGAAAAAGCATTTGACAAGATCCAACACCCCTTTATGTTAAAAGCTCTGGAGAAACTAGGAATCCATGGAACATTCCTCAATATAATAAAGGCTGTGTATGACAAACCCACAGCTAGTATTATACTTAATGATGAAAAGCTAAAGCCATTCCATCTAAAATCAGGAATGAGAAAAGGATTCCCACTCTATCCACTCCTCTTTAACATAATATTAGAATTCCTAGCCAGTGCAATAAGCAAGCAAGCATAAAGGGGATCCAAATAGGGAAAGAGGAAGTGAAACTTTCCCTCTTTGCAGATGACATGATTCTGTATTTAAAGAATCCTATAGACTCCACTCCCAAGCTGCTTGAGCTGATTCAAAACTTTGGAAGCATAGAAGGGTATAAAATTAACCCTCAAAAATCAACTGCCTTCGTCTACGCCAACAGTGAGAGGAATGAGGCAACAATCAGGAAAGCAACTCCTTTTGCAATAGCCTCAAAGAAAATAAAGTACCTAGGAATTAGCTTAACTAAGAATGTAAAGGACCTTTTTGATGAAAACTTTAAAACCTTGAAAAAGGAAATTAAAGCAGAACTGAGGAAATGGAAACACCTCCCATGCTCTTAGATTGGAAGAATCAACATTGTGAAAATGACAATCTTGCCAAGGGCTATATACAAATTCAATGCAAAACCTATCAATAGCCCAATGTCATTCTTTAAATAAGTAGAAGAGGCAATCCAAAATTTCATATGGAATAATAAAAGACCCATATGTCAAAAACACTTCTTAGCAGAAAGAACAGCACAGGAGGAATTTCAATACCAAACTTTAGACTCTATCACAGAGCTATAATTATCAAAATAGCTTGGTACTGGCACAAGAACCGGCCTGAAGACCAATGGAATAGAACTGAAGACCCAGATATTAAACCACAGACCTATGGCCACCTAATCTTTCTCAAGGAAGCCAAAAAAATATAATGGAAGAAAGACAACCTCTTCATCAAGCGGTGCTGGCAGAACTGGTTAAGCACCTGCAGAAAACTAAAGTTGGGTCCTTCTTTGTCACCCTGTACTAGAAGTAACTCCAAATGGATCAAAGACCTGGAGGTAAAAGCTGACACTCTGAAAACTTTACAAGAAGGAATAAGAGATACACTAGACCTCCTTGGCACAGATGGAAACATTCTTAATAAGGACCAAGAATCACAATAAATCAGAGAAAGGCTGGATAAGTGGGACTGCATTAAACTGCAGAGCTTTTGTATGGCAAAGGATATAGCTAGTAAATTAATTAGGAAGCCTACAGAATGGGAGATCTTCACCAACCATACAACGGACAAAGGCCTCATATCTAAAATATATCAACAGTTCAAAAAACTGAATCACTCCAAAACTAATCTCAAAAGTAACAACCATCCCATTAAAAGATGGGCAAAAAGCTTAGAGTCTTCTCTGAAGAAGAAACAAAAATGGCCTATAGACACATGAAGAAATGCTCAACATCTCTGGTCACAAAAGAAATGCAAATCAAAACAACTCTACGATTCCACCTCACTCCAGTTAGAATGGCCAGGATCAAGAAAACTAATAACAACACATGCTGGAGGGGATGTGGCCAGGAAGGATCACTAATACACTGTTGGTGGGTGTGCAAACTCATTCAACCACTATGGAAAGCAGTATAGCAGTTCCTCAAAAGACTAAACATAGAGCTCCCCTATGACCCAGCAATTCCACTACAAGGCATTTACCCAATTGTCCAGAAACAAGGACATACTAAATCCACTAGCACAACGATATTCATTGCAGCACTATTTACCATAGCAAAGATATGGAACCAACCCAGATGTCCCTCAGTTGATGAGTGGATCAACAAATATGGTATTTGTACACAATGGAATTCTATGCGGCCATTAGAAAGAATAACATTGCCCCATTTGTTAGGAAATGGAAAGACTTAGAAAAACTATATTAAGTGAAGTAAGCCAGACTCAAAGGAACTGGTTTCCCTCATTTGTCATAATCAGTAGAAACCTTGGGCTCTCCTAGCAGAGCCTTGCAATAGAGCAAAACCTAGATACATAAGGCCATACAGTATGACACTAAATGAAAGGACCTCTAGGATATAGAAACAAAAGCCATATAATGAGTGATTGTTGTCCTTAATGTACTATGTTATCTCTCATCTCTTTTTCTGTCCCTTGGTTATCTCATATTGTACAGTATCTCACTTTGTTATCTGATATATTGGATATATTTGTATTTGGTTGTTTGAAATTGGATTGGGAAGGGGAAAACAAGATGAGGGGTGGGGGTGGGGGGAGGGAAATGGGGACCAAGACATGAAAAAGGGTATCAATATATGTGAATTAATGCACCTTCTATCTGGCAAATATCATGTAACCCTTCTATTAATTACAATAAAAATATATGAAAAACATGGAATATTAATTATTGACTTATGAAAATAAACATGTACTAGGAAAATGAATCTTAATATCTAATATTCAAGAAACTCAAATTGTAACCTGCATATGTTCTAGTACTAAATATAGAAATAACATTCAAATGGTAAGGTTTTATTTTATGGTCACATAAAGTATGATTTATTATATAACAGATAAATTGTAAAATCAATAAAAATTAACAAGCAGAAATAGCCAAGTTAAATGTTCTGTGTATGTTGCTGATATTTTTTAATAATGCTATAAGTATCAGTATATAAATTGAATTAAATAATTCACATTAATTCACTCACATATGTCATAACAGTATTTTTTGCTGTATAACAATGTTTATATATTATGAAATATTATATAAAAACAAATAGATTAACTAACCAATTCACTGTTAATTCATACTTAGGACCGCCCATTTTTTTTCCATACAGGAATATTTCTGGTTATAATCTGTGCAGGAGGATTTAAGTCAAGGGGAACTCACATTTTCAAGGTTTCTTGCATAGAACAAATAACAACCTGAACTCTTAATAAAGTGATAACAATTCATACTGCCACCAGTGCAAAGGAAAAGAAGGTAAGTAAAGATCTAACTAGTTTTTGTTCCTCAATGTCATAAAAGGACACCACAGAACAAAACACATACTTGAGTAACCTTGAATAATTTTTTATCTGTTTATTAATTTTATTTGCAGTGAAAACATTGTAAGGGATGTGAAATACAGATCAGGGCACTGCCTTTCCTGCCATCACACAGATGGCTGCCCTCTGGAATCTTCTGAGGATGCGCCTAGGCCAAGGCTGGGACGATGTATTTCAGCGAGAAGTTATTGTGAAGAAATTCAAAATAAGCAATCCTGTTGGTCACGATATCTGAGGAAAAACATATCACTAATTACAGGCCACTGCAACTTGTGTATTTGAACCCCCAACCATCCCAATAGCCTAGATGCATCCTTTGACAAGTGCCTTTTATTTTTCACTTTAGATCATCCTCCTCCTCATCTATGCTCACTGATATTTATGAAGTCAACTGCAGAGCCATGCACATAGGGAGCACATTCAAATCCGGGCCAGGTTCCTTCAGGTTATGTGGCCTTCTCAAAAGAGAATAGAACCTTGGGGATCTCAAAGGAAGTTAGGAGATGGAGATGCCATGGCAGATCTTACCCTCAGAATGAGGACTATACTAGACTTCAGATACACTCATTATCAATCAAACTCAAAGAAACTCAGGCAGTAAGCTCAATTCACGAGGACAGTGAAAAGAAAAAGGCACAAGAGCAGAAGCTCAGACCTAAGCAATACTGTCTGCTTGATTGTAAGGACGCAGAATCTCTGCAGAAGAGGCTATACCACAGTTAAGAGGAGGAGGATCAAATGACAACCAGGGGTGACTATGGGCTCTCATTTCCTTATCCCATGCCCCAAGACTGTTTCTGTACCACCATGTCTAGACACTTCTAAATACAGAAAACTTAAAAATCCAGGCAGCTCAAGAAAGGTAGAGTGCATTTAACAGCTTATTTTGCACACGTAAGAGACTGAAAGGAACATTCAACTAATGACAACTAATGTGTCAGGTATAGCTATGAAAGAATTGACAGAAACAAACTCACGGACAATAGCTGTGGTAGGATTCCCTCGAATTCCTGTAATTAAGTGGAGAATTTGCTTGATATCCATGTGCACCACAGCCATCTCTCCTGGGTTTCTGTCTTCAGAGCCATTTTCTAAAGATAAATGATATGAAAGATTTGAAGCATCTTTTTGGATGTAACAGGGACCTCAGATAAGCAACACATGTTTACCTAAATAAATGATTGATCTTATTCATACAACAACTTCAGAAAATTTGCAGTTCCTAAATATCATCACTCATTAAACATAATTATACCCTATGTAATTTACACAGTATGATAATTTTCAATGAATCTTCAATTACTGGGACTTGAAATGGGACTCAGTTTTTCCTCTAGGTCAAAGAAAAATATATTCAGTCATTTCTGTTGCTTTAAAAGCTAGTATGCACATGGTGAGTGCATGACTTCTCACTACTCATGAAAAGAGTCGAAAAAGACATTGCACTTTCAATTCCTGGAAAAGAAATAAAATAAATCCCAATTTATGTTTTTTAAAATATTTTTATGATCTTTTACTAGTTGTACACAGTAATTGGCATTCAACATAGCAGTTTAAAAGTACAACGTACAGTTTATAAGTGCAATGTATCTGTTAATGCTTCCAAAATTACTGAATCCACAATCCACATCAAAGCTTTAATCAAATGAATCCACAAGGACCCTTTACTTTCCAGTAAAATTCCTTGAAAGGCTATGTTCCCATTTGTGCCCATATGCAAATAAACTTGCAGTCTCAACTCTGAATTCGACCCATATGATGTGCGAAGAAAAAGAGAAGCGCAAAATTGTTTTTGCAGCACTGACAGATACTTTTACTTTTAAAAATTACCATTAAATAATTGTACAAAGGAGTTGTCATTTAACATAGCAGTTTATGTATATATCTTGATGACTGTCATTCCTTTCGACATTCTTTACCCATCCCTCCCCTACTCACCCCTTCTTTCTCTTCTAAATTTGTAGGACATTTATTAGAATCTTATATACATTATGCCCTTCATTCTTCTAGCCTTTTCCCTTTGACCCCACTCCATAACTTTCCAGTACCCACTGAGCAGCTAAAAAGCGCCCCCATTCTGAGGCAGTAACCATCTTGCTGTTTATATAAACTATGAGTGACCCAAAAGCGCACATAAATTAAAGAAACAGAATTGTGGTGCCATTAAGTCCCAGGAACTGACCTGTCTATGTTAAATTAACCAAAACTCGGGTAAATTCAAGTGATGGCATCTGTTTTCTAAGCCCTAAAACTACTCTCTGAAAGTTCAATGGGCCATTAGCCCAGGGAGTTCCCTAATCCCTACCTTATCTCACCCAACCCCCAATGGCTGTAAATTTGTGATTTTTGCCTTTAAAAAGACCGTGTAAACCCTGATTAACAACTCCATCCCAGCCTTAGGGACAGACAAGTTCCCTGCCTGGCTTGTACCCTCAACAAACCTTGCTTTTGCATTTCCGATGCCTCAATCTCAGTGGTTTTCTTTGGGGACCCCGTCTCAGGGCACAACACCCACTTCCTGGTATTTGATTTTGCTGAACTTTATGACTTTCTAAGGATTTACACTATTTGAGATCTCCTTTGAATCTACATATCTCAGTTAGTACATCTATATACACTTGGATACCACACAATGTATTTACTTATGAGTTTATAAGCCAAATCTAGCTTCCACTTACAAGGGAAAACAGGGATTCTTCATCTTTCTGGACCTGACCTATTTCATTTAACTTAATTTTTCTAAATCTTTCCATTATTGACTTTGCCATCTTCTCTAATTCAGCACATGACTCTACCCCATTTGTGCTTAAGTACACCTTAAGTAGTTTAATTGCTCCTCTCTCCCTGCTGACTGACTGAATCCGTACTTATTTTTTTAAATTTTCCTTTATTGTTATTATAGAGTTGTGTATAGAGGAGTTACATTTACATTGAGCCCAGTGATGACTACATTTCCTTTCATACAGTATCATGTTTCCTCATTCTCTCCCAATCCCTCCCTCCTGTCTCCACCCACAAGTCGTATAGCTCAGTTTCATCAATGTCCAGTGAGCTTCACTGCTGTATTTTTGTACCTTTTGCCCTTGAATTCTATGCTCTTTCTCCCACCTTCCTGAAGACACACACATGCATATACCATTTATAAGGTAGAGAAGATAGAATCATCAAAAACTAGAAAAGAAAAAAAAGTCTTTTGTTCCATATCTTGGAATTCTTTATAGTCATGAAAGAGAAGAAAATTATGACCATGTATCTGTCTCTCCATTTATACAAGCTAATCTAACTTTGTAGATATTAATGTAACTAAAGGAATGAAATGTACAAAATGTATCTATCCTTTGAATCCACTGTGGATGAGAAACTGAAATTGTTCAGAGTAGAACAAGAACCTTAGAAACAGAAGGACTGGGAGGTCATTTAGCACAAGCTGAATTCTAGAAAAGAGAAAGGAGCCCTGTTCAGATCCTTCAATTACCTCATATCTCAGGCCCCTGCACTAGTGGGCTCCTGCATTAATATGCCATAGGGGACAGGTAGTCAAAGCTCAGTTCCTTCCAGGCATAAAACAGAGACAACTAAGTTTCATTTTTCCATATTAAATGTACTCCAAGTATTTGTTTTCTGAAAGTTAATTCATCAAAACAAAACATAAACCACAAGCAAACTCACCTAATGGAGGATTTTCAAGATTCTTAAAATAAACCGTAACATTCATTTGTTCACTTTCTACCTTCAGGTTCAATTCTCCATTTTGGTTTGCTTCAATTATCTACAAATTAAGTATTAGAAAATAGTCTTAAAATGTGAAAGGTAAACACACACATACACACACACACACACACACACACACACACACACACACACACAGAAAAATCAACGGGCATCACCTACAAACCCATATCAGAAGGAGGCACCTTCCCACAAAAAAAGTCTAAAGACTAAGGCGGGTACCAAGACATTCTTATTTTAACAACAGGGAAGATGAGTCCTGAGAGATGAGAACTCTGAATTCCCCTACATAAAACAAAGGCAGAGAGCATGACCTCAATGAAGAACTGGGTAGGAATTGAGAGGCCAGGAAATAGGAGGCTCTTTTTATGGAGACTTTGGGACAGATGGCTGCTCTGTGGGAATAGGCAGAAAGATAGGTGTTCCTGTAATCCAACAGGTACTGTTGTTGGCACAGAACAAGTTAAGTACTCTCACTGAACATGACCAGTTGTGGGAGTCAAGGGACAGAAAGGAACAAGAGATGAATAGAAAGAAAACTGAATCTCAAAAATGTTGACCTAAGAAGAGGCTAAGTGTCTTAATATTTGTGGTTACATAATATAAAAAACATTACATAAAGTTATTAACCTGTCTTGATCCCCATATATAATGAAACAACCTCCTAAAATCTATGAAAAACCATAAGTAAAGAATTATAGGCCAGGAGTTTGGCCTAGTAGTATAGTGCTTGCCTAGCATGCATGAAGACCCCTGGGTCTATTACTCAGTACCACATACATAGAAAAAGCCAGAAGTGGTACTGTAGCTCAAGTGGTAGAGAAAGCCCAGGGACAATGCTCAGGCCCTGAGTTCAAACCCCAAGACTGGCAAAAAGAATTGTGACTGAATTATACAAAAAAAGAATAATGGATGGCAAGGGGAGGGAAATGGGGACAAAAAAGAAGGGGTATCAATGTATGAGAAGTAATGCACTCACTATCTGGTGAATGTAACTCTAATCTGTCTATATATTACCTCAATAATAAAAATTAAATAAAAAAAGAATAATGGTGTAATAGCATTCAACAGCATTTAGAAACCTCAAGACATCCTATAAGCACATGTAGAGTGTAACCAGTCATTTTTAGAAGAGCACCGAACTATCTATGACAACTACACATTTAACAAAAACAGTGCTATTTGTTTTAAAGTACATCTATGTATTGTAAAGTGATATTTCAAGGTTCAGAAAGCTTTGGGGTGCTGTCTTACTGAGTAGCTGTAGTGTTGTTACTGTCTAGTTTCACTGGGCACAGTGCAACTGGGATGAAGCTGAGGCCATTAACTCTTCCTCACTTCTCCCCAATCTGTGTCCTTTGTGCAACCCCTGATTGTGAGAATCCCCTAGAAACCAGTCAGAAGACAAGGACCTAGGGTTGAGGACATACCTTCAGAATCTAAACATTTATCTAGTCAGATCTCAGAGGACTCACATGCACATGTACAGTAGAGCCTAGAAGGAATGTCTTAGAGCATTGTATTGCTTCCTGGAGGTACTGCTCTGATGCGCCCATGAATCACATATACAACCCACCCTACATGTCACTTCTTTTACTGAATGAGGGATATAAGAAAATGCAAATTTTGCAGAAGAGGGTAGAGGAAGTTTAGTGTGTTTAGTCACAGTTATTCAAATACCTCTTATCTTGTAATACAGAAGGCTTCTTACTCAGGGACATCCCAACATATACTTACTTGTCTAATCTAACTTGATAAATATCCACCTAGTAATTTTATGTGATGATAGCCTCTCTACAGAATGTCCATGTATTCAAGTCACTCCAGAATAGATCAAATCACTTCTGATTACTTTACCTACACTGCACTCTTACCTTTGTACTTTGTTGAGTCTCTCCCTCAGAAAAGAAAGGCCAAACAAATAGATCCTTCAGTTAATTTCCTAGCCTTCTCCAGTGGGCCACCCTGAAGTTTCTGGAAACCCCAGGGTATCCTAAAAGAAGGCAGTTGACAGCTAGAGCAATATCAGAATTTGCTGTGATCTAACACCTCTGTCGGGATAGTGCACATTGCTTCACAGGATGCAGATTCTAGATTCAAACAAGACCTCTGAAGGTTACGTTATAAGGCAAAACCTTTCCATGAACAAGTAGGTAAAATTATAGGAGAAAAGCTTTCTGAGAACAAGCCAATATTCAGCACTGTTCTTAAAGGAGAAAAATATGAATAGATGAATAATTTCTAGGATTCTAAGAACTGAATGGATGATCTAAATACCCTTTGGAAACAGACACATAAACACTGGCTATAACCTAGTTTTTCAGTTTTATCCCGTGCTCTGAATACCAAGATTAGTGTATACTTTCCTCCCTCCAGAATATGGCACCTCAGTAAGAGTCCAAGGTACAATGCCAGACCAGATCAGTGGTGGGACTTCCTGAGGCAATGGAGAAAAGTTCTGGGATGAACAGCAAGAATGACCAAGTGTTTCCCAGGTACAGACAGAGAAAAGAGTGCATGAAATGATAAACAACAGCTGTAAAGAGATGAGTGATGTTCTGCAAGGAGGGTTGGTAGTATGACAATGGATCATGTATTACTGGGAAAGTTAAAGGTTTACATGCATCAGGTGGACTGTGTTTTTTTAAACATTCAGGGACACTGTCAAATGTACTGGGGTTTTGGGTAGAGGGAGGAAAGTGAAGGGAGAAATTAGTATAATATCAGGAAAAAAAAACAGGATAAGCAACATATTTTTGTAGAAGGTGGCTCTAGTAGATCTTTATAAAAAATAGAAAAATAAAAGTGATGATAGACTTCTTTGAATGCTGTTTGTAATTAGGAGGATTTTGATAAAGGGAGGTTTTCTCTATAGCCCACAAAATAATAGGAGGATCATGCATGGACGTTTATATAATTAATTCAGGAAAAGTATAAGTACACATAAAATATGTACTATTCTTGGGATCAATCATTGGCTTAGCATGTACAAAACCTAGAATTCAATCAACAGCACCACACACCCATGAAAAAAGTGAAAGGAAAAGGAAAAAAAATTAATCTTCTGTCTAAAATGTAAGGAAAAGACACTAGTATTGTTTACCATATTCTGCATGGATTATTAATAAAACAAGAAGGATTAAGTACAAATAGAAAAGAGTTTCCCAATTAATAAGGGTTGAAACACACTACAACAGGTTTCTTCCAGTTACTGTAAAACACTTTGGTCTCAACACCAGTCCAGGTCCCCATAAGAAAGGATCCAGGGAGGAGCTGAGCACTACCAGGGAGCATGGAGTACAACATCTTTATTCACAGCAAAGCTGCTTCCCAGGACAAGTAACCCAAGCAAGCTAGACCTCTTTTCTAAAGATGTGGTAACTTACAAGGCAATTGCTGATAGGCTTCAGTTTTTTCACTAATTTCTTCATAATACCCAAGGCTGGCAAATAAATGCTAACCTATAATAGCAATAAAGGAAATCACTAGTATTAAAAATATTAATGTATTCTAGAAGTGACAATACATGGTCAACAATTCTGAAGTTCTAGTTTACAATTTTTAGAATAATGGTTTTGTTGGGTTTGTTGCATTTTTGTTGTTATTATTTTGGTTTCACTCCAGTTGTAGTCCCTGAATTTTCTTGCTCAACACTTATGCTCTTCCACTTGAACTACACTTCTACTTTCAGCCTTTTGGTGGTTAAGTGGTGGTAAAAATATCATACTTTCCTGCCCTAGTTCTACAGTGCCTGAGCCCTCAGAACAAACCACAGGACCAGCACACATAAATAAAATAAATGGGGGAAGGGGAAAAATAAGATAAATGCTTGCCCATGGTTACCTATGCAACCATACCCCAACTATATTCTATACATTCAGGAGGACCTAAAGAGATAACTGAGATAGCTATACACAGGGACAGGGGAAATAAATCCTAGTAATCTGCAGAAAGCCATCCTTCAACAAGCATTAATATACATGATTCAGGGTCATTTTTCACACTCAATGTGAAAATACAGCACGCAGTTACTGCAACTAACTTGGGGATAGTTAATAAAACTTTCATCAAATGCAAGCTTTTGATGCTGCTAATCAAATACATATGAAATGAGGTTGAGGTCTGAAGATTCATCCCAGGTATAAGGCAGCCAAGGCAAATCCAATATACTTGTATCCAATTAACCAGAAGCCGGCTTAAAGTGGATGTGTGAGTCAAATGGAAGAATTCAATCCGTAAGCAAAATAAAAACCCCAATATCAAGCACAAGAAAACATGGTGGCTATTTATAAGTTGGTGGAAATGTTTCTTCTACTGAAAGTCCCAAAAGCATTTTATTCAGTGTAAAATTTAAATTTCTTCTTAAACAAAATATGAGCAAGACACAGTAGACCCTTTAGCATCATCTTTATGTCCAGTAACCTAGGTTCCTCTAAGTAGGACATTTAACTCAAACTCAGTCATCACAGTGGCTCTCTATACACATCCTAACATCAAGTCCTATGAATCCCAAATTGGTGCCCAAGCCCCAAAGTCCTGATGAACAGCAGCTTATTAAGAAAGGTATTTAATTTTCAGATTATGAAAGTTGAATTCTATATAACAGTGTTTAAAGATGATTCAAATAAATAACAAAAGACAAGTATTAACATCTCTTTTCCTAATATAGCTTTTAAAGATAAATATCACTGTCTTTTACAAAACTACCCAGTCTTTCAATAAAATATTCTCCAAAGCTACAACTAGACAATTCACAGATTCCTGTCTACGGTATTGAGGAAGAGGAATGTATATATCACTTACCTTTGAATCAGGAACTGCCAGTTCCTGTATTTTGTTCTGAAAGTTTGTAGTGATAAGGACTATGGGTAAGTATTCTGACACTATGTAACTCTTGCCAGACAAAAATCGCTGCCAAATAAAAGTAAATTTTGTAATGAATCAAAGCCAAAGAAATAAGGGTAAAAATATAAAACACCAAATCTAATTGGAACACTCTCAATTCATTCTATCAGAACCCACTTAGCCTATATACATGTTGTGCATGTTCTATCCTGAGAACAAAGGAGCTGGCAAGTGAGGTAAATAAGAGAAAAAGGTCCTGAATATTCCAGTGGGACAAAGGAATAAGCAAAATACAGAACTATATTAGTCACTCACTAGAACCTTCAGAAAATTACAGTAGCAACCAGGCTGAGTGAGGGAGTGAGGCTACATTGTGAGAGTACAGGAAAATTGTTAGGAGCTGACACAGAAACTACACATTCAGTTAGCCATAAGACGATGGGATGAGAAACAGTCATTTTAGTAAAGAGGGGAATGGCACACAAACGTGTAAGATGGAAAAAGCAACTGTACTTTGCTGATGACTCCAGAGACAAGGTTTCTGCACTAGAAAGGGCAAACTAGAGAGCATAGAAGGCAAATGTGCCAACAAACATTGATTTGATAGTTAAAGGCAGATGCTCTGGAGGAAGAAACTTCAAAAATATAAACAATTGTTTTCTATTACTAAAAAGAAACTCTGATGCCAGGAATTTTACTGTTCGTAAAGGCAGTATGCAATCTGAAAGTTGTATGGTCAAATGATTTTAAAATAACATAGATTAATAACTGACTATAATAAAATATAAGTAACTGATCTTTAATTTTAAACAAACCCATCTGTATAAATCCCAGACTTATAACTATTTGTATTTCTTCCAGAGAAAGACTGTTTTCGGGAATTTCAGAAACCTGCTTTCTTCTACTTACCAGCTTTACACAAATCTTGAGGCTACTAGAATATTTATTAGACAGCTTGATTTTCATGGCTTCAGCACTGTTAGCACTTTTCCAGGCTAGAGATACATTTTCCAAATTTAATTGTACATATATCTCATTGTTTTCTACAGAGTGGCCTTCCATTTCAAATATGCTGAAAAAGTTCTCCTGCATGAAGAAACAGGTATCTGTAAGGGCTCAAGTAGCAAAAAATCAGTGTGCAGAGTGTGAGGCTTCTTGGGTTGCTACTCACCTTCCTCATTTCACACCACACGTTCACTGTCCCACATTCTGGTTTCCCAAAAAGAATGAAGCTCAGTTTATCCGGACAAATGTGGAGGGTACAGACTTTAGTGAGGTCAGACAACATGTTAATGATTCCTATAACAGAGTAAAAGAAGAAATTATTCTGTTCCCTCTCCCCTATTATACAGATCTTGATAATTGGGCAGAACTCCAAGATGCAAGGATCATGTTGGAAAATGCTTTCTTCCCATTGCAATCATTCCATTGTCGAGGCAAACTTTGGAGTCTTGAAGCTCCTACTATTACTCACTACACGGGAAATAAGGAGGAGGGCACATCCACTACGTTGAAACTATAGCCATGGCTCACTTATTGTGGCTTCACTGTATTGTGGGTTTAAAAAAAAACACGTCATGAGAAGGGTTATCAATGTGTACAAAGTAATGCACCTACTATCTGGCGAATGTAACTGTAATCCCTCTATACATTACCCCGACAAAATAAACAAAAAACAAAATAAAAAAAAAACTTAAATAGTGATACCTCACCTATTAGGGGAGTTATGATCCAGGGTCTCACTCCCCCCCATGATAGGTAAGAATCCAAGAAATATCAATAAGTGAACAGTGATACAGTGAGGGACAACTATCCAACGCAAACGCTGTTACTTCAGGGACCTTCACCCATGGCGGGGGTAGGACGGCTCTGGAATGTAGCTCCACCGATAGGTGAGGGATTTCTGTTTAGAACTGACACTCATTGTGGATGGCTTGGAAGCGTGGCCCAGCACTGAACGATAGGTTTGGCACACGGGCCGCAAAGAGAAGACTGGGAAATTCTAGTAGTGTGGTGAGAAAGAAATCACGTGATGGATATCAAGTCCAGAAACTTCAATGGAGCAGCCTTCCTCCTCACACTGCTCCACCAGGTCTCACCCACCCCAGAGTTGTCCCACCCACCCCCGGCCTCCTTCACATCCTCAAGAATAGAGTTACAGAGCCTTCCACAGGCAGCGGCCTTCATCTCCGCCTTGCGGAACCAGATCTCACCCACTTCAGAGTTGTCCCGCCACCTCAACCTAATCCTCAGGCATAAGAGTTCCAGAACCTTCCACAGGCGCCGGCCTTCTTCCCCGCCTTGTGAACAGCCTCACCCCCCTACAGCTGTGCCCCCCCCCCGCTGGCCTCCTCAACCTTCTCCTCAGGAATAGAGATCCGGAACCTTCCACAGGCACCGGCCTTCTTCCCCGCCTTGTGAACAGCCTCACCCCCCTACAGCTGTGCCCCCCCCCCCCGCCGGCCTCCTCAACCTTCTCCTCAGGAATAGAGATCCGGAACCTTCCACAGGCACCGGCCTTCTTCCCCGCCTTGTGAACAGCCTCACCCCCCTACAGCTGTGCCCCCCCCCCCGCCGGCCTCCTCAACCTTCTCCTCAGGAATAGCGTTCTGGAACCTTCCACGGGCGCCGGCCTTCTTCCCCGCCTTGTGAACAGCCTCAGCCCCCTACAGCTGTGCCCCCCCCCCCCGCTGGCCTCCTCAACCTTCTCCTCAGGAATAGAGTTCCGGAACCTTCCACGGGCGCCGGCCTTCTTCCCCGCCTTGTGAACAGCCTCACCCCCCTACAGCTGTCCCCCCCCCCCCCGCCGGCCTCCTCAACCTTCTCCTCAGGAATAGAGTTCCGGAACCTTCCACGGGCGCCGGCCTTCTTCCCCGCCTTGTGAACAGCCTCAGCCCCCTACAGCTGTCCCCCCACACGCTGCGTCCTTCAGCTCTTCTCTGGGAGTGAAGCTCCAGAAACTTCCCCTAGGCCATGCCTGGCAAGACCCCACTTCCCTGCCAGGCCCCACGCACTCGGAGCACTGCCCTGCCCGGCCTTTGACGCCCTCAGGTCCTCCCCAGTCCGGCCTCTGCCTCCTTTGGTCCCCCCTAGCTTCCACAGTCTTCCCAGTTCACCCCAGAAATGCTCCAGAGAAGCCTTGTCCACAATCTCGGCCCGGAACCTCATGGCAGCGCCTGCCCAAGCTCCGCTGTGCTGTGGCTTCGATCCCAGGCGACCGAGTGTCGGCTCGTCAGCGTCCCACTCAGTTATATTCCCGCTCTTTAGGATGACTTCCGGCCAAACGTTCCAGCCAATAGAGAACTTCCGCCCAAATGTGTGGTCAAGCTGAGCACGCGCTAATTAAGCCAAGGGAAACTGGGTCCTGCTTACCAGCCTGTTCCACCTGTATTCATTGAACACAGTTTATGTACATTGTTTGTATGTTCCGCCATGTTTGAGCATTGAAAAACACACTGGTCTTCAACTTCTCGGGGCTAGGGAAGTGTTTCTGGAATGTCCCATTTTGAAATAGATCATCGAAGTTTCTGGAACTCAAATCGTTGGGAGAATGTGAAAGAGGCTGAGGGTGGGCAAGATCTGGTCCCACATTGTGCAGATGACGGCCGCTGCCCATTGAAATTTCTGAGACTTGATTCCCATTACCTGCGGGATTTTTTTCTCTCTCTACCAGTAGACATCACCGTATCAAAAACATCCAAACACAGTAGATCTTTATAAAAGATTAAACAAAGTATGTCTTAAATATATCTAAAGTAGACCATCTTGAAATGTCCTCTAACCACAGTGATAGATAATGTACAATCTTGTTTATACCTTGTGGATATTAGTATATTTGGAACATACAAAACTGACATTAAATGATAATTCCATAATTATCGTTCAGTATGTGCTTTAACATTTCGAATACTATTCTTTTTTATTTTTAATATAATTTTTGTGATTGTTAGAAGGATTACATTATATTCGCCAGATAAAAAGTACATTACTTCACAAACACTGATACCCTTTCTCATGTTTTTCTCCCCATTTCCCACCCTCCACCCCCTCCCCTTTGAGTCTGGCTTTCTTCACTTAATAGGATTTTTTCCAAGTCTTTCCATTTCCTTAAAAATGGGGATATGTCATTCTTTCTGATAGCAGCATAGAATTCCATTGTGTATAAATACCACATCTTGTTGATCTAATCATCAACTGAGTGGTGTGTGGGTTGGTTCCATATCTTTGCTGTGGTAGTGTTGCAGTGAACATTGTTGAGCTAGTGGCTTTAGTATGTTCTTGTTTCTGGACGATTGTGTAAATGCCAAGTAGTGGAATTGCTGGGCCATAGGGGAACTCTATATTTAGTCTTTTGAGGAACTGCCATACTGCTTTCCATACTGCTTTCCACAGTGTAGTATTGATCCCTCCTGGCCAAATCCCCACCAGCATCTGTTGTTATTAGATTTCTTGATAATGGCCATTCTAACTGGAGTGAGGTGGAATCTCAGAGTTGTTTCAATTTGCATTTCTTTTATTCATATATTTTATTATAATTAATAGAAGGGTTACATTATATTCACCAGATAGAAGGTGCATCACTTCACATATATTGATACTCTTTCTCATGTCTTGGTCCCCATTTCCCTCCCTCAATCCCCGCCCCTCATCTTGTTTTCCCCCCTTCTCTATCTGATTTCAAATAACCAAATACACGCATATATCCAATATATCAGATAACAAGGTGAAATACTGTAACAATATGAGATAGCCAAGAGACAGCAAAAGAGATGAGAAAAAACATAGTACATTAAGGACAACAATCACTCATTATATGGCTTTTGTTTCTATATCCTGGAGGTCCTTTCATTTAGTGTCATACTATATGGCCTTATGTGTCTAGGTTTTGTTCTATTGGATATCTCTGCTAGGAGAGCCCAAGGTTTCTACTGATTATGATAAAAGAGGGGAAACCATTTCGAATACTATTCTTATCAGCATAAATAATGTACCCGTGGCTTACACCTGTACTCTTAGCTACTAAGGGAGCTATATTCTGATGTTAACAGTTTGAAGCTAGCCAGTGCAGGAAATTCCATAAGCTTCTTATTGCTCTCCATAAAAAGTAGAAGTGGAACTGTGGCACAAGTGCCAGATTACCAGCCTTGAGCAGAAAAGCTCAAGGACAGCACCCAGGCCCTGAATTCAACTCTTGAACTGGCACCTCTCCCCCATAAAAATATAGCAGAGTCAGAATTTAAAAGGAAAAAAAATGAAAAATTAGTTTCAGTGTTGTATTCAATTTTGTTATTCAAAGACTGTATTTCTAGACAAGTACCTGTGGCTCATATCTGGACTCTTGGCTACTCAGGAAGTTGAGATCTGAGACTCATAATTCTATACCAAATCCTAGCAAGAAATCTGTAAGGATATTATCTCTAGTCAACTACTGGAAAGCAAGAAATGGATCTGCAGCTCAATTAGCATATAGAATGAGCCATGAATGAAAAAGCTAAAGCACCCAGCCCTGAGTTCACTCCCCATGACACAGCATTGTTGCACATGCGCACGCGTGCGTGTGCTCGCGCACGCACACACACACACACACAGACAGCTATTTATTTTGACATAAATAACTTTTTTTCTCTTTCTTTTGTTCTTGTGTGTTTGCATGTGGTATTTATCAAAGGCCTAGTAGGTAGGTTCTCTACCATGGACTTAAATTCTCATCCAAGAATTGATTCCAAAGTCTTCATAAGTAGAAGTCTAAAATTTTGCCTTTAAATTGAAATATAAAATAGATATTAGTAATACAATAATGAAGATGGCTGGTACATTACAAAATAGAAATTTTTTAGTTTTGCTTTAAGATTATAAAATGAAAGCAAATTCTATTTTTAAAAATTTAGGTGACATGCCAGGCACAGTGGCTCACATCTGTAATCCTAACTACTCAGGAGGCTGTGCTCTGAGGATCAAGGTACAAAGTCAGCACAGGATACAAAAGGACCTGAGACTCATCTCCAATTAACCTCTTGGTGGGGCTTGGCTCCAGGGTAGGTAGGTAACTTTGAGCTGAAGAGCTCAGGGACAATGCCCAGGCCATGTTCAAGCCACATGACCACAAAAAAATAAGTGACATGATTTCGAATCTTTTAATTATTTAATATTTTCACATAATTTTTTAAAATTTAAGTAATTATACTAAGGGGTTTCAATTGAACATGTAATTTTATGAGTAGAATGCACCTTGATCAGTGCAAACCATCCATCAGTATCCTCTCTCTCTCCCAACATGGCCCATCAGCTCAAGTTACTTGGTTCCATTTTTATAAACTTACATCTCATATTATGATAGTATTCACTCACCCCTATTTAATTTTTTTGCCCTCTCCTTATTTTCCTCCTTCCTGCTAGCCCCCTTTCTGCATCCCTGTATATTTTATTAAACTGTAAATTTTTTGAAGGAATCACATCAGATCAAACGTGTACTGTTAGTTTCTTTGAACTTGAAATAATTCACTTAAATATATATTATTACTCTTTCTAATATTCTATTCTGACTCATGAGGATAAAGAAGTCATTTCAATTTTCCTATATTTATTGAGATTTTTTTTCTTTCAGTTGTGAGTCTTGAATTCTGGGCCTGGGTACTATTCCTGGGTTCTTCAGCTCAAGGCTAGTGCTCTACCACAAGAGCCACAGCACAACTTCCGGTACTCTGGTGGTTATTTGGAGATAAGAGTCTCAAGGACTTTCATGCTCAGGGTGGCTTTGAACCATGATCTTCAGATCTCAGCCTCCTGCGTCTCTAGGATTACAATTTCGATGTTATATCTATGAAACATTTGGATAATACAGATTTAAATTTTCCTGTCTTGTCTTCTAGAAATGTAGGCCTTAATTATATAGTTAAGTGTGCACACTTGCAAGTGCATGCTTACACACACACACACACACACACACACACACACACACAAATAGTACCAAAGCTACATTTCTTTTTCTTTTTCGCTCAGTCTGATTTTTTTTTGTAATTAATAGAAGGGTTACCATTATATTCACCAGATAGAAGGTCCAAGGCTACATTTTTGAACATCCAATTCTTTTCAATTTTTGATATATAAATTCTCTTTAACAGTGATTTTCTTGTTCGGTTTCAAAAAATGTTTTATTATTGACATCACAGTCAAATCTACATTCATTACTGTGGATAATTTGATGTGACAATGCGGTCCAGTTGCAAAGATCTAGACCAACCAGAGAGAACTGCCACCAGATATTAGGGTTGGACCTAAGGTACTGCTGCAAAGATAGTTACCTAGAAATGCAGCTCAGTTGCAGAGAACTGAGTGTACATGTGTAGTCCAGCCATGGATATCAGGTCAGATCCCCAGAACATGGCCTGGTTGAGTGGCCCACCTACAGGGATCTTGGCCAGCACAAATGATGTGGCTATGGAAATTAGGGTCAGACATGGATGCTCTACTATGGAGAAGAGGGCCTGGAAGAGCAGCCAGGCTCTTCAAGGTTCATTGTTACTGAGGACATTTGGAACATGGATATCAGAACATGCATGGTGTGGCAGAGCTTCTGGTAAGGGTGCCTGGGGAGTAGTGCCCCTGAGATTAGAAATGGGTATTTAGGCACTGCTGAAAGGAACAGAGTCTGTAAGTGGCCAACTTTTGGATATCTTGGCTTGCTAGGTGTCATGGCCCAGGATATCCGTTTTCAAACACATTGGCACTGCTCCAAAGAAGAGGGCAAAGCTAGGGAGCCCAACTGAAGAGATCTGCGTCTGCCAGGGTAACCTGACCATGAACAACAAGGAGAGACCCAATGTGCTACTGCAGAGAAGGTGGTCTAGCAACTTAGTCCTGTTGCAGATATCTGTGCCTCTATTGTACATGGATAGACATTGTGGTGGTGCTCTACAGAGTGAAGCCTAGTTGAGTGTTTCTACTTCAGTAATCTTGGCATGCACAAGCAATGTAGCCCAAGAAATAAGTGTCAAAAACGAACTGGGGCCAGGAGTTTTGCCTAGTGGTTAAAGTGCTTGCCTAGCATGCATGAAGACCTGGGTTCGATTCCTTGGTACCACATGCATACAAAAAGGCCAGAAGTGATGCTGAGGCTCAAGTGGTAGAGCTCTAGCCTTCAGAAAGTCCAGGGACAGTGCTCAGTCCCTGAGCTCAAGCCCAGGACTTGCAAAAAAAACAAAACAAAACAAAATGAACTTCTGAGATGATTAGGGCCCAACAGGGTGGACAAGTTATCAGGTTCTGGTATTACTGGATGATAAGCAACTGAAGATCAGGACTTACCACGATGTGGCAGATTTGCTGATAAGGGCCTGACAGTATGGTTACACCCCTGAGAGCAGAGATGTTATTTGATGCACTGCTGCACTGGTAGGACCAGGCAAAGTGGTCAACTTCTACAGATCTAGGCTTGCCAAGGTGGTATAGCAATAGATACAAGGTTGAGACCCAGATATAATGCTTAAGATAACAGAGCATAGCAAAATGACCCAGTTTAGTAGATGCAAGTCTGCCAAGGTGACCTGGCTTCAGATGAGGTTGGACCCAATGCACTGCTTCAGAGAAAGATGCAGGTGACTGAAGGGGTAACAAGCTGGAGGACATCAGGGTGGGATATAGACATCCTGTTCCATAGAACAAGGCCTGATTGATGGTCCTACTTATGGGGATCTTTGTACAGATGATGTGTCCAAAGACACACTTTTGTGCAGAACAGGACCTGGAGAAATAGCCAGGCTGCCAGATGGTTACCAGGGTGGTAAGAACCTATGCATGAGGACCTGCCATAATGTGGCTGAATTGCTAATCAGAGCCAGCATGGCTGGTAGGGTTATTGTGATCAAAGCTGAGCCTAGATGCACTGCTGTGGAAACAGAGCTAGGAAAATTGGAAGATCACTATCTCTATTAGAATGGAGGCTCTGAAGAGGAAAGCTTCTGGATTTGGACTGCATATGGATTTTGGTGCTTGGTGGTGGAAATTGGTTGTAGATCAAAGAACATGGTTGTTTGCCAGGGCTGTGTGGATTGGACATACCCCTTTCACATCCTAATAAAGAACAGCAACTGATTATTTATTCTGCCTGTGGGGTAGTATCTATGTTGCAGTCTAGATATAGAGGACAATCTTGGTGGTTTTCCCAGACTGCAGACAATAGGGGCCTGTCATATTCACTGGGGTCAGTAGCAGAGTCTGATGGACTTCTTGCTACAGTAAAAGCCAAAACAAAATAGCACTTCTCCAAACGGGTATGTGTATAACAAACTGTACCTCTCATACTTGTAATTGGTGATTTTAAATAGCTTTGACACAGAGGACCATACTATCTAAATCTATGGACAAGGCAGGGACACATGATTCCTATTCAATTTTAAGAGAGTTACTGTCACTCCTAAAGCTGAGTCTATGAGTATAAGGGAAAGACAGAAAAAACCATTTCCTCCACAAATAAAAATCTGTTCATGGAACAAGAACAGAGTCAATCTTTAAATTTGTCCTCCTAGTTTGCTTGTGAATGGACTACTATGATGGGCCAGTCATCTTGGGAACAAAAATATTGAACTCCCAAGTACCCAATGTTGCAGCTAGGTTTTACCATACAAGCTCCAGTGGACGGCCTCTAGAAATCTCTATTATTAAAAGGTACTGACAAACTTGATTTAAAAAATCAGTTTAAGGGGTCAGGAGTTTGGTGTAGTGGTGGAGTGCTTGCCTAGCATGCACGAAGAACCGGGTTCAATTCCTCGGTCCCATATACATAGAAAAAAGCCAGAAGTACTACTGTGACTCAAGTGGTAGAACACTAGCTTTGAGAAAACCCAAGGACAGTGCTCATGCCCTGAGCACAAGACCACAAGACCAGAACTGGCAAAAAAAATCAGTTTAGGGAACTGGAAGGAAAACTGATGTGTCCACATCAAAAATTCTATAACAGGCCGGGACTTTGGCCTAGTGGCAGAGTGCTTGCCTAGCATGCACAAAGACCTGGGTTCATTCCTCCGTACCACATATATAGAAAAAAAGCCAGAAGTGGTGCTGAGGCTGAAGTAAAAGAGGTCTAGCCTTGAGAAAGTCCACGGACCGTGCTCGGGCCCTGAACTCAAGCCCAGGAATGGCAAAAATTTCTATAACAATTTAGCACAGAAGACTAAATGGAATTAGGGGTGGTCCTAAACTACGCCATGAAGCTGTACCCTGTATTTAATTTCATCTATCTCCAGACTATATGGAATGCCACAATTGACACAAATTCTGGGGCCCCTGGACATTATTGTATTTGTAAGAATAGGGAATATGTTGTTTTTCCCCAAGACTGGTCAGAAATGTATATCCTAGGAACTATTTGCTCTTCTTTCTTCTTATTCTCCTGGAACAGAGAATCAATTAGAGGTTCCCGTCAACAAGAATTATGCACCCTGAAAAGAGAGACAGGAATTACAAATTGGTCAATGGACATGTTAAGCTATCTAAAGTGGTTACGGTCTATTGTTAAAAAAAACTGACAGAAATGTCACTATATATGCACAAAAGAGTTCTAAGACACAAGATGCTATCTAACCAAACCTCTTAGCTTTAAACTATTTCCGGGCCTCTGAAGGCAGAGTATGTGGGAAGTTTAACCTAAGGTAACTGTTGCTCGCAGAAAAACAATAAAGGTAAAATCATAAAAGAGTTCATTGATCATATGAAAAAAATGGCCTAGGTCGAATCTAAACCTGCAAGTGTTGGAACCCCAGGGAATTATTTGGACTCCGGTTTTCAAATACTTTGTCTGGTATGTAAATTTATCTGATTTGGGAAAGGGAAGGGGAAGTACAGAAAAAAGGAGAACAGGGAGGAGACTGAAGAGTCCGGGAAGAAGATGGCACCCTGCACGCTTTGCTGCCTGGCACTTCCAGACCAATCCCCAACGACACTGTCCTCGGGTTCTGTTAATAGTCTTTTTTTTTGCCAGTCCTGGGATTAATCTCAGTGCCTGAGCACTGTCCTTGGATTTTTCTCAAGGCTAGAGCTCTACCACTTGAGCCTCAGCACCACTTCTGCCTTTTTCTAAGTATGTTGTACCAAGGAATTGAATCCGGGTCTTCGTGCATGCTAGGCAAGCACTCTACCACTAGGCCAAACTCCCGGCCCCATCCTTGGGTTCTGCGTCTTCCCCCATACCGGCCAGGGGAACCAGTGCCCTGCGAGTACTGCCCCGCCGAGCCCTGGCTGGCCCCTGCGGTCCCCGACGGCTGAGGATGTGCAGGAATTAGTGTGGCCTGGTGTGTGGCCAATTGGATAAATGCCCAGGAGGGGTCATAGGGGAGCTCCATGTTAATCTTTTGGGGAATCTCCCTATGGCTTTCCTGACCCCGACTGCAGAAGGCACTGGGGGCCTGCAGTCCTGAGGGGCGGAGCCTGGGCTTCGGAAACAAAGATGGCAGCCGATGCCACAGTACCTGGTTTGTGGCCTCAGAATCCAGCAGGGCAACCGTCACTCCGCACGCGTGTCCAGGGGCTAGGGAAGCCCCCTTCTTCGCTCTCCGCGGCGGAGCTGGGGTGTCTCAGAGGCTCCACTGGCAGGCTGTCACTCGGGGACAAATGACAGGGCTGCCAAGATGTCCTCAGTGGGAGCCCCGAGGAGGCAGAGCCTGTGGCAGGGGCGGAGGGAGGGAGTGACTGAACCCCGCTTCTGATTGGCTAGGCGTGCAGCACATGACACATCCAAGATGTCCGGAGGCTGTACTGGGCCCTCTGACCCTGCGTGTAGCTATCTGCCCCTCCCTCTCTCTCATGCTTCAGACCCTGTCTACCAGAGTCTGTGGGGTCTGATTCAGTCTTGCGCGGGATGGGGGAGAACGGGGAGAGAGAAATGCCTGAATACTCGCCTTTGATTGATAGGTGTAAATCACATGACACATCCAAGATGTCAGGCAGCTGGGATATGCTATCTCTCTTTACCCCATGTGTGTTGGACCTTCCCCCTGACCCTTGTCTCTGTCTGCAGGAGTCTGAGGGGACTGACTTAGCTTTGGGAGGGGTCAGGGCCAGTCTTCAGGAGTTGTTTATGGAGTTGTGTGCTGTGTTCTGATCCAGTCATGGGACCCCCCCACCTCCACCTCTGGCGCAGGTCTTTGGGAGTGGTGTGCCTGATTCCTCCATGGGACGCCGCAGAGTCCACAGGAGTCGGCCCAGCTCTGATGGCATTCTTTCTCCGCAGTCCTTAGGGAGGAATCTCCTGGAGTCTGCCCACGTCTTGCGAAGTCTGATAGGAGTCTCTGGGGGGAGTTTTCCTATGGCTACTGATGTCGGACAGGGGTCTTTGTGAGGAGTCTCCTTAGAAACTTTGCAGGACTGCAGGAGTCTGTCGATGTCGGCCGAGGTTGCCAATGTCTGCAAAAGTCTAATGGGAACTCAGGGAAGTCTCTGCCAAACTGCCAAATCCTCCTGGAGTTGTTGGGAGGAGTCTGGGCAAGTCTGCCAGTCAGTAATAAGATACATGGTGTCAAACTGTGAACAAAGTTTTAGTTAGAACTCCAGTTCACAAACACTAAGTGATTGGCAGGTTATTGTGTTCTTTTGTCCAGTCCTGTGGCTTAAACTCGGGGCTTGAGTGCCGTCCCCGATCCTCTTTGTGCTCAAGGCCAGCGCTCTACTGCTTGAACCACGGTGCCACTTCTAGTTTTCTGGACATTAATTAAAGATGCATCTCATGGACTTTCCTGCCTGTGCAGGCTTTGAACTGCAATCCTCAGATCTCAGCCTCCTGAGTATGTAGGATTACAGGCTTGAGCCACTCATGCCTGGCTTATCCTACTTTTTAAATTAGTAGATATGAAAAGGGTCATATCCTTCATTTGAATCATATATAGGTATTCCATATTGTATTATATATGTGTACTATATTGACTATGAACAACATAAAATGTGATATATACAGTATATATGACAATTTTACTACATAAAATATACTGTAATGTGTTATACATGATATTATATATGGGTATGTATATAAGATTGTCTTGTTATAAACTTTAAATTGCTCCAAAACATGAAATCTTCCTACCTCAGCCTCTCTGTGGCAGGTAAGATAACAGGAAAGATGCATGAAAACAGACAGAAGTTCAAAGAGAAAGACTTTATTAATATGTATATTGATTAAATGCACATAACCATTATTTTGTTTTAATCATTATACTTCCTTTTATGAGTTGCCATGATTCGCCAGAAAGGAAAAAATATCAAAGAGCATCTCTGTGGGAACCAGAGTGGAATCAAATTGTACCTTGATTTGCATCAGACAATGGCTTTATTGTCTTATTGTTTTATGGCCTTATTCTGTTTAAATAACCTGAGATTTACCATATGAATGTAACAGCTGGAAGTTCCCTGGTTTCGAGAAGGGATAGAAACCTGGAGTTGACAATAAAGGGGGAGCAGTTTTTACCTGGGCTGCAGACCTCCCGGACCTGATGTGTTTGTCTCTCTTCTATTTTTTCAGTCCCTGCCCCCTATTTCAGGAACCCCAATTTGCTGCCGGTAGGCTCCGGCATCTGGTGCCCGAACAGGGACCCTGAAAATCTGGGACGACGGTGGAGGACCCCGCTGTGGTGAGTGACACATCGTAGGACTATTAGGAGAGGATTTTTAGAGAGTGAGAGGGCAGGAGGCTGTATTGTCCAGAGTAAAAATTATGGGTCAAGTTAATAGCCATAGGTCATATGTACCGATCTTAACAGGCCTACTTGAAGCCCACGGAACGTGGGTGGGAAAAGGGGTGCTTCAGAGCTTCCTACAGTTTGTCAAGGAGGCATGCCCGAGGTCTATAGAGGAGGAATTCCTAAAAACCTGGCAGCGGATAGGAAAAGGAATTCAAGATTATTATAATGTATATGGCCCCGAAAAGACCCCAGTAGAGGCTATTGATGTATGGAATTTAGTAAGTGAATGCATACATCCTCAACATGAGAATGCTGAACTTAATCTTGAATTAAGGGAAATTTATGAATTAAAGGACCCTTCTGAAAAACCTGAGGCTGAGCCATATGCCGCAGCCCAAGAGAGTCTAAGTGAGATCTTGAAAAGGGAACAACAACCAGTAGATATTGAGTATCAGAATTCAGATTTGAATATCAAGGAGGAAAGTTATGATGAGTCAATGGAGGGCCGGATGGCTACGATGGAGAAGAAGTTAGAAGAAATCCTACATCTTCTATCGAAAATGGGGATGGAGCAGAGAGCCCCCCCAGAAGTAGGAAAGAAAGATGACGCTCAGGCCACTATGGTGTCTGATTCTAAACCTTACCCCTCACACCCACCGCCTCCGGCTGCAGCCTTACAGCCTCAATCCCTTTTTCAACCTTTAGGCAAGCCTAAAGGCCCTAGCAACAAGTCCCTTTTAACAGGCACTACAACCAGGCACAGTGCATCGCAATTAAACCTGGCTCAGGCTGCTAGAGAGAGGGAAGATATTTCAGGGCCTCGATGCTTCCCTAGTTTAGTTGATCATGATGAACAAGTATACCATCAACCTGTTCCTGTTAAACTATTACAGGATTTAAAAAGTGCCTGCTCCCAATATGGGCCAACTGCCCCTTTTACTCAAGTAATATTGGAGGCCACGTGTGCTGGTATTGCATGCCCAAATGACTGGAAGCAGCTTGCCAGAGCATGCCTTAGTGCAGGAGAGTACTTATTATGGGAGACAGAGTTCACTGCACAGTGTCGGGCTAAAATTGAAACAAATAGGTCTAAGAACCTGCCTTACACTTTTGATCAGTTGATAGGAGAGGGAACCTATAAAAACACCGAAGATCAATTGGGTTATGCAAAGGAAGCCTATTTAGAAATAAATGCTGTGGCGAGAGAGGCTTAGAAAAGGTTACGTAATTCCAATCGTACAAAAAATCTAGTAGAAGTTAAACAGGGACCGAATGAACCTTATCTAGAATTTTTGTCTCGATTAATGGAGACTGCAGACCACCTAGTACAAGATGAGAACGCAAGGAAGATTATAGTTAGACACATAGCCTATGAAAATGCCAACGCCGCCTATCAGGTGGCTATCAGACCCCATAGGAATAAGGGAGGAATCACGGACTTTATTTCACTGTGTGCTGATATTGGACCCTCCCATGTACAAGGCCTTACTTTAGCTGCCGCTCCTCAAGGAAAGACTGTTACTGAATTTCTAAAATATAGAGGTCAGCGGCATTCTCAGGATGCTAGACCCCCGGGGAGTTGCTTCTCTTGTGGACAAATAGGACATTGGATGACGCAATGCCCACGCCAGGCCAGGTTAAAGAGAGAAAAATCACCTGGCACATGTCCACGCTGTGGTAAAGGGAAGCACTGGGCTAAAGATTGCAAGTTAGCAACAAATCGCAATGGCCGCCCATTTTCGGGAAACTGGAGAAGGGGCCAGCCCCTGGCCCCGCAAAACCATGGGGCAGTCCCTCCCTCTTCTCGGCCACAAGTGCATCTTCTAACAACCCCCCATAATCAGTCTCCAGCCTCCTCCGTGCCACCCCAGGCAGTGCAGGATTGGACCTCTGTTCCTCCACCTGCTCAGTATTGACCCCAGAGATGGGGACACAAGCTCTCCCCACGGGGGTCTTCTGTCCCCTTCCCCCGGGAGTGGCTGGATTGCTGTTAGGGCAAAGTAGTTCAGCCCTTAAAGGGATACAAATTACACCTGGCAAAATTGACCAGGATTTTACTGGAGAAATCAAAGTTATGGCCTGTGCTCCGAAACACGTGGTATCGATCCCAGCCAGTCAAAAATTAGCACAACTAATACTTGTGCCTTTACCTCCCGGGGAGACTGCTAATTCACCATGTGGACAGAGAGGATTTAGATCTTCTGATATCTATTGGGTACAAAGCATAAAACAAGAGAGGCCTGAGATGACTATATTTATACAAGAAAAGCCCTTTAAAGGAATATTAGACACTGGAGCAGACGTGTCTGTGATATCTAAAAAACATTGGCCAGCCCAATGGCCCCTGACAACCTCTATGACTTCCCTACAGGGGATTGGGCAAGCAACTGACCCACAGCAGAGCAGTGCGATCCTTGTTTGGAGAGATGAGGAAGGGCACTCTGGTCATTTTCAGCCATTTGTCCTGGATCATCTGCCAATTAATTTATGGGGTCGTGATATCATGGAAAAAATGGGAGTGTATATGTTTAGTCCTAGTGCTGCGGTCACTAAGCAGTTACTTGATCAAGGCCTCCTCCCCTTTAGGGGACTAGGCCGAGCAGCACAGGGGAAGCCAGAGCCACTCACCCCCCGAGACAAGGATTAGGGTATTCTTTAACGGGGGCTGTTGTTTGTCCTGCCCCTCATGCTGATCCCATAAATTGGCTCTCTGAAGAACCGGTATGGGTCGAACAGTGGCCTCTTTCTCTAGAAAAGATCATTGCAGTACAGCAGCTGGTACAGGAACAGCTGGACTTGGGACATGTGGCCCCTTCTAACTCTCCATGGAATTCTCCAATTTTTGTTATAAAGAAAAAGTCAGGTAAATGGAGGCTGTTACAGGATCTGAGAAAAGTAAATGCAACTATGGAACTGATGGGGGCCCTACAACCCGGCTTGCCTTCAGCCATGGCAATCCCAAAGGATACTTATAAGATTATTATAGATTTGAAGGATTGTTTCTATACTATACCCCTGGCGCCTCAAGACTGTAAGCGCTTTGCCTTCAGCGTCCCCTCTGTTAATTTTAAAGAACCCATGAAGCGATATCACTGGCTTGTGCTTCCACAGGGCATGGCAAATAGCCCAACTTTATGTCAAAGTTTTGTAGCTAGAGCCATTTCTTCCACTCGTGAAAAATTTTCTTCTGTTTATATTGTTCATTATATGGATGACATCTTGTTGGCTTGTTCTGACCCTATCGTCGTACGACAAGCCTTTGGACAACTAAAGCAAGATCTGAGCCTCTTTGGCCTTATAATAGCAGCTGAAAAGGTTCAGGAACACCCCCCTTTTACGTATTTAGGCCATGTATTAGGCCCACACTATTTTAAAAGCCAAAAAAATACAATTAAAAACTTCACACTTAAGAACTCTTCATGATTTTCAGCAATTTTTAGGAGATATAAATTGGCTTTGGCCTTATCTAAAGCTGTCCACAGGAGAGTTAAAACCCCTCTTTGATCTCTTAAAAGGAGATACCAACCCTACATCCTTGCACAATTTAAATCCCGACGCCAGGAGGGCCATCCAAATCGTAGAAAAGGCAATTTCCCAGCAACAAGTGACCTATTGTGACTATTCTAAACCATGGGGTGTTTACATTTTAGCTACTTCTCACTCCCCAACTGCTGTATTGTGGCAGGATGGCCCACTTTTATGGCTTTATCTACCATCAACACCCGGCAAAGTGCTGACCCCCTACTACGAATTGGTAGCTAATCTGATACATATGTGCCGAGTGGATTCCCGTAAATATTTAGGTCAGGAACCTCATTTTATCTGTGTCCCATATAATCTACAACAACAAGATTGGCTATTTGCCCATTGCGATTCTTGGGCCATTGCTTGGGCCAATTATACGGGAAAAATTTTGCATCACTACCCGTCTAACAAACTTCTCCAATTTGCTGTGTGTCATACGTTTCTATTTCCTTCCATAGTACGGGCCTCGCCTTTATCTTCTGCTGCTTTAGTATTTACAGATGGATCCTCTAATGGAACGGCTGCTTTGACCATTAATGGGAAAACTCAATCTTGGGTTACAGGTTTTTCCTCCGCCCAAGAGGTAGAATTAGAGGCTGTTTTACAAGCACTCATCCTGCTACAAGACGAGCCCTTTAACTTATACTCAGACAGTCAATATGTAATTCGTGCTCTTCAAGTCATAGAAACTGTTCCCTTTATTGGAACTACTAACTCCAATATCCAGACCCAATTTCGCCAAGTACAAACTTTGCTTTGTTCTCGCAACCACCCTTGTTTTTTTGGCTTCGTTCGAGCTCACACTAATCTTCCTGGCCCTTTAAATGAGGGTAACGCAGTTACTGATTCTGCCACCAGAGTTTATTTAACTCAAGTTGAACTTGCTAAGCAGTCACATGCCATCCATCATCAAAACAGCCGAGCCTTGCGCTGACAGTTTAAATTATCTAGAGAAGCGGCACGTCAAATAGTTAAAACTTGCTCCAACTGTGTGCCCTTCTCACCAGCTCCTCATTTAGGTATAAATCCACGAGGACTGCTTTCTAATCACATTTGGCAGATGGATGTCACACATGTTCCATCATTTGGCCAATTAAAATATGTTCATGTTACTGTAGATACTTATTCTAATTTTATCCTGGCCACCCCCCTTGCTGGGGAAGCTACTAAACATTGTATTTCTCACTGCATTCGATGTTTTGCTGTGATGGGGATTCCCTCGCAAATAAAAACAGATAATGGCCCTGGCTATGCAAGCCGAGCATTTCAATCCTTCTGCCATTCCTATAACATCACTCATATTACAGGCATTCCTTACAATCCTCAAGGTCAAGGCATTGTGGAGAGAGCTAATGGATTATTAAAACATCAAATTGCTAAAATACAGAAAGGAGAGTTGTATCCCGCTACCCCTGTGAATATACTTAATCATGCTTTATTTGTTTTAAATTTTTTGAATTTGGATTCAAATAATTTATGTGCTGCTCAGCGATTCTGGGAAAAAAGAGAGCAGCGTCTTTTTGCCTTAGTAAAGTGGAAGGATCCCCTAACTGGTGCTTGGCATGGACCCGATCCTGTTCTAACCTGGGGTCGAGGGCATGTATGTGTTTTTTCACAAGGAGAAAATGACGCCCGCTGGCTGCCTGAACGCTGCGTTTGGATTGTGGAGAGTGACAGTGGCCATCCAAGCAGCGACTCACTGGGCCTACACCCCCAACCCTCCAGTGGTGCATCCTGTGACGTGGGAAGGACCTGAGTTATTTGTGCATGTCAATTGGGACTGCTACTGATCCACTTGTTCAACACATTCATATGAGCTGTGCTTCTCCTCCTTTTACTATTATGTAGGGACCTTTTAACATATTCATTGACTCTATACAATTTAATATGTGACAATTGTTCTTTTACAAATTGTATACTATTGAGATAAAGGATTGTTCTTTTTATTTTGTCTTTACCATCCCTCTTCTTAATAACCTTTTTTTGTAAAAGATGCCCAGGTGAAAAGCAAAGGCCTCCAAAGGTAAGTAGAAGTCGGCCGACCCCCTGTATGTCTGTGTTTTGTTTTATTTATTTTATTTTTTTTTTTTTAAAAAAGGGTGCACTGTGGGCCTAAAATAGAGGCCTGGGTGGTCAAGGGACGCCTTGACCCCCCCTTCCCATTCTGAGTTTCTTGTCAATAACAAGGCATACCTGAGAGTCCCACCAGCAAGACATGTCTAAATCTAAAAATAGCTGTTTGGTGAAAACATTCATCTGAGCTCATGTTTTTTGTGTTAAGTGTATCTGATTGAGTCCAATTTTCTTGTTATATGTCAATGTCTGATTATTTAAAAGTCTCCGCTTCTCTGTCTTGTTCGTGTTACATATTTTTCCTTGTCCAGTTTTGTCTTTAAAATTGGTACCATTTCTAAGTTTGGATCCTTATGGTTTTTCTGTGCGTACTCAAGCACACATCCTTGTTATTTATTTGAACATTTCTGGGCCTAGCATGGCCGCTCCCCCCATGTCTGCAGTTGTAACAAGCCCTGGAAAAATAAATTCCAGCTAAGTTGCCTTGCCAAAAGTTTTGTTTTGAACCTGGTTCTCACCTGCAAGAGTAAAATTGGCAAAGCTCTCTTGACACAAACTTCCAGAAAATGAATGGCCAATATTAATTTTGCACGCTTTAAGATCTTTGAGTATGAATGTGTGTGAATGAGTGAGTGAACATGTTCAAGGTTAAATTACCAACATGCTGTATAAAACAATGGATAAATTCACACTTAAACACAAAGGCAATTGGGTAAATCTAAGCTTAAAACTTCAAGAAAAATATTAGGTTTGAATGTTTTACAATGTCTCAAAGGATTATTATGTTGTCTTAAAAACTGGTAAATATTTTTCTAGATCCTGAAATCTGCATTTTATTGCAAGGCATACAGCTGTTTACATTGAAAACATTGTATCCTGTTTAGCCCAGAGGTATTAGAGAATTTGGGATTTATTACCTTTAGTTAAAGTTTGGAGACATGTATTAGAGATTTAAATGTAAAATTGTTCATTAATGTCAAAAACTTTGCCTATCTGTCTTTTCTTACAGACTGACACTGGAAGTCTGATGATAACTTTTGGTGCACTGATGTTTGTAATTCTTGCATTAGGGAAAAACTGTTATTTGAGTTTTAAACTGTTGTTGGAGTTCTTCAAAGGCAAAGGGAGTGACTTGGGCCCTAGGGGGCCTGGAGACAAAGGGAATTCCTTTAGCCTTAAAGGTTTTTCAAATACAAATAAAGACCAAAGTGTTAAGAGTTTAAGTTAAAAAGTGTAAAAGTATTAAAGAAAAGTAGAAATGGTTTCTGAACAAAATTTAAAAGTAAAGTTGTCCTAAAGTTTTGTTTCTAAAAAAGAAACAAGGAAAAGTAGGACTATCAAAATGGTTGCTTAATTGCTATTTCAGCTTGCTCTTGTAAGTTACTTTATAGCAATCTCCAGCAGGCCCATGGAGAAGGACAGCAGATCCTCATTCAGATGTAAGTTTGGCCCTCACCAAGTTCTAGGTAAGCTCATGCTTAGAGACTATTTCTGTGTTGACCACCTTGTTGCTTTAATTGGAGTAACGTGGCCTTTTGTAGGACTCATTGATCTGAAAGCCGCAGCTTTGAGCCTGCCCGGGCAAAGCAAAGTCCCTGTGAGACTGTGGTGTCTAATCTGCCAGCAGGATGCTGGGACAGAGTTGCTTTGGAGCTCGAAGTGGTAGAGTGCTAGCTCTGAGCTGAAAAGCTGGGGGGAAGCACTCAAGCACCAAGCTTGGGACTCACAGTGGCAGGGTGCTAGCCTTGAGCTGAAGAGCTGAGAGACAGCGCCCAGACCCTGAGTTCAAATACAGCAACCAACAAAGTGAAATGCCAATGGCATGTTTATCCCTGTGTGGAGAGACACTACTGGGACACGAAAGCCTCTGCTTGGATGGCAGAGATGGTGTCAGATCTTAGAGTCACTTGTGCTTGGCCACTCAAATTAATCAGAGCCGGGAGGTCATAGAATAGTTTGTAAGCATGCCTTACTAATGCCCGTGCCTTTCATAACTGGGCAGGAACTTGTCAATCTTCTGTGATAGTGGGTAGTTTAAAGTCCTAATTGACCGAATTTTTTATTTGACACCAGCCACAAATTCAGGAAAGTTTGTGGATCTGGGGCTTGTGTCTCTATTAATCTGTTTAGATCTGACAACTGAAGCATTGTTAAGGTTGCAGAAATTTAGTTCTCCAGACAATCTAGAAAAAGCCTTTGCAAATGGGTGCTAAGTAAGTTACAGTATTGTAGCCAAAGATGGTTGTGCAGTTGTTAAATGTTAAATATGATCTCCAGTTTGGAGCAAATTATTGTTCCTGATATCTAATCCTTGCAACCCCTTGATAAAACAGGCTAGGCTTCTTAAGGTCCCTGGTCAAGCACAGAGACAACGCCCCTGAGTCAGCTTGAAGAAGTCACAGAAGCTGAATCTCCACCCATCAATCCCCTTTAGATGAAGGGACCAAAGTCATTTTTGGAAAATGAGACAGGATAAATAAGAGGTATAGGAAAGAGAAAAAATTGCACTTGTGTTTCTTTTAAAATAAAAACGGGGGATATGTTGGGAGCCAGAGTGGAATCAAATTGTACCTTGATTTGCATCAGACAATGGCTTTATTGTCTTATTGTTTTATGGCCTTATTCTGTTTAAATGACCTGAGATTTACCATATGAATGTAACAGCTGGAAGTTCCCTGGTTTCGAGAAGGGATAGAAGCCTGGAGTTGACAATAAAGGGGGAGCAGTTTTTACCTGGGCTGCAGACCTCCCGGACCTGATGTGTTTGTCTCTCTTCTATTTTTTCAGTCCCTGCCCCCTATTTCAGGAACCGCAATTTGCTGCCGGTAGGCTCCAGCACATCTCTCTCCCTGTGACCTTGCCTGCTTGTTCAAATGCTTAATGTTCTCTAGAAGAAAACTTATCATGGGAATGGACAACTGACTTAGTGAGAAAAAGTGACACAATTCATCACATGCTTGAAGGGATATTAGACATCACTGTCCCAAGTTTAATGAGTTAGCCAACTTCAAAATCTCTGAGACCATTAATATAATAATGAAGCATTATGATTTATTTTACCAGGTATGGGAACAAAAAGAAATATTCAACCGAAGATTAATTTGAGCCGAACAGCAGCCTACTTTTATCCCACAAATACTTTTAATGTTACACCAATCATTGCACCTGTTATCAGACATGGCAGACTCCTCCCTAGGTATGTATTGTATCTCTGTCTTTACTTTATTATTATATATCCTTGGTGATTGCCTCAATGTGTCCTTAAATTCCTTTTTTGCAATGGCATCAAGAACTCAGTACACAAGGACCAGGGAAAGCCCTTTTCCTTTTACAAATTGTCATCCCTTAAGCATGTACAATTACCCATCTGGAAGCATCCCATGTATTGGGTGAGTGGCTTATGTTATGATTCCTGATTTTCCTCCCTTTTGTGATTCTCCAAATATGTAGAGGAGTTGCCTATTTTTTTCCCTAATGTAGACTCTCGATGTTGGGTTTAACTCTGGATTAGAATGTGTACTGATCATGAACACAGTACCCTGGGCTCAACCACTAGGAGCAGGAAAAAAAGACATCATAGGTAAAAATAAACGAAACCAACATTTTAACTTATTAAAAAATTCCTATCTAAGAGACAAAATGGAAAACAGAAAAATTTATTCAGAAGCACAATTACGATCTTCTGAAGAGAATTACACTGGGAATCAAAGACCAATGACATAAAAGCATAATGGCATCAAAGGGGAAAGTTGGTTTTAATTTTGGTCTCATTAATGTCCTCCTTACAGGTATCCAGGAAGCCAGTAGCTCACCCAGTAACATGGGAAGATGGGGATGCATTGTAGAGCTCTCAGAGAGTGCCACAACTCAGGAGAGGAAGGGAGTGAGGTCTGCTTCTTGTATTTGCTCTCTAGGGAGGCTAGTTTCAGGGCCCAAAGGTCTGGGATAAAGATTTTCATAAGTCTTGCAGGGATAGAAGTATGGAATGAGTCCAAATACAGAATCCAAGGGAGAGGAGGAAGAAAAGAAGCTCAGGAGAGAAAGTTCAAAAGATGAAATCAGAGCTCACATCTTGGACAGGAGGATCAGAAATTCTCAGTATGGACTAAAAGTATGCCAAAAGAGAAGAGTGAAGAAAAGCTACTATGAATGGCCAAATGGGGTTGAAAGGCTATGTATAGGACTACAGCTTAAGGTGGTGAGATTCTCTAGAAAATAAGCCTTTGTGTGGCAAAAAAGGATAAAAAACATAAAGTGGAATAAAGAAGTAGTAAAGGCAGCCCACCCAGATGCAGAAGGGAGGCAGCAGAGAACTGAACATTTTTGGGGTGACCTGACTCCTGAGGATTGACATAGGATACAGACACAAATACAGATGTTAGATCCTAGTAATGTAGAGAAACTGCACACATCAAGGTGTGGCTAAGTGGCAATACAGTGAAAGACAGAGCCTGTCCTTGGTATGAGGGCTCTGGAGAACAAGATATGTTTATTTGGCCTGGCTATGGTATATAGGTACTACTAGTTGTTTGTCCTGGCTATGTGGGTTGTACCTAGTCCTTTTACATGGTTACACAGGACAGGGTCTGGTTCTTTTTTACCTTGCAGAGAACATGGCATGGAATTTCACTCAGGCTATACAGGATGATCTTGGGATTTTGCACTGACTGTGGATAGTAGAGCCTACTATGTATAACCTCTGGGTAGGGAATGGCCTGGGAGTTTAGCCTGGACTCTAAATGGCAGGATCTGGTAGTATTCACCTGTATACCCAAAATAAAGAGCAGGTAGGGGTAAAGTTAGCCAGTTTGCAAGGGCAGAAAATGCCTTTTTATATAGGTTCTGAAGGGCAAGGCCCATTATTTTTGCCTAGCTGGTGGTTTTCCTTGCCTGTTCAGAATGGGGCCTCATGGTATAGCATAGATGCACAGTATTCCCTGTACAATCTATAATCTATTACCTGTCTAAGGCATGGTAATATGCTATGGCTGTAAAGTGTAAGGCCATTTCATTGGCCTTGCCTGTAGATTCTAAAGACAGGGTCTATTGGCCCTACCCCTATGTTATGAGATGTAGGGGAGAATGGCACTGTTTCTGGATCAGACTTTTGACTGATGTTGTCTGATGATTTGGCCTAGCAACTGGATGAGGGCCTTCTGCTATAGCAGGCTAAAGAGGGCAGGACCTGCTCATTTACTCTGCCTGCCAAAGTCAGGATCAAGTCTGATAGCTTGACTGCCTGTGGCAGAAACAGTTTGGCCTGGCTGGGGAAAACAGAAAGTTCCAGCTTGATGAAGCTTTGACTTGCCACAGGAGAAACTGGCATAAGTATAGGACTATTTGAGATGGATTATGAGGTATCCATTCACTGTTGTTGGGGTGCTATGTGTACCTGGTATACATAAATTACATATGGGACCCCCAAGTGACCAAATGACTAGGGTTCAGAGATGAGGGTGTTCAAGCAATGCTCTGTTTATCTGGCCACAGAAATTAGGGACTTGGATAGAGGCCACACTGTGCTGATCAGTACCTGCTTGGGAAGAGGGGCAAGGAAATCAGGACTGATAACCAAAGGACAATTGTGGAGAAAGCAGCTGAGCTGAATTACCCTGCTTCAGAAAGTGTGGCCTATCTAGGTAGCATGGCTAATGAGATCAGGCTTGAAGGCACAAATGTACTGGTAAAAATGAGGCCTGAAAAAGTGTCCTGGTTTCTCAGCTTGGGTGTTACACATATGTGGGGAGGTGGGGATCGTTTTTTGGCCAGGATTTCATGCCTGTGTAGATCAGAGTAGGAATTAAAATCTTTGCTAAAGGATGAAGGGCCTTGCAAAGAGGCCAGGTGGCAGAGAACTATGCTTGCACTGAAAGGACAACTAGGGATGGGGTCAGGACTTGCCCAGGTGTGTGAGTGGTGGGTACATGGAGTGGTGCCACCATGGAAACCACAGCTGGACAATGATGCTCTACTGTGAAGAACAGGGCTCAGGAAAGTGTCCCAGTTGTGAAGATATATATATGTATATGCCTGTGCAGAAATCAGATTGGGACCCATCTGCACTGCTGTGGTGAATAGCACAGCAGTTGATTGGCAAATTAAAAGCCTAAATGGGGAATGGGACAGTGGAGGTCAAACTCTGCATTGACAGGGCAGTAGCTACAAATCAGAGAATTTCTGGATATCCTAGAAATTGCAATGAAATCCATAACCTGAGGAAGTTCTGAAGAGAGCATAGTAAAGCAAAGGAGCTATTTCCTTCTCAGGTAGCATTGTCTTGGGGATGTAGGATTGTGTGGGTAGCTTGACTGAGAATTTGTCCTGAGGGACAGTGGTAGCAATCAAGGCTTTCCTGGGTGGCTAAGCTATACAGAGGGAAGGATGTGCCATGAACCACACGACTGGAGGCTTTGCCTATTTGATACAGCCACAGAAAAGAACTAGAGACAGGTATATTGCTGTGGAAAACTGGGCCTGATTGGCCTGGTTGCAGAGATTTTGAGTCTGCCAATGTGACAGGGCCATAGTAGTCAGATGGAGGCAGTGGTGGCAGTAAGTATCTTCCTGTGTGACCCAGTCATAGAAATCAGAACCATACCCTGGTGAAATGCTCTGGGCAATACTGCCCAGTCAAATGGCCTGGGTATTAAGATCAGGTCCTACCTGGGTGGCAAGAGCACAGAGATGAGAGCGTTTATTAGGAAATCACTTTCACAGCCATTGCTGGACCTGGGTACACTGGTACTGAAAAAGATTCCTGTCATATGGCATTGTTATAGAGGCTCTGGTCTACAAAGATAGAAAATCTCTGAAAATCTGGGCATGCCATGGCATAATGTTTTGACAATCACAACCTACTTGTGTGGACTGGCCAAAGAAACCAGAAACAAATCCTGATGCACTGCTGTAAACAACTGGGTTTGGTAAAATGGCTGGATCATATAGATCTAGGTACGGTCATGTACTATGGCCATGGAGACCAGGTTTTGTCTCAGAGGTACTCATGTGGAAAAGCCAGGCCTTTTCTTGCCGACTGGTTGTAGAGATCGTGACCTGCCTGGACAGTGCTGCAGCACAGATCAAAAATTGCCCATGTGGGTGATGACAGCCATAATAATAAGCCTGAGTGGTGAGGACTTGGAGAACAAAGCCTGCCTAAGTGTGGTAGTGGGGGTAATTAGGGAATTACTGGATATTCTAGTCACAGATATCAGAGAGGACAACCAGCTCTGACAAAGTGGCCCAGTTGCTGGGCCTTGTCATGTGGCCTGGTTTTTTCTGAGGGTATCAGGAATTACCATTGTGGAATTATCTGTTTCTGGAATCAGTGTAAGGAGACACGGAAAACAATCCATATGGTATGGAACATCACAAGCTGGTGCTGTGATGACATTGAGAAAGCAGCACATGCCCTGGAAGGGTTGAGTGTGTTTCCCTAGGAGCTAAAGGTTGGCAGATGCTGCTGTGCTCAGAACTATGAGAAGATAATGTAAGACAGGTCATCACACATGTGAAAGGGCACCCTGGAGAATTTTCAGCCTGGTCACAGGGGAAGATTACTACTTTGGTTGTCCTTGGGGGGGTCTCAGTCTACTCCTGGCAAGGGAGGAGGCAGCCAGAGCTATTTGAAGGTTGCCCTATGGGGACCTGGCACAAACCTCTTAGAGTGACAAAGGGACCCCAACTACCCTGATGATGACCAGAGAGCACCTTCCTCATGCAGTCCCTGTGAGCGCAGCCTTATCTTTTGGAGGCATCATTTGCCTCTGGCTGGCTGAGAATTCCTACAGTTAGAGCACATAGGTTCCAAGCACCTAGGGCACCTGCCTTTTTCAGCCTTCCACAAAAGTCTCACTGGCAGCACTGCTTCTTGTTGTTATTGTTTGAGGTGGGGTGATATGGTGGTAGTCACTCAGCAGAGGACTCCTACTCAGGTAGGTCTTTGGACATGTATTTTCAAACTTTTTGTTATTGTTGTTTTAGTGCTGGTTCTGGGGCTTGAACTCAGGAACTGGGTCACCTTTCGGCCAAAACTAGCAATCTCCCATTTTAGTCAAAGGTCCATTTTGACTTTTTTGTTCGGCAATTGAAAATAAGTGTCTCTTAGACTTTCCTGACCAAACTGGCCTTGAACTGTGGTCTTCAGATCTCAGGCACCTCAGTAGCTAGGATTACATACAAAATCCCCCTGCACCTAGCTTTTCTTTCTTTTTTTTTCTTTTTGACGGTCATGGGCTTGAACTGTGGGTCTGGTCACTTGTCTCTAAGCTCTTCAGCTCATGACTACCGCTATACCACTTGCTATAGCACCACCTAGCTTTTATTTCTTTGGAGACAGAGATCTCTACGACTTATAACTCATGACCGGGTTGTGTTCCTGAACTTCTTGCTCCAGTCTAGTAATCTACTTCTTGAGTCACAAATCTATTTCTATCTTTATCTAAGTATGACTGATAATATATCTAAAATCCCCCAACCTAGCCAGGTGCTAGTGGCTCACACCTGTGATCTTAGCTACTCAGGAGCCTGAGATCTAAAGATTGATATTTGAAGCCATGTTAAGCAGGAATGTCTCAAAGACTCTAATCACTAATTGAACACACACACACACACAAATGGAACTGGAACTGGATTCAAGAACTCTCAAGCAAGAAGGTTCAGTTATAGTACCCAGGCTCTGAACTCAGGGCTGGTGCCAGAAGAAAAAGAAGTAACTACCTAATAAATAGTCTTAAACAATTTTTAGATGTGTACCCAAATAAGTACACTTGATGTGGTTGGGCACTCAGTCGCCAGAATTGGTTTCTTCTTGAAGAACTGAAGGTGTGTACCCAATTCAACAACTCTCTACTGCTCTCTCCCCTCAGCTTCAGGCAGCCACCTTTCTGCTTTCTGGATTTATTAAATTGACTAACGGAGATATATTACATGAGTGGAACATACAGTATTTGTCTTCATGCAACTGACTCATTAATTTTAGTAGTCATGAATCATCCATATTCGCACATGTATGAGAAATTCACAAATTCTGTGGTGATTGTTTTAAGAAAGAGAAGGGAATGAAGGAGACAGATAAGCAGGGAGAGTTTAATCAAAGTACCTGAATGCATGGATAGAGAGGTAATAATAAACTACCCTCTTGGACGACTATAATATATACTCATGAAAAGTCTCTAAAATGTTTTTCCTCTCAAGTCTGAATGATATTATATAGCACCAATATTTTTGAATTATCATCAATCTGAAAATTCACATTTTCTATTCTACCCTTTAATACAATAGTATTTATGAATTATACTGCTGTGAATGTGGACGTACACACTGGTCAAGAACCTGCTTTCTGTACATTTCAGTGTAGAAGTAAGGAACATGTTGCATCATATGGTACTCCACTTTATTCTGGTAGATGCACTATCCTAGTTTTTACATTGATGCCACTTTATTGATGTAAAAATTCACATCAATAAAAAGGTGCAAATGTTTTCAATTCTGATCACTGTCTGTCAGTTTCTTCATTAATAGCAGGTATGTCAACTCCCAAGGAGATCCCTCTGTAGTTTCAAACTATCTGCCATACTCCCAGCCCATATGTACATTCCCTTCCCTTTCTCCCTCATATTCTAAAGATTAGATACCTTGGTCCTCTATTCCTTTACCTGAATCTCAGACTACCAGGTTAGGGATCCCTAAATAGGTCATTCAAGCTTTTGTCAATAAACCAGAGCTGTCATATTACCCAATGTGTTGCAGCTTGTTTTTATAGCACTGGCAATAATATCTGTATTTGTGTGTGTGTGTGTGTGTGTGTGTGTGTGTGTGTGTGTGTGTGTGTGTGTGTGCGTGTGTGTGTGTGTGTGTGTGTGTGTGAGAGAGAGAGAGAGAGAGAGAGAGAGAGAGACAGAGAGAAATGACAGACAGACAGACAGACAGACAGACAGACAGACAGAGAGATGGAGACAGAGACAGAGACAGAGAAACAGAGAGAGGACATGTTGGTGATGGGGATTGAACTCAGGGCCTATGTGCTTACTGTACATTTTGCTCAAGACAGGAGCTCATCTAAGGCACACGTTTACTTTTGACTTTTAATTGGTTGACTGGAGACAGAAGTCTCATAGGTGGGCCTGGAAGAGTGGCCAGGTTGCCAAGATCTGGTAGTACTAGGTGATAAGAAATGAGATCAGGAGTTATCAGGAGTGGATAACAGCATGCCTGGATACTTAGACCCGTCAAGTTCCCCCAGTTGCAGGTATCTGTACATAGAGGGGTACTGAATGACAAATGTTATGTTGGAACTCAGATGATTTGCTCTGCAAAACGTGGCATGGTTGGGTGGGCTAGCAATGGGAATCCTGACCTGCATACTTGATGTACTTACCTTCCTATCTTTCTTAAAATGAGGCCAACACTAGGGGAATCTAGAATCCAAAAAGTTTCTCACAAACAATAAAATGAAATGCTACCAGCTTGCCATTAAAGAGAGAAGAGACAAGAACATGAAAAAGAAGTGTAAGACCATATCCCCAGTTAATTCAAGAACCCAGAATGAAGCCTACCCATAAGATGTTTTATGTCCACGCAGTTCCTGCCAATCACATATATAAAAGGAACTCGGAACCCACAGTCCCACAAACACTCAGCCTAATATAACTCCTCATAGAGTAAGTCAGAATTCTCTTTTACAATGTGATTTTTACATTAATGTCTTTCCAGTTAATGTTTGATCATATCCCATGTTAATCATTATCCTGTTACCAGCTGACAAAATTTGTGCCTCTAGAAAGTCAGGCCCCTGCCCCAAGGCCCTGATTCTTTGTAGACCCTGAATATCTACATCAACAACCACCCATTTTCTTCATTGATTTTGTGTTAGAACCAGTGAACTCCTCTCATCTAAATTAAAAGCTATCTTGGATAAGTAGGTATACAGTCCCTCTCTAAAAAATTTCATGAAATAATCCATTTTAGAGACATTAAATGGTTGACAGAATATTATCTTACCCTAGTTCACTATAGAAATGGTAGCCTGGGTGGACCCTTCACATTATTATTTTGCATTTGTCATTTTTGTGAGACTGTCTTCTTACATAGCCAGGATTTCTCTCAAATGCACAATCCTCCTACTGCAACCCATCCAGTGCTGTGATTATAGGCCTGAGTAGCCATGTCTGTTTAGGTCTATCTTATTAAAGTGCTTGAAATATGACAAGGAATTAACACTTTCAGTACAGTGAAAACTGTTGGGTTTTGGTCAGTGTGAAATGGGCAGGCTTAGCAGTGCTTTAGAGTAATCCCTAGAAACAAGATAAAAACAAAAAAAACCATTTAAACTTTATTGCTTAAACACTCCACACATAAGAAACAAGATTTAAAATCAGCAATCTTAATTCAGGGGCAAAAACAGAAATTTTGGGGTAATAGAACCAGGAAACAATAACCAACAGTGGGAGAGGAATGCATGATAATGAGAAACCGAATTTGCACGGCCAAATGGTTGCAAACTTATAGAATTTTTGGTGACCTACAGATAAATATTGAACAAGCATCCCATTCAATAGAGTGGGTAGGTTGTGGATCCTTTAGGTGTTATAGAGGATGATTACAGAAAGCCACAGTTCAGATGAAAACAGGGTGAAGTCCACTCTCTATATACGATCTCTGTAGGGACTGCATTTAAGGGATGATGGTTAAGGCTAACAGGACTAGGAGTGAGACCAGACCTAAAAACCTATTGAAGGAGGAAAAGGAGCTCATGGCAGAATATCAAATTTAGGTTGGGAAAGGAATCCAAGAAATGTATGGAAGAGAAGGGAAAATGTTTAACCAAGGAAAGAAATGTGCCATGAGATAATGGTAAAGAAGAGCTCCTGCAAATGTCAAGGTCTTGCTAGGCAGCCAGGTTTAAGACCTCAGGTTAAAGTGAACTGGTCTAGAAAATTAGTCTTTATGTGACCAGTCCAAGGGGAAAAGGAGTAGTATGTTGGCCCAGACACCAAAGGGAGGCAGCACAGCACTGACCATTTGTGAATGGCATGGTTCTTGAGAATGCTGCCTGGAGCAGATGCAGGACTGCACATGGCAAGGCCTGGAAATATACAGCAGAGTGTTTGGAAAGCAAAGTGTGGCAAAGTGACAGTGTATGAAAGAACACTGCCTATATTAGAATGGAGGCTCTGAAGAGGACGGCCTCTTGATTTGGCCTGCCTGAAGTACAGGGTCTGGTGGTTTAAACTATCTGCACATCAAAGATCACGGTGGTCTGGTTGTGTGGGTTGGGCACAGCCCTTTAGTGTCCTAATAAAGTGACATCATCTGATTCCCTTGTCTGCTTGTGAGGACAGTGCCTGTGTTACAACCATAATATGGAGGAGTACTGATGTTTTGTACTGAATATAGAAAATAGGAACCAGCCATATTCACTGGGTCAGTACTATGACAATTAATAGTTTTAGCTGGCAAGTGGGCACTGAATGAAACACCTGGTGTACTTTCATGGCTGCCAAAGTAAAAGTACACTGGTTGGGCTTAATTCTATTAGGGTGTGGGGTTTGAAATTGGATTGTGGAGGAACATTCCTGGTAGGTTGACATGACTGAAAAAGAGTAGGGTCTGGTGGTTTAGCCTATATATTTGGTGGTGGTGGTGCCTGGTGATTTACCTGGCAATGGCAACTAGAACACTCCCTAATGGCTTGACTTCCTTGAGCAGTTCTTGGTGGATTGTCCTGGTGGTGGTGAAGAGCACCTGTGGTGGTAGTGCAGCCTCTTATTGCAGGACCTGTCATAGGTCCTAACACATACTGCTGATGAAGAATGTGATATGGATATTCACTGTGGTTGCAAACTGAGCTGGGCATGGTGCTCAAGTAGGAAACGTGAGCACCTGGTACAGGAAGAACATTGTGTGGAATGCTTGTTGACCTGCAGAGATTCAAATCTCCGCCTGAGGTGATACTGCAGTGTTGAGGGACTGTTTCGTTGGCCTGGATGCAGATATCTGGGATTGCCTGGGTGATACTGCCATGGAAATTGGAATCAGTCCTCATTCCCCTGTTGGAAGGAATGTGGCATGGTAAAGTAGCCCTACAGCAGGTATCTTGGCCAGTACAGTTGATGTGGTCATGCAAACAATGGTTTGATAAAGATACATTTCTGCTGAAATCCATGTGTGATGCAGCCTGATCCCAGATACAGTGTTGTGACCCAGATGCACTGTACCAGAGAATGGAACATGGTAAATGGGCCCGATTATGATGATGTGAGCCTGCCAAACCAGCATGGTACTGGACATCACAGTGGGAACCAGATGAGTGGCTGTGGAAAATGTGGACTGGAAATGTGGCCCCATTGCTGAGATTAGAACCTGTGCACACATTAAACTGAGATATATCATGTTGGGATCCACATGTATTGTTCCAAACAATTTGGCCAGCATTTCTGACTCCATGGCAGGGTTCTTGGTTTGGATAAGGGCCATGGCCATGAGAATTATGGCCTGCCATATATGTACCATTGTGGAAAACAAGGCCTGGTGGAATGGAGGGATTGACAGGCTCAGTTCTTCTTGGTAGGGAAAATTCTTGAAGATTAGCATTTGCCATGTTATAGGCATGCTGCCCATCAGGATTTGCCTGAGTGGTGAGAACACTGCAGTCACAGGTGGAGCTGTGACTGTGAAGAATGAGATTTCTCACACTGACACTGGCATCTGTGTGTGCCAGCATGGCAGGGCTCTGGATATCTGCATGAGAACCAGGCCCATTGCTGCCAAGGATTAGTCCTGACGAAGTGGTAGAGATTTCAACATTCAGGCCTTCCACTGTGGCATGTTCCAAAACATCAGGTTGGGATGTAGATGAAATGCTGGAGAGAACATGGTCAGACAATGGAGCCTGGCTGCAGAGATCTGGTTCTGCCTGGGGAGCACTCAGGGAAGCATCATGGTGATCTACAGATGAACTGCCCTGCAGATTTTGGCCTTCTTGGGCAGCTACACTTGGAACATCTGGGTTTTCCCTAGTAGAGAGGTCCCAGGGATTGAGACCTAATGAGGTTGCACATTGATGGTGGTCAGAATCTCCCCAGACAAGGCACAGGCAATGATCAGGGCATCTCTTGGAGACTTGGTCAAAGATATCAGAACCAGATGTTGATGCACTGTTCTGCTGAACGTGGCCTGGCAATGTGGCTTTATTCAGGATATCTGGGCCTTCCCATATATTCAGGTAGCACACATCATGATGAGAACCAGAGTCACTGCTAGGAAGAATGAGATTTTCATGGATGTCCTGCTGGGGGAGATCCTGACCACCCAGGATAAGTAGGTGCTGGGTATCACTAGCTGACATGGTAGCATGACTGGAGAGATCAGAACCTGACTCGATGATACCTTGCCAGGAACTTTGGCCCTGTTGCCACAAGTAATCAGGGTCTTCCTCCAGAGAATCACTGCCAGTGAGATCAGAACTTGCACAGTTGTTATGTGGGTGGCAATGAGGGTCATGCTGACATTTCTTGCCAGGAATCCCAGGGCCAGAACCGTTTGCAGAACCTCGTGACATGAACAGTTTGGAGTCCTCGTGAGTACAGCACCAGACATCATCACAGGACACAGATACATTTCTGTGCAGTTTGAAGCTTTTTCTTTTGACATGGCTTGGAATACCACTGTCTTCCTGAGCAGAGTCCTGCCAGAGATGATGATATGATGGGGTAGTATGGTGACTGAATTCAGAATTTTCCCTGACATGGCATTGGTGGTGTTGATGATAACAGTCCTGGAAGACTTGGCCACGGAGATCAGGGCCAGTCTTTGATGCATTGCTCCTTGGAAGGTTGCCTGACCATGTGGCCTGGTTACACTGATGTATGCTCCCACTTGTACTATGGCCATGGACATAATGGTGAAACCCTGATCTACTGCTGCAAAGAGTGTGGCCTTCTCTAGTGGCTACCTTGATATGTGGGCTTCCCTGATTTAAAGAATTCCACACATGTAGACCTGGTGGGTCTGGTAGGCAGGAGCGATCAGCACCTTCTTGGGTAGTGTGTTTTGATTGGTGTTGGTTCCTGTGGTGGAGGTGGCTGTGGCAAGAATGCTGATCAGAGCTTTCCTGGGGGACCTGGCCATGTGGGTAGGAAGTGAACTCAAATTCACAGCTCTGAAGAGATGGGCTGTCGTGAGTAGCCTGGCTGGACAAATTCAGGCTTACATGGTTAGCAATGCCATGAAGTTCATTACCTTCCACAGGTGCATGGTAGCTATCTGGACTTTCCTGTGAGACTTGAACATGGAGATTAGGACCAGACTCAACATAAAATGCACTGTTTTGAAACCTGATGTCTTCCAAACCAACCTTTTCTGGGAGATGTTTTCCTGCTGATCTAGAACAGTTCAGGATATCACAGTAGGACTCAGATGTACAGTTACAAAAAACATGTCCTCTGGGTGATTCTGGGCTGTGAAGATCCTCCCCTACTCCTGTAACTGGACTCTGAGCATCAGGATCTGCCAGGGCAGCAAGACAGGAGTGATCAGAAACTACCTGGGTCAGGCTGTCGAGGCAGCATCCATCATGGTCTTCTTGTACAGTCAGGTCACAGAAATCAGAGTCAGAACTTGATGTACTCCTTGGGAGGATATTGACTTGCCCTGGAAAAGGTACCTCATCAGGAAGACCTCTGCGAGGTTTATATGACTGAAGCTTGGGGCCTTTTCCACTGGCCTGCTTACAGATGACTGCAGTTCTCTGATTGGTTATTCGCAGATCAGAAAATGCACAAAGATAATGACCACGTAGATCAGGTCCCTGAACTGATACTAATCTTTTCCAAGTAGAACCTGGCACAGATGCTTTCTTAAGGAGAACACTTGATGTGGCAGGTGGAATGGTGAGCCGGCAAAAAATAGGTCCTCGATGGAATGAGTATCTTCCCCTAGAAGCTGCAGGTTGGCTGCTGCTATGGGACTGAAAGCTCTGAGATGCCAGTGGAAGAGGATATGGGGAGGGGATGGGAGCCCTGGGACCTAGAGGGTGCTCTGGAGGGTTTGCTGCCTGGTCATCACAGTACTGATTCCCATCAAAGTTGTTGTTGTGGTTCCGTGTCTGCCCCTGATTTTGGTCAGTCAACCAAGTGCATTTCATAGATTGCCCTACCAATCCCTGGCCTCCCCCTGTAGTCCCAGAACATCTAATGTTTTTGTCAGGACCCGGATTTTCCTGACTACCAGCAGAATGAACATCCTGCCTACTGTCCTTAGGAGAAGGAACCTCATCTTCAGAAATTGAAATGTCTGCTGATGCCATGGTATCTGATTTGTTGTGTTACAACCAACAAGTCCAACAGTCTCTCCCTTCAAGTGTCCAGGGACTAGGGAAGCCTCCTTCTTCAGCCCTCCACCGACTTGTGGTGCTTGCTTATCTCTACCCACAGGTCTCACTCCAGGACAAGCCAATGGTTACCATGGGGTCTTCAACTGGAGAGATGTGAAAGGAAAGCCTGTGGAAGGGGTGGGGTGAAATGGCTGAATCCCTGCCTCTGATGGGTTAGGCATAAGTCATTTGACACTTTCAACAGATAAGGGGACTACAATCTGCCTCCCTCACTCTAGTGTCTGACTTCACGGCCCTCCCTTCCCCTCCTGCCTCTGTTCAAGTCTGCCAAAGTCTTACCAAGTCTTTGGGTTGAGTCACATACCTAGACATTACGAGGAGTCATTGGGAAGAGTCTTAAAGGAGTCTGCTGAGTTCTGATGGGGGTGTTTGGGGAAAATCTTCCCGACTCTAACAGACTCTTCTGCAGTCTGATGGAGTCTATAGGAGAAGACTGCTGGGGTCTACCAAAGTCTTCTGTGGTCTCATGGTGTCTTTGAGAGGAGTCTGCTGGTATCTGTTGAGGATGCATACTGAGATATAGATTTTCTGGGTATGAATATTTGAGCTACAGCTCCAGTTCAGAGACTTTAAGTGATTGACACAGTAATATTTTACTCCATTGTCAAAAGATTGTATAACCTCTATAGTCCTTCATTTTACATTATATATTTCATTCTGTATTATGTGTTCTCATAGATATCTACATGTATATGATACAGCATAAATAATGTATGTGTTAGTATAAAATATAAGTAACTGCATTGTTATTCAATGAGTTCTTAATTAAAATGTATTATATAGCACATAATATATAATACATAGTATATAATATGTAGTGCTGTGGGGGATGGAGAAGATCTGGAAGAAAATTATGTGTAAGGAAGCTGAGCCCTCTGGACAAAGCAGAGCATATACAATTATGGTGAACATTTTGATTATGAAATCAACCAATGAAATACTATATATAAACATTTACTAGATAAGCAAGCAAAAAGATAGAAAAGACAGGAGGCTTTTATGTAGGTACGCCATTAATTAGAGGCCTCAGGGAGATATGTGGATGATAAGAGGCCTAACTGTAAGACAGAAAATACGTTTCTGTCGACTCAAAAAATTAACAAATGGGTCTGGGAGAGAATTCCAGCTAGCCTAACAAGTTCTGACCACAAATAAAAGTTAGTGATTATCTGGAAAAAAATAAAATAAAATTTCCAGCTACTATGGCCCCTTAGCAGGGGACTTTGATGTTAGTTTTTTTTCTATACCATAGCTTTCAAGACCAGAGACTACTCCCTGGAACCACCACAGCCAAGTAAATCCAGCTTCTCTGAGTAGAAGCCTTGATGTGGTTTCACTGTACAAGTTCACTTTCAAAAATACATGCTCACTATCTCAACAAGACAATCCAAAATCTCCAGCTACCTCCAGGCAATGAGATGATAGCCTTACTTTAGTCATCCCAAAAGCTAACTGAACTATCCATGGAGGCAGCTTGAGAAATGAATCACTTACCAGGATAGATGAACTATATTGGCCTCCTCAGTTATTCCCAGATGACAAATGGCTAGAGGTCAGAAGCCACAACAGCAAAGAGCCTATAATTAAGAAAATACACATCACCACCAGCCTAGAATAGATGTCAGTAGGTGTCAATGGGTGTCAATTCAGTTTGATATATGTATGGTGTAACCCAAAAATCTGATGTTTCACTCCAATAGTACACAGTAAGAGGGCAACTTCAGTGGCTGCCTACTAAGGCTCATCAGGGGCCTATCTTGGAAACAGCAATGCATGCCCTGATAAGTACATGTGTGATGTTCTACTGTGCACCCTAACTTATGGATGCCTCCTAGAAGTTCACACTGTTCCAGCTAAGACTCTGTGAAATGGGCTTCTTGGTTCAGTAAAACCCAAACAAAAAAGTACTCCTACAAAAAGATATTATACATCAGACTATACCTCTGGAATTTTTAATCCTGTAAACTTCAGAATGGATAAATTAGACAGAGGACTTTACATGGAAACGCAGTTGACAGATTGCCATCTGTATCTATGGAAAGGGAGAAGACTCAGGAGTCCTATTATATTTCAAGAAGGTTAATGTCGGGGAGGGGGTGGGGGGAGGGAAATGGGAACCAAGACATGAGAAAGGGTATCAATGTATGTGAATTAATGCACCTTCTATCTGGAGAGTATAATGTAGCCCTTCTATTAATTACAATAAAAACATATGAAAAAAGAAGGTTAATGTCATCAATAAAGTTGGGTCTACCATCACTTCCATAACCAAAAATACGTTCATGGAGCTAGCACAGACTACAGTTCAATCTCAAATTCTCCTATTGATTTGTCAGTGAGGGACTAATATGTTAGATCAGTGGCCATGAGAGCAAAAATACTGAGCCTCTGGTACCCTAAGTTGAAATTAGGATTTACAAGTATCAGAAGACAGCTTCTAAGTAAACTTCTATTGTGAAAAGGGACTGCCACACCTGATCAAAAAGTCAGTTTAAGGAACCAGTGAAAACACTGACTTGTCTAGGACAAATATCATATAACAATTCAGCCCAGAAGACTAAACTGTAGGGTGGAAGATGTTCCAAACTATGTCAGACTGGACCTGTACCCTCTGCCTAATTTCATCTACCTCCAGACTGCATGCAAAGATCAAAACTGACATATTAGGAGACTTCATTGTTGGATTTTTAAGAAAAGGGTGTATTTTGTTTTACCCAAAAATGGTCAGATATGTCCACCATAGGGCCTATTCACTCTTCCTTCTTCTTAGTCCCCCATGAACAGGGAAATACCAATCTACAGAAATCATGCATACTGGCAAGAGAAACGGACATTACAAACTGGACAATGGACATGTTAAACCTTTTCTTTCATGTTAATCCTTTTAAAGAATTTAGATACTATTGTTAATAAAACTGCCAGCGAGTGGGAGTTTGGCCTAGTGCTAGAGTGCTTGCCTAGCATGCATGAAGACATGGGTTCAATTCCTCCATACTACATACATAGACAAAAGCCTGCACCAGTGCTGTGGCTCAATTGGTAGAGCTCTAGGCTTGAGAAACCCAAGGACAGTGGTCAAACCCTGAGCCCAAGCCCAGGACTGACCAAAAAAGAAAAAAGAAGACTGCCAGAATTCTCACTCTAGAAGCCCAACTGATGTCTAAGACACACAGTGCTATCTAACAAAACCTCTTGCCATTAAACCATTTACTGGCCTCTGAAGGACAGAATATGTAAGAAATTTACCTTAAGTAACTGTTGTTTACACACGAATAATAACGGAAAATCTTAAGAGTTCACTGATCCAACAAAAATATTGTTCTGGTACAGGTCTAAACCTGAAAGTGTTGGAACCCCAGGGAATTTTTTAGATGATGGTTTTCAACTTTTGAGGGACTCAAAACTCTCATTAGTATTGTGGATTTAGGACTGGGGTCTATCCAATACTTTGTTACCTCTGGTTATAAAATCTGTCTCCAGTTATGATGGACGCGCCATGGTGAAAAATAATAAGAAATGCCATCCATCCTTATAATGATGTAAAAAAATAAGCCGTTAAGTGATGACGATGTGCTTTAACTCTTAATGGGTCAAAACGTAAAAAGTGGTAATAATCAGGGTGACTGAGCTGAGCCCAGAGACCGAAGCAGGACAGAGTTAACTTCAGTGAAAAGTTCGCATTCTAGAGAACATGAGTCTGCCAAATCTATGATAGAACAATAAATTATTTCCTATAACAGAGCATTATGTCCCATCTCCATGTTTGAGACCACTACAAGAATGTAATATGCTATAAAGTATACTTTATATATGTGCATATAAGGATATGTATACATACATATATACAGTCTTATGTAGCCTATAGTTCAGGAAAGATCAGAACCTGCCTGGGAGAGGTTGTGGTGGTGGCCTCGACCAGAACCTCACTGTAAAATTCAGGACACACAGATCAAAGCCAGACCTTGCATGCTCGGCCAAAGAACCCAGACCCAGCCTAGCATTGGTGCCTATTCAGAAACATCTAGACATGTTGGTCATAAATGAAATCCAGGGCTTGTCCATTGGTCTGGTTGCAGATACCTAGGACTGTTTTACTGCTTGTAACCAAATCAGAAATAATCCACAAAGAACAACTGCGGATATCATTACTTTGAGCTGATATATGCTGCACAGAACAAGATAGAATATACATAGCCAAAACCCTACACTAACTGTCACAGCTGGTGGCACTGGAGCGGCAGACTAGCTTCTGCTTATAAGGCTGAGAACTCTCAGATGCCAGTACAGAACAAGGAGGAGACTGAGAAGCCCGGGAAGAAGATGGCACCCTGCACGCTTTGCTGCCTGGCACTGCCAGACCAATCCCCAACGACACTGTCCTCGGGTTCTGTGTCTGCCCCCATACCGGCCAGGGGAACCAGTGCCCTGCGAGTACTGCCCCGCCGAGCCCTGGCTGGCCCCTGCGGTCCCCGACGGCTGAGGATGTGCAGGAATTAGTGTGGCCTGGTGTGTGGCCAATTGGATAAATGCCCAGGAGGGGTTATAGGGGAGCTCCATGTTAATCTTTTGGGGAATCTCCCTATGGCTTTCCTGACCCCGACTGCAGAAGGCACTGGGGGCCTGCAGTCCTGAGGGGCGGAGCCTGGGCTTCGGAAACAAAGATGGCAGCCGATGCCACAGTACCTGGTTTGTGGCCTCAGAACCCAGCAGGGCAACCGTCACTCTGCACGCGTGTCCAGGGGCTAGGGAAGCCCCCTTCTTTGCTCTCCGCGGAGCTGGGGTGTCTCGGAGGCTCCACCGGCAGGCTGTCACTCGGGGACAAGTGACAGGGCTGCCAAGATGTCCTCAGTGGGAGCCCCGAGGAGGCAGAGCCTGTGGCAGGGGCGGAGGGAGGGAGTGGCTGAATCCCCGCCTCTGATTGGCTAGGCGTGCAGCACATGACACACCCAAGATGTCCAGAGGCTGGGCTGTGCCCTCTGACCTCGACCTTGCCTGTGGTTGTCTGCTCCTCCCCCTCCCTCACGCCTGGGTTCTTGTAAACGAGAATGTGCGGGATTTTACTTAGTCTTGGGAGGGGTTGAGGGAAGAGAGTTGCTGAATCCCCGCCACATGACACAACCAAGATGTCCGGAGGCTAGAACGTGCCCTGTAATCCTGTTTGTGGCTGCCCACCACTCCTCCCCCAACCTGTGTACATCTTAGCAGGAGTCTGCAGCATCTGACTCCATCTTGGGATGGATCGAGTCGTGTCTTTTGGAATCCTTTCTAGAGTTTTATGCTAGAGTCCTCCACAGGACTCCTCATTCTGTAGGTATCCGCCGAAATCTGATGGCTTACTTTCCTAGAAATCCAATGGAATCTTTGGGAAGAATATGCCTATCTCTGTCCTTGTCTTCCAATGGCATCTTTGCGCAGAATTTGCCAGTATTTGCTGACGTAATATAAGGGTCTGTAGAGTCCTTGGGAGGACTGCATTGGACTCTTTTCAATATCTGGCAAAATCTAACGGGGTTCTTTGCGAGAATTCTGGTGGACTCTGCCTTAGTTTTCCAAATTCTGTTGGAGTTCTTGGGAAGTGTTTGAAAAAGTCTGCCAGTTAATGATATCAAGATACATAGTGTCAAAATGTGAACTTTTTAGCTAGAACTCCATTTCACCGATATTTAGTTATTGACAGAATATCATTATGCATTATATACAAAATATATAGTACATAAGTTTATACATATTATATATATGGATGTAAGCGTATCTTATTATGGCCAGGCGCAGTGTCTCACGCCTGTAATCCTACCTACTAAGGAGGCTGAGATTTGAGGGTCAAGGTTTAAAGCCAGCCTGGGCACAAAAAGAACAGATACTCTTATATCCAATTAACCTCTAGAAAACTGGAAGTGGGGCTTGGCTCCAGTGTAGGGTGGTAGCCTTGAGCTGAAGAGCTCAGGGACAGCACCCATCCCAAGTTCAAGACCCATGATCTACACACACAAAAAGAATATCTTACTATATAGTCCAAACTGCTCCCAAACATAAAATCCTCTTACCTCAGCCTCACTGTGGCAGAGTAGATAACAGGAAAGAGGCATAAGAAACATTGGCTAGGAATTTAGGGACAAAAATTGTATTAGTATGTATTTTATTTAAAGCATGTAAGCTCTTTGCTTTAATCCTTATACTCCTTCATAAGCCGCAATGATTTTCCAGAATGGAAAAAAAAGTCCAAAGAGCCATCTGTCTCCCTGTAACGTTGCCACCTTTTCCAAATACTTAATATGCTCTAGGGATGGTCAAAGAGATGTTAAGAAAAAACCAACAACACTAGGAAAATGAATCCTCAGCACAAAACCTGCTTAAGGAAGAAAATATAAGGATGGACACCTATCTTGGTGAGAGCATGTGATAGTATCCGTCGTATTTTTAAGGAACTCTGAAGCTGAGTTGTGAAATCTGAAGAGAATTGTCAGGTTGGAACGCTGAGAACTGGTGACTCTGGAAAGGGTAAAGTGGCTGGAATTCTACATCTTAGTGTTGGAAGGACTGTGAATTGGACCTTGAAAATTAGATAAAGTAGAATACATATTTGATTATGTGAAGATTGCACTTTTAGCTTCCCAGACTCCAGTTATTGACACAAAAACTTCTGTATTTAGATTTAGTACCAGTACAGATGCCTTGTTCTCTACATGCACACTTGGTAACCTTCCCTATACTATAATTTTGCTTACAGGAACTTGAGGATCAGAAGCCAGTAAGCACTGAACCGCTAGGTTCCTGCTATTATTACTCATTCTGTCCTTTCTCATTTCTTTGGTTTTGGTATGTCATCCTGCTGTCCCAGGTTGTGGTTAGCAATGGTATGCTTGAAGAGATATCCTTGTACCAAGTTTAATCATTAAGCCAACTTCAAAAGCTCTGAGCCCATATATTAAAATAGTGTAACAGCAAAAATGACAAATTGTACCACTTATGGGAACAAAGAAGAGCACTCATCCTAAAGTGAATTAGAGCCAAACACTAGCCTACATTTCCCCCATAATTACTTGTAATGTTATACCAATCATTATACACATCATCACACATGACACAATCATTATCTGGGTGTATAGTGTTTCTCTATTTCCCTTTGCTATCCTAATAGATATCGTTGGTCATTGGCTCACCGTGCCCTCAAATTCTACTTTGCTATAACCCAACACAGAATTTACGTTATGACAAAAGTAGGTAACTCCTCACCGTATTTGGAGAATCAAAAGGAAAGATAATCAGGAATCATGACACAAGCCTCTCATCCCAACACATGGATGTTTTCAGATTGCTAATTGTAAATGTTTAAGGAAAGACATCCCAAAAGGAAGAAGGGCTTTGTCTGGCCCTTGGGCACTGAAGTTCTTGGTGTTATTGCAAAAAGGTTACATGTTATCAATTTGATAACATCCCATATGTTGGCATGAAAGGCTTGTGTCATAATACCTGACTATCACTTCCTCCTTTTCATTCTCCAAATATGGTGAGGAGTTAACTACTTTTCCAACAAATTAAACTCCTCTTGGTGTTGGCTGTACCTATGTATTAGAATTTATACATTTCATGGATACAATACCCTGGGTTCAACCTCTAGTAACAGAAAAAAGTTATACAACATAAAACTAAATGAAACCAACATTTTAATTTTAGTCTTTAAATAAACCATACAAAGCATTACAATGGAAAATGCAACAATAATTTGCAAACCTTTATGCCAACAAACTGGTGAATTCGGAAGTAATTAAGGAATTCCTATATTACACACACACACACACACACACACACACACACACACACACACACCAAGCTAAACCAACTAAATAGACCCATAAAAAGTAATAAAATTGAAATGACAAAAAAAGATTCACATCCAAGAAAAACCAAGGGAAAAAAAGAAAAATTCAGGATATGAATTCTGTAAGAACTCACTTTAATACTTCTCAAGCTCTTCAGTGAAAGAGAAAGGAAAAGATCACTAACAAACTCATAATAGGACGCCAACATAACTCCCATCCCCAAATAAGATAGGGACTCATCAAAGGTAGAGATATATAGACCCATCTCTGATGAACATCAACACAAAATTTATCAATAAAATTATGTCAAACAGAATTGAACAACCAAAAATAATCATACACTACAATCAAATGGCATTCATTACAGGATTGCAAACCTGGTTCAATATATGTAAGTCAATTAATGTAATTCAACATATCGACAGTAGCAAGGGCAAGAATCACATCCTCTCAAGGGATATAGAATACACTATTCACAAAATTCAATACCACTTTATGATGAAAGCTCTGAAGAAGCTAGGAATCCCTGCGACTTTATTCAATATAATGAAGGCTGTATATGACAAAACTACAGTGGTGAAATGCTAAAACTATTTCCTCTAAAATCAGGAAAGATACAAAGATGTCCACTCTCTCCATTCCTTTTCAACATAGTACTGAATTCCTAGCAAGAATAATAAGGCAAAAGAAAAATATTAAGTGGGGTCCAAGTAGGGAAAGAAGTAAAACTATCCCTTTTCGCAAATAACTTGAGTCTGTATTTGAAGACCCCAATGGATTTCTCCCCCAAGTTACTTACACTGATCAAAACTTTAGCAAGGTAGCAGGGTATAAAATTAACCCACAAAAATCAATAGATTTTCTGTATGATTGAGACTGGAATCAGAAAGCAACCCCATTTGTAATAGCCTCCAAAAAGAAAGTCCTAGTAATTAACTTAAAGATGTGAATAACCTCTGTTATAAAAACTTCAAACATTTGAAAACAAAAAGAAGTTAAAGTGGATTTAAGGAAATGGAAAAACATTCTGTGTTCCTGGATTGGAAGGATTAACACTGTGAAAATGCTCCTAAGCCACTTACAAATTCAATGCTATGCCCATCAAACTCCCAAAAACTTTCTTCAATGATATACAGAAAGCAATCCAAAAATTCATATGGAATACTAAATGACCCCCAAGGAGCAAAATAATCATTAGCAGGAAGAACAGTGTTGGAAGGATATCAATACTAAACATCAAATTCTATCACAAAGTCATAGTAATAAAGATAGCTTGGTACTAGAAGAAGAATAGGCCTGAGGACAAAAGACCCAGAAATCAACTCACAGACCTACAACCACATAATCTTTGATAATAGAGCCAAAAACATAGAATAGGAGAAAGACAGCCTCTTCAATAAATGTTGCTGGAAGAAGTGAGTATACACATGCAGAAAACTGAAGGTAGACATTTAGATCAATCTGTACAAATTGATTGAAGACCTCAATGCAAGGCCAGATACCATGAAAATATTTACAGGAAGGAGTAGAGAAGACAAAAGGGCTCCTAGGCACAGGAGCACTTTACTTCCTAAATAAAGATTCAGAATCACAACAAATAAAAGAAACATTAAGTAAATGGGATTGCATCAAACTGAGGAGTTTCTGAGTGGCAAAGGACATATTTAGCATGATAAATAATAAGCCTGCAGAATGGGTGAAGATTTTTACTACTATGCATCAGTCAAGGGCCTCATATAAAATATAGAGTTAAAAAAATAAATCCCCCCCAAAATAAACCCTCAAAGAAAAAATTACCTAATTAATAAATGGGCTAAAGATTTCTCAGAAGAAGTAAAAGTTGTCAATAAATACATGAGATTTTCAACCTCTCTGGCCATAAAAGAAATATAAACAATCAAACAACATTGATGAGATTAAATGAACTCTAGCATATGGAAACAAGAAGTTTAACTTCCGTGATTGTTGTTCTTAATGTACTATATTATTTCTCTTCTATTTTATTGCCTTATGGTTAATCTCATGTTGTTACTGTATCTGACTTTGTTCCTTGGTATATTGTATATATACATTTATTTTTTAATTGAAATAGGGAAGGGAAACGATGACTGGGAGGGGCTCGGGGAGGGAAACGGGGACAAAAACATGAGAAGGGGTATAAATGTGGGAGAAGTAAGGCACCTACTACCTGACAAATGTAACTATAATCCCTCTATTATACTGAAAATAAAATTTTAAAAATTGAGATTCCACCTCACCCAAGTTAGAATGGCCATTATCAAGAAAATTAACAATAGATGTTGGTATGGATGTGGCCAAAAGGAATGCTACTGCACTGTTGGTGGGAATATAAACTTGTTCAACCACTCTGGAAAGCAGCATTCAAGTTCCTTAAAAGACTGAACATAAAGCTTCCTTATGACACAGCAATTCCACTCCTGGGAATTTTTGTGTAATAGACTCCAAACAAGAACACACTAAAGCCACCAGCACAACCATGTTCATTGTGGCATTGTTTATCATAGTCAAGATATGAAATTAACCCAGATGTCCCTCGGTGGAAAAAAATGCATCAAGTAAATATGGTGTATATACACGATGGAATTCTGTTTCCATCAGAAAGAATATTTTATTGTATGTAAGGAAATGGAAAGACTTGGAAAAAATATTTAAGTGAAGTAAGCCAGAGCCAAAGGAACATAGGTTGCATGCTTTTCCTCATTTGCTGTAATTAGAATGTGCCTGTAAATCTAGAAGTAAACATACTGGATGGTAAAAAGACAAAAAATAAACTTGGAAATAATAAATTATACAGGAGTCTAGATATTCCCATCGTGAGACCAAATGAAGATATTCTGAGGAGAGTATTACTATGGCTCAATAGATATGTTCACATGATCAAATAGAATGATATTAATGAAATGAACCCAAGAAATGAGAACAGGTTTTTGCTATTTTTTTCTCCCTTATTACTTTTTTGTTTTCTTTTCCTTTTGTTTTGTATGTACATTTATCTTTTTAGGGAAGGTCAAGATAGGAGCAGAGAAATGGTGGGGAAAAGGTGAACAATTTAGTGACACTCATTAGACACTATGCTTAAAATAAACTATATAAATTATGGAGGGTGGTAAAGAGGGAAAACCTGGAGAAAGCAAGGGTAGGTATAACACTACTATTCAAGAAGGAATGCACTCTCTGAGTAACTCCTGTAACTATAACCTCTCTGTACATGTTCGCAATTACAAAAAAAATAATTCCTGTGAAAGAAATGACATAGAAAATTAAAATATCAACTCTGGAACAAAAGTAGGGTCTTCTAAGGGGAAGCACGTTGGGAATCAAGGGCCCACATGAGGTAAGTACTGCATGATGACATCAAGGGGGAAAGTTGGTTACAATATTGTTCTAGGTGATTATTTCCTTGCAGGTAAGCATGAAGCCTGCAGCATACTCAGCACAGGGGTAGGTGGGGATGCATTGCAGAGGTCTTGGAGAGGGCCACAACTTAGTAGGGGAAATGAGTGAGGTCTGATCCTTATATTTGCTCTCCAGGGAGGCTAGATTCAAAACCCGAAGGTCAGGGATAAAGGTGATCCTAAGCCTTGCTGGGCTGGGAGTGTAGAATGAGCCCAGGTCCAAAACCATGGGAGGAGGAGGAGGAAGAGGATGGGGAGGAAGAAGGGGAGCTCAAGAGACAAAGTCTAGAAGATGATATCAGAGCTCAGGCCAGAGGACCTTGAAGAGGAGGAGCAGAAATTCTCAGTAGAGAACAGAATTATGCCAAGAGACAAGGGTGAGGAAACACTTCTGGTAATGGCCAAATGGCGCTGAGAGGCTGTTTGTAGGGCTTTAAATAAAGGAGAACTGCTCTAGAAGGCAAGCATTTGTAAGGCAAACCCATGAGAAAGGGAGTACTATAGGCAGTCAGCACAGATGCAAAAAGGGACACAGCTGGGGAATGACCTTTTATGAGTGGTTTGGCTCTAGGGGATTGGGTATGGGGTAGAGACACAAATACAAATGTGAGGACCTGATGATGTAAAACACAGCTGTAGACATCAGAGTTTGGCAAAGTAGCAACACACTGAAGGACAGAGCCTACCTTTGGCATGAAGTCTCTGAAGGAAAAGACCTGTTTGTCCTGCCTGTGGTGTATGGGTAATTCTGGGTTAGCTTAACTATGCATGAGAGAATATGGTGGTTTTTCCTAGCTCTGTAGGTTGTAGCCAGTCATTCTGCATAGTTACATAGGACAGGTCTAGTTCTTTTTTTGCTTGCAGAGAACAGGGCATGATGTTTCACTCCAGCTATAGATGATTATCTTAGGGTTTTACACAGAATGAGGCCTACTGTGCCGCTTGTATAGTTGGAGGATGGCCAGGGGTTTATTTTTGGTAGTTGGTTCTTAATGGCAGGGACTGGTGATCTTCAGCTCTAGGCCAAATATAGAGAACAGGGTGTGGTAAAGTCAAGCAGTTTGCAAGGGCATAAGATTCTCTGCATGGAGGTTTTGAGGAACAAGGCCTATTAATATAACCTGACTGATGGTTTGTCTTGATTGTGTAGGGTGTGGCCTAATGATCTGAAATAGTTGCACCATGCTGTGGTTTTGCCTGGATAATATAAGACATGGTAATATATTGTTGCTAGACAGTATAGCGCCTATTGAATTACCTTGTTTGTGGACTCTAAAGGTCAGAGTCTAGTAGCTTTATCTTTATGTAATGGGATATGGAGGACAAGAGCACTGGTTTTGAATTTGGATTTTTTCTAACTACTTTTTTTGCCTGTTTTGGGGCTTGAACACTAGGGCCTGAGCAATGTCCTTGAACTTTCTTAAGGCTAGAGCCACAACACCAATTCCAGCTTTTTTTTATGAATGTGGTACCAAGGAAATGAACCTGAGTCTTCATGCATGCTGGGCAAGCACTCTACCACTAGGACAAACTCCTGGCCCTGGACATGGCTTTTGGAGGATAGAGTATGCTGATTTGACCTGGCTACTTGAAGAGGGCCTTGTGTGTTACCCAGGCTAAAAATGGCAGGACCAGGGTATTTTCCTTGCCTGCCAAGGGCAGGGTCTCACCTAATTGCCTGACTACCTGTGTCAGAGACAGTTGGTTTGGCCTGGCTGAGAACAGCATCTTCCAGCTTGAGAGGCTTTGACTTCCTAGAGTAGGACTTGGAATAGGTATAAAACTATTTTGAGATGGATGATGAGGTCTGTATTTGCTATTATTAGGGTGCTGTAGGTGCATTATATAGTTCCTCGTATATATGAATGGTCAAGTGGTTTAATTAATAAGATCAGATACTACCTGGGTGGCAAGAACATAGAGATGAAAACCTGAAACTAGCATACCACTGTGTGGATCAATGCTAGACCTTGGTACATTAATACACAGAACAATGTCTGACATGTGGCATGGTTGTAGACAGCCTGGTCTACCCAATTAGAGAATCCCTGAAAAGGTGGGCGTGCCATGGCAAAATGTTTTGACAATCACAACCTACTTGTGTGGACTGGCCAAAGAAATTAAAATAGATCCTGATGCACTGCTGGTAAAGTGGCTAGGTTGCAGAGATGTGGAAGTGACCATGTAGGATGGCCATGGAGTCCAGGATTTGTCCCAGATGCACGCATATGAAAAACCAGGCCTTGTCTAGTTGACTGTGTGCAGAGATCTGGACCTGCCTGAACAGTGCTGTAACACAGATCAGGTACTTTCCATGTGGGGTGATGGCAGCTATGATAACAAGCCTGTGTGGGGAGGCCTTGGATAAAAAAAAAGTCTGCCCAAGTGTGGTGGTGATAATTAGGGAATTTATGGATATTCTAGCCACAGAGATCAGAGAAGACAACCATTCTAACAGTGTGTGGCCCAGTTATTAAGAACTGGGCCTTGTTGTATGGCCTGGTTGCTTCTGAGGATACCAGAAATTGCCCCAGTGGAATGACTTATACCTGTAATGAATGAGTACACAGTCCACAACCTGGTGCAGATGAATTGTGTATGTAGAACATCACAACCTGATGCAGTGATGGCATTGGGAAAGAAGCTCTTACTCTGGAAGAGTTGAGTGTGTTTCCTTAGGAGCTAAATTTTGGCAGATGCTGTTGGGCTCAGATCTCTGAGAAGATAGTGTCAGACAGGCAAAAACTCATACGAAAGCGCACACTGGAGAGCTTCAAGACTGGTCACGAGAGAGGATTCCTACTTTGGTGTTTCTTTGGGCTCTTGGTCTGTTCCTGGCACTTGTGAAGGCAGCCAGTGCTGTTTGAAGATTGCCCTATATGGACCTGGTCTCATGGTGCAAACATCTTAGACCAACAAAAGGATTGCAACTATTCTGATCATGACCAGAGTTCACCTTCCTCATGCAGTCCATGTGGGCAGAGCCTCATCTTTTGGTGCCACAGGTTGCCTCTTGCTATCTGAGAATTCCAACAGTCTGTACACAAGTTTCCCAAAAGCCTAGGAAAGCTTCCGTTTACAGTCTTCCACCCTAAGTCTCACTGGCAGTACTGCTTGCCTTTTTTAAAGATGACTGAAAGACTATAATGGTGGACTCACTCAGAGAAACAACACAGTTGCAATACTGGGCCTGTTGATGCCCTTATGGAAACAGAACATGTAAAAGTGGAGGGGGTGATATGGTGATAGTCACTCAGGGGACAACTCCTACATAGGTTGTTCTTGGAGCTTAGGACTGGTATCTTCAAACTTTTGTGGGTTTGTGCAGACCCTGGGGCTTGAAGAGGTGATATCCCTCAAATCTTTTTGTTGAAGACGCGCTCTATTACTTGACCCACGGTTCCACTTCGGGCTTTTTGTTAGCTAATTAGAAACAAGAGTCACACAGTCTTTCCTGACCAAACTAGCTTAGAATTTTAATCTTCAGATCTCAACTGGTTCCATAGCTAGGGTTATATACATAGGCCACCAAGATCTTGTTTCTTTGGGGATAATGGATCTGCAACTTGAACTCACAGCCTTTACACTATTCCCTGTTTTGTTTTGTCTTGAGGCACAGTTCTATTTCTGGCATTTAGTAGTTAATTGCAACTGAGAATATGTCACTAATATCTCCCAACCTAGCCAGGTGCCTGTAAGCCTAGCTACTCAGGCAGCTGAGTTGGAACTGGAGCTGTGGCTCAAGTGGTAGAGCTCTACATTGAGGAAAAATATTGAGTAACTGCTCCAGGTTCTGAGTTCAAGCCCCAGACTGGAATGAGAAAAAAATGAAAACTAAAGAAATATATAGTCTCAAATTTTTAATATATATATATATATATGAGTAAAAAGTACATTGATGCAGTTGGACACTGTCTCCAGAATTTGATTCTTCTCACAGAACTGAAGGTATATATACATTCAACAACTCCCTATTCTTCTCTCCCCTTAGCCTCAAGCAGCCACTCTTCTGCTACCTACATTTAATAAACTGATTATAGTAGGTATATTACATGGTTGGAACCATACAGTATTTGTCTGCATGCAACTGGATCATTACATTTTTTCAGTCAAGATTCATCATATTCTCACACGTACCAGAACTTAACAAATTCTGTCATAATTGGTTTTTTTAAGTAAAGGAAGGGAATGAAAAAAAAGTTGAGCAGTGAAAGTCTGATAGTTTGATCAAGGCATAGAAGGAAAGGTTATAAACTCATCTCTTTCACAATATATACTCATGAAATTCTCTTTCCTTTTGCCAGTCCTGGGGCGAACTCAGGGCCTGAGCAGAATGGTCAGATTGTCAAGACCTGGTGATACTAGGTGATAATTAACTGGAGAGATAGGGTGATCAGGGCTCCGGGAAGTAGAACTGACCTTGCCTGCTTCACCAGAGCTCAGAGAGCCCAGCACGGTGGTGGCGGCAGCATAAACACCTGCGGGCTCTGGCCCAGGTGTGTGCTCCGTGAGGGCACTCCCGGCCCAGTACCTAGCTGCACATTCCCACCCACCCCCACCCCACCCACTGAGGCTCCCTGCCCAAACGTGGCCCTGACCAGCGAAGCTCCAGCTCAGGGATCACTGGCCCCAGCGGGGGAGGGGGCAATGCTGAAGTGGGCCATGCTGGAGAGGACAATGCTGCGCTTTGGCAAAGCCTCCTGCGGTGGTGGCAGGGTCGGTGATGGAGGCTACAGCATCATAGCTCAGCCAGGTGCTGGATGAGGAGCTGCTGCAATGGACCAAGGAAGAACTGTCCTCTAGGTGCAACTGCAGTGCACCCAGGGCGAGAAAATAGGCTTCATTCTGGAGCATGGCAGCCTGATGCAATGTATGATGGGAACCATGGGCTCCAGCAGCACCTGCTGGAGATCTGAGGACTCAAGGATGTGAACCAACAGCTGCAGGACTATACCCAGGAGCTGCGATAGTTCTGGGGCTTCCTCAACGATGATGGGCAGAAGGGGTGCGAGGTGGCATGCAAGTGGCAGAACTTAAGGCACAAGTCGCTGGCGATGACTGGGGGAGGGGGAAGAAGAGGGGAGAGTCCCAGGAGTGCAGGCACAGGCTCATGCAGCTAGGCCAGCAGGCAGCACAACGGATTAGGGGCCCATGATGTGGAAGAAGGCAGCAACACATTCAGCTGGGGCAGCCTAGGCAACTCCAACCACCACCAACAAGTCTGGACCGCGCTGCTACTACCCAGGCCTCACCAGGACCCTGATAGCCAGAGCAGAGCTACACGCCAGTCCCTGAACGACTGTTGGCTCCTTCTCACCACCGCATTATCCCCAACAGCCTACACCATCCCTAGTTGACCTACGTCAGACAGATGAAACCGACGTGAAACTGCTGGAGGGTGACAAGGTCCTTTCACAGCAGGTGGGTTCTCCAGTGTTTCATACTGTCCAGAAGCTTGCATTACTTCTGCCCTCCTACCAGGATATCTCACACAATGGCCCTGCCTGCCCTGTCCCAGAACTGCCCTCACCCCCTCCAAGGGCTACAGCTCTGCAGGACAGAAGCTCATCTCATGAAGGTCTTGGAACTGTCCAAGAAATTGCACCAGCAGCTCCAGGACAGCTGTGGAGAGAATCTGAACGAGAAGGGGAAGGCCATGGTCTGAGAGATGTGCAACATGGTCTGGAGGAAATTGGTGATGCTACCAGCTCCAAGCCCTCCATTCAGCAACACCTGTCCAGGAACAAACTCAAGGGATATCTTGAGGGCTATTGTTTCATGTATGTGTACTGCCCTGGGATTCCAGGCCTAACCCCTCCTATCATTCCCTGTGCTGAATTGTACATAGATACAGCTTCCCTGGCCACCATGGTGTGATAAGGTCAGGACACCTTCACCCTCATCCTACACCTGAAAATGGAAGAGATGACAAGTCACCTGGACAGTGTCATTCCTTCAGGGCTGTGGCTCCATTTGCAAGATGCTGAAGGCTGCTTCTAGTTGCCACACCAAGTCCCAGCAGCATCTCACGTTCAATTAAGAGCATTTCATCAAGCCTTTCATCCCTTACTGCCCCAGCCCTGAATGGAAACCACAAGATCCAAAATCCTGATGCAGGACACACCCTTGTTCCCTGCAGAGGCTGGGACTACGACTCACAGACAAGCAACTTACCAAGTCCATGGTCGGCAGGAGGTTGCTCTGGGTGTCCTAGGCACTTCATGATTCTCATGGGTCCTCACTCTCTGGGAATTGGTGTCCAGCTTGTTTGTAGCATTCATCAGTCTCCATCCCCCTCAGACACCTCCCCCTTTCCATAAGGTATCCTTAACCTTGCCAGGCTAAGCCATTTCAGGTTGCTCCTGCTGGGAATTCCTTCTGTGTTTACACAGACACAGGAGGGTCCTGGGTTGTTTGAGCTGAACTGCACATCTCTTTCTTGGGTCTCTGTCAATTATGGCCCCTCCTAAGCTGGCTATACCTCCTGTCACAGTGGGTAGAGTGTCAGGAACTGCCTATGGCCAACCTTGTTCTCCCAGGGAAGGAAGGAGCCTGATCTGCTTCTGGCTTTCATTTATGCTTCTTTGGGTCCCTGTTAGGGAAACGGGGTCTCCTGGGAGTCCATTTAACAAGCTTACTATTCTACACCACCCAGCTCTAGAGAGAGCCAATGGGGAGAACCCGAAAGTAGGGAGCTAATTCCATGAGTGAACTTGGCTGAGCTTGCTTTTGCTGCCCTAGTCTCATTCAGGCCACTTCCTCCCTGAGCTTCAGGGACCCAGCTATGGCCTGGGTTGTCAAATGAGATGTTCAGTGTAAATAGTCACACATATAACAGAAAGGATGCTAGGCAGGTATTTCAATTTGGCGTGAGGAAAATGAGGCCCCTAAGAGATGGTGATGTGGTACATTGCAAATGAGATCCAACACCTGAGGGGCCAGGTCATTATAGCACTTGTGCAACTAACACCAGCCCCTGGAGGCCTTTTCTAGTTCCCCACTCTGTTTTCATGCTTCTAGTGGTACTTAGAGCTTCACACATCAAGCACTTGGAAAGCTTTGTCCAACCTGCATGGAGAGTGGGGATAGGGCAAGGGGAAGGCAGTTGGTCTCTGTTCCTCACTTGAACCAGAGCCCTTCAATATGGAAAGGCCCAGCCTCAGTGTCTCAGTGGTGGGGTTAGGGATAGGAGGGTGCTGCTCCTGCTGTTCCTAGTGGTGAGCTTCCCATCACTCTATCTGAAGGCCATGGTACCAGGCCACACTTGCCTCTGGCAGCTGAGCTAATGCGACCCCTTCCCGGAGGCCAGGAAACTGTAGCCTTCTTGGGTGTGGGTCCACAGGGGCAGGTGACAGTCCTAGGAGTTCCAGTGGACCATTTATGGATGAGGATGGCATGGCTACCACTGAAATAATAAGTCCTGGCTCTTGGTATCTGCAGACCTGCTGAGAAAGAGCACCTGGAAGCTGCTTCCCCTCAGGGGAGTGGCAGAGGCATCTGGGGATCCGAGAGGCATTCCTGCAGGTCCCCCTGCCATAAGCCAGCAGCCCTGTGGGAGCCCAGGCAGTTGGGACTGCAGTCACAGCCTGGACAGGCCAGGTGGGGCTCATACACAGGGAGCTTGAGGGCAACAGCTCAGGGTGACACTAGGTGACCTTCTTTCTGGAATCTCACTTTTGCAGGGTTGGTGAGGATGGTCTTTCACAGATCCCTCTCCATTCCTAATGCTGATTCTAAATCTTGAAGCCTCAATCACCTGCACTGGCTTTTGACCCACTGAGATGAGGCCACTCCCTCCAGCTTCCCACCTCCCTTGGGCGGATTGCTTAGCCTGGAGTCCGAATCTGCTGCCCACATTTTTCTAGAGTGGCACATTTGTATCCAAAAGTTACCAGCTACACACCAGTGTTTAAAGAGAAAAAAATGATCTTTCATTTTTCCCCTTGAAACTCGAGAGGAAACAGAATACATGCTACTGATATTTTTTCTTTTTATTTATTTATGTTTTTTTGTCAGTCATGGGGCTTGAACTCAGGGCCTGAGTACTGTCCTTGGACATTTTTTCTCAAGGCCAGAGCTCTACCAATTGAGCCATAGCACCACTTCCTGCTTTTTTCTATGTACATGGTACCAAGGAATTGAACCCAGATCTTCGTGCATGCTAGGCAAGCACTCTATCACTAGGCCAAACTCCTGGCCCCTGATTTTACTTTTTAAAGAACTGAAATGCATGGTTTCAGGGTAGAGGTGTATACTTTTCATTCTGTGGGAAAAGTATTTGTGCTCCTTTTAGGGAAGGGATGGAATGTTTGGTTCTTGAGCCAGGTGGCCAGTAGCAATGCTATTTTCTGTATGTGACTTATACACAGCCACCCTCTACAGCTCTGGCTGCACAGAAGTGGAGCCCATAGACTTTTAGCCCATTTCTACCTTGTGTAGAAACACATTTGATTTGTGGAGTTAAAAAAATAGAACTTTCTGACAGTGTGGGTTTTTTTTTTAAAGAAAAGCATTGATTTGAACTATTTTAGTAAAAGGAATAACAAATAAGATTGTGACAGTGTATAGTTTGAGGTACATAAATAAAGGCCTCCTTGCAAACCTCAAAAAAGAAACTGGAGATCAGGAGTTGCCATGATGTGGCAGTTGCTGATAACAGCATGCCTATTTGCTTAGGTCACTGACAAGGTTCCCTCAGTTGCAGATATCTAAGCATAAAGGAGCATTCAGTGACTGATGTCATGTTGGAACCTAGATGAATTGCTCTACAGGACATGGAGTGGTTGGGTGGGCTAGCAATGGGGATTTTGATCTATCTACTTTATGTGCTTACCTTCATATTTTTCTAGAAACAGGGCCTATACCAAGGAATTCCACAGACTCCAAAAAGTTGCTCAGAAACAAAAAGATAAAACATTACAAGCTTGACATAAAAGGGAGGGGATACTGTAACAATATGAGATTAACCAAAGGGCAACACAAGAGAAGAGAGAAAAACATAAATTTATTTGAAATAGGAGGGGAAAAAATGAGGGGAGGAAGAGGGGAGAGGAAAATGGGGACAAAAACATAGAATGAATATTTTATGTGTGAGAATTAATTCACCTTCTATCTGGCAAATATTACTGTGCCCTCTATACATTAAATTAAAAAATATTAAAAAGGAGAGGGGAAAAAAGAACATGTAATAAAAGTATTAGACTATAATCATAGTTGATTCAAAAACCCATAATGGGCCGGAGTTTGGCCTAGTGGTAGAGTGCTTGCCTAGCATGCATGAAGACCTGGGTTTGATTCTTCAGTACCACATACATAGAGAAAAGGAAGAAGTGGTACTGAGGCTCAAGTGGTAAAACTCTAGCCTTGAGAAAACCCAAGAAAGGTGCTCAGGTCCTGAGATCAAGACCAAGACTGGCAAAAAAAAAACCCAGAATGAAGCCTGTCCATATGATATTTTATGTCCATGTAGTCCCCATCAATCACATATATATATATATATACATATATAAGCAACTTGGAACCCACAAGCACACAAATACTTATCCTACTATACCTTCTTACAGAGTTGGTCAGAATTCTCTTTTACAATGTGATTTGTACATGAATAGTTTTCCAGTAAATGTAAGATCATATCCCTTGTCAATCATTAATTTCAAAATGTAGAACTCTAGTGAACAGCAGAAAGAATTTCTGTCTCTACTCAGACCCCTGTCTCCAGGCTGTTCCTCCTTCCCTGATTCTTGGTGTTCTTCCCAACCAAGCAAGCCATGCATGAACATGTCCTGACTTTTTGCTGACCCTTGATATCCACAACCACCACCACCCAATTTTCTTCACTCTTGATATTTTACAGCATGTGAATTCCTTGCATCTAATTTAAAAGTTGCCTTGGCTAAGTGGGTATAGAGTACCTCAGTATAAATTTTTAGGAAATAAATTTGTCTCGGAGACATGAAATAGGTGAGATATTATCTTAATCTGATTTACATAAAAATGGTGCCTTGAAGCTGGGCATTGGTGGCTGACATCTTCAATCCTAGCTATTCAGGCAACTGAGATCTGAGGATCACAGTTTGAAGCCGGCCTCGGCTTAAAAGTTCCCACGAGACTCCTATCTCCATTGGCCACCAGAAAACTATAGTTCAATGGGGTGGAGTGCTAGCCTTGAGCAAAAGAGCTCAGGGTCAGCACTCAGATCTTGAGTTCAAATTCCCCAACCAACCAAAAAAGGTACTTTACATGGACTGTTAATAGTCCTGCTTTGCATTTTATTTAGGGTTTTTTTTGGGGGGGGTATGGGGTTTGAACTCTGGGCCTCGGTATTATGCTTATGCTCTTCAGCTCAAGGCTGCTGCCCTACCCCTTGAGCCACAGCAACACTTCCGGTTTTCTAGGGGTTAACTGGAGATTAGTCTAACTGTTTTTAGTGTCCAGGCTACCTTTGAATTGTGATCCTCAGATCTCAGCCTCCTAAGCAGCTAGGATTACAGATGTGAGCCACAGTGCCTGACTTTTTACTTAGTTCTTGTGAGACTGTCTTGCTACATAGTACAGACTACTGTCAAATACACAACACTCCTACCTCAGCCAACTCAGTGCTGGGATTAAAGGCCTATATCACCATTCCTTATTACAGTCCTTCAAGTATGGCAAGAAAGGCCAGGCATGGTGGCTCACACCTGTAATCCTAGCTACTCAGGAGGCCGAGATCTGAGGTTCAAAGCCAGCCTGGGCACTAAACTCCATGAAACCCTTATCTCCAATTAACCACCAGAAAACCAGAAGTGATGCTGTGGCTCAAGGGGCAGGTTGACAGCCTTGAGCTGAAGAGCTCAGGAACAATGCCCAGGCCCAGAGTCCAAGTTCCATGACCGACAAAAAAAATATGGCAAGAAAGTACCACTTTTGGCATAGTGAAAAGTATTAGGATGTTTGTCAGTGGGAAGAGGATGAGCTTAGCATATACAGACCCTTGGATCAATCCTTATAAACAAAATAAAACAATTCTATGTAAAATAAAACCAACATTAAAATTTTATTGCTTTAACAACCACACATAAGAAACAAGATTTAAAAGCAGAATTTTTTTTGCCAGTCCTGGGCTTGAGCTCACGGCCTGAGCACTGTCCTTGGACTTTCTCAAGGCCAGAGCTCTACTATCTGAGCCTCAGCACCATTTCTGGCTTTTCTTCTCTGTATGTGGTACTGAGGAATCGAACCCAGGTCTTCATGCATGCTATGAGAGCACTCTACCACCATGCCAAACTCCCGGCCCTAAAAACGGAAACTTTAACTCCGTGCAAAAGGAGAAATTTTGAGGGAGAAGAACAAGGAATCAATGACGAGGAATGGGAGAATAATGAGTGATAGGAGAAGACTTCAAAATTGCTCAGCAGAATAGCTTTGTGTTTACAGAACTTTGTTGACCTATACAGGTAAGGATGCAGCAGGCAGCTCATTCAATACAGTGAGTAGGTTGGGCATATTTCAGGTGTTGTGGAGGATAATCACAGAAAGCCCAGGTGGGAAGGAGATGAGTTCTGCTCCCTATATAGCTCTCCGGAGGGGGCTGTATTTAGGGTATGAAGGTGAGGAAGTAAGGTTCAACTAAGGCTAGCAGGGCTAGGAGTGGCGATTGAGTCCAGGCCTAAAAATCTATAGAAGAAAAAGGTTATCATTGGAGAACATCCACTTGAGGTTACGAGAAGAGTCCAGGAAAGATTTGGTCTGTTGGTCAAAAAGACTAGTCTTTATGAGGCCAATCCAAGGGAAACAGTATTACTATGAGCAGCTAGCCTAGACACCAAAGGGAAACAGCAGAGGGCTGACCTTTTCTGAGAGTCATGGTTCTTGAGGATGCCACCTGAAATATAGCCAGGATTATAGTTGGCAGGCCCTGGTGATGTACAACAGCTGTCGAAAGGCGAGTGTAGCAAAATGGCTCTACACTGAAGAGCAAAGCCTATACTAGATTGGAGGTTCTGCAGAAGTTCTCTTGATTTGGTCTGCCTATGAAGTAAGGGTCTGGTGTATGAAATTGTCTTCCCATCAAAGAGCATGGTTGGTTTGCCCTGGCTGTGTGGAATGCATACAGCCCTTTTGTATCCTAACAGAGTGAGAGCCTCTGATCGTTGGTATTCCTTTGGTGGTAGTGCCTATGTTACAATCAAGAAAAGGATAGTCTTGGTGTTTTGCACTGAGTGCAGACAATAGGGACCAGTAACACTCACAGGGTCCATAATAGATAGTTCAGTAGATTCTCTGACTAGTGGGCACTGAATGGCAAGATCTATTGGACTTTCATGACCACCAATGGAAAAGTTCTGTGTTTATGCATAACTCATTTAGGGTGTGGGGTTTGCAACTGCGTTGTAGAAGAACAGTCCTGATAGTTCGATATGGCTGCAACAGAGTAGGGTCTGGTGGTTTGGCCTACATATTGGGTGGTGCTGCCTGGTGATTTACCTGGCTATGGAGGCCTGACCATTCCTTAATTGCTTGACTTCCTTGAGCAGCTCTTGGTGGATTATCTTGGCTGTGTTGTAGAGCAACTGTTGTGGTAGTGGAGCCTCCCACATCAGGACCTGGCACAGGTCCTAACAGAAACTGCTGAGAAAATTGATATGGAGGTTCACAGCGGTGGTAATTGGGGCCAGACACAGTGCTGAAACAGGACAGGCGAGGACCTGGTACAGTGGAATGATATGCAGGAGCACTGTGTGGAATGCTTGTTGACCTGCAGAGATCCAAACCCGCACCTGAGAGGATGTTGCAGTGTTGAGGGCCTGTTTCATTGGCTTGGATGCCAATATTTGGGCTTGACTGGGTGACACAACCATGGAAGTTGGGATCAATCCTCATTCCCCTGTTGGGAAGAATGTGACCTGGTACAGTGGCCCTACTGACAGTATCTTGGGCAGCACAGGTGATATTTTCATGGAAATAATGACCTGACATGGATGAATTTCTGCTGAAAACAGGATGCGATGGGGTTCCAAGGTTATCAAGAGTCTCACGTCCTGGTGTGGAGGTGGTAGGGAACTGGAACTCAAGGTTTGCCATGGTGTGGCCATACTGCTGATTAGAGCATGCTTGGGTGGTGCAGCTACTGAGATCAGAGATGGAATGTGATGCTTTGCTGAAGACAGCAGTGACTGGCAAAGTGGCCCCGTTTGGGAGATTCAATCCTGATTGGCTAGAATGGCTCAGGAGATCATGCTGTGATACATATGCACTGCTCTGGGGAACAGGGTGTGGCAAAATGGGGAAGGGGTGCAGACCTTGGCCTTGTGCAGGGTGCTGACTCCAGATAATATGGTGTGAAGCAGATGCATTATTCCAGAGAATAGGATAAGGTAAATGGGACCAGTTTGGATGATGGGGCCCTGACAGAGCAGTCTGTTCCTGGAATTCAGGATTTGGCCCACAGGCATGGATGCGGAGAATGTGGTGGGGCAATGTGGCCCAGTTTTTTAGATTAGAACCTGCATGCACGTTAGAGTGACCGACATCATGTTGGGAGTCAAATGGGATGTTCCACAAAACTTGGCCTGGATTCATGACCCTGAGGGAGGCATCTTGACCTGCATAGGGGACATGGCCATGAAAATCATGGCCTGCCATGGATGCACTGCTGTTGAAAACAAGGCCTGATGGAGTGGCTGAGTTAACAAGGTCAGGTTTTCCTGGTGGAGTAAAACCCTGAAAATTAGCTGCTGCCATGGTATAGCAACGCTGCTGATCAGGGTTTGCCCTGGTGGTGGGACCATTGCAAGCAGAAGTGGAACTTGATGCCCTGCTGTGGAGAAGAGGATTTCTCACACTGACCCAGTTTTGGACATCTCTCTGTGCCAGTATTGCATGGCTCTGAACATCTGCATGAGAACCAGGCACATTGCGCCTAATGCTGGTGCCGGAAAAAGTGGTAGACTTTTCAAGATCCTGGCCTCCCAGTGTGGCATGGCTCAAAACATCAGGTTGGGATCTAGATGAAATGCTTGGGAGAACATGGTCTGAAACTTGGCTGCAGAGATCTGGTCCTTCCTGGGGAGTACTCAGGGAAACATCACGGTGAGATACAGATGAGCTGTTGTATTGAATTTGATCGTGTTGGGTGGCTAAACTTGGAACATCTGGGCCTTCCCTAGTAGAGAGGTCCCAGGGATTGAGACCTGATGGGGTTACACACTGATGGTGGTCAGAACTTCCCCAGACTAGGCACAGGCAATGATCAGGGCAACCCTTGAAGACTTGGTCAAAGACAGCAGAATCAGATGTTGATGTACCACTCTCCTGCACATGGCCCGGCAATGTGCCTGGGTTCAGAAGATTTGGGCCTCTGCAGATAGTCTGGTAGAGCACATTATGATGGGAACCTGAGACACTGCTAGGAAGAACAAGGCCTTCATGGGAAGGCTGCTGGAGGTGTTCCTGGCCACCCAGGATCAGTGGGTCCAGGATATCAGAAGCTGCCTTGGTAGCATGACTAGAAAGATCAGAACTTGACTCCGTCGGACCTTGCCAGTAATGCTGGCCCTGTTTCCACTGATAATCTGGGTCTTCCTCCAGAGAAACACTGCCAATGAGATCAGAAGTTTCACAGATGGTACATGGGTGGCAATTAAGATCATGCTGACATTCCTTGCCAGGAGTATCAGAGCCAGAACCACCAGCATATCTGTGTAGAAGAGGACCTCGTAACATGACCTGGTTACAGTCCTGGCTGTTATAGCACCAGATATCATCAAAGGACACAGATGCATTTCTGTGCAATTTGAGGCCTTTTCTATTGGCATGGCTTGGGATACCACAGTCTGCCTGAGTAGAGAGTTGCCAGAGGTGCCGATATGATGGGGCAGCTTGGCGACTGAGTTCAGAATTTGCCCTGATGGGGCCTTGTTGGTAGCGATCAGCACATATCTGGAAAACTTGACCATGAAGATCAGTGCCAGTCCCTGATGCATTGCTCTTTGGAAGGTTGCCTGACAATGTGGCCTGATTATAGTGATCAAGGCCACCCCAGGTACTATGGCTACGGACATCACGGTGGGACCCTTGTCCACTGCTGCGAAGAGTATGGCCTTCTCTAGAGGCTTGTTTGAGATCTTGGCCTCCCCGTGTTAAAGAATTCTTCACACCAGGACTTGGCAGGGTAGCTAGGCAGGAGAGATCAGAATTTCTCTGGGTAGTGTATTTTGGTTGGTGTTGGTTCCTGTGGCGAAGGTGGCTGGAGCCCCAATGCCGATCAGAACATTTCTGGGGGACCTGGTCATGGAGGTAGGAACTAGGCTCTGATTCACTGTTCTGAAGAAATGGTCTTTGTTGAGTAGGCTGGTTACACAAATTTAGGCTTGCTTGGTTAGCATTGCCATGAAGGTCAGTATTTGCCACACTTTGGTGGTGGACATCTGGACGTTCCTTCAAGACCTGACCATGGAGACTAGGACCAGACACTAATTTATTCTTATGGACCCTGATGTCTGCCAACCCAGACTTCTTGGAGAGATGGGGTCTTGCGGAGCTCACATTTTTGAGGATATCAGGGTAGGACCCAGATGTACTTCTGCAAACAATGGGGCCTTCTGGAACTGTTTGGTTGTAGAGATCCTGCCCTACTCCTGTGACAGGGTTTGCAGCATCAGGAGTTGCTGAGGCATGATCAGAAACTGACTGGGTCAGGCTGCGGACGGGGCCTCCATTAGAGGCTTTCTGAGCATTCAGCCGATAGAGATCAGGGCCAGATTTTGATGTATTCCTCCGGAGGATTTGGATCCGGCCTGGCAAACGAACCTGATCAGGAAGACCTTGAGGGGTCCCATCTGCCTGAAGCTCGGGACCTTTTCCACTGGCCTGCTTGCAGATGGCTGAGCTTCTCTGGTTGGTTATTCGCAGATCAGACCCTGCACACATGGAATGACTGCGCAGATTAGGTCCTTGAGCTGATCCATGGCTTTGCCAAGCAGGACGTGACACAGATGCATGCCTAAGGAGAACACCACCTGGTGTGGTTGGTGGGGTGTTGTCCCTACAAACAACAGCCCCTTGATGGGATGATTGTCTTCCTCTAGAAGCTTTAGGTGGGCTATTGCTACAGAGCTGAGAGTTCTGAGATGCCAGTGGAGGAATGTAAGGAGGAAGAGTAGGAGCTCCAGGAGCTAGATGGTGTCCTGGAGGGTTTTCTGCCTGGTCTCTGCTGGACTGATTCCCATCAAAATTTCCCAGGGGGTTCTTTGTCTTCCCCTGATTGAATCCGGGCAATCCAGTGTAGTTTGGGGATTGCCCCACCGATTCCTGGACTTCCCCTGCAGTCCTCGGACGTCTAAGGATTTTGTAGGGACCCATACTTTCCTGACCACGACCAGAATGCACTTTCTGCATGCAGTCCTTAGGGGGAGGCATATCATCTTCAGAAATGGAAATGTCTGCCGTTGCCATGATACCTGGTTTGGTGCTTCACAACTGACAAGTCCAACAGTCTCTTTCTGCAAGTGTCCAGGAACTAGAGAAGCATTCTTCTTCAGTCCTCCATGTACTTGAAGTACTTGACTATCTATACTGGCATAGTCTCACTACAAGACAAGCACTAGGGTTGCCATGGGCTCTTTGGCTGGAGATGTGTGGAGACAACGCCTGTGGAAAGGGTGGGGTGAAATGGTGAATCCCAGTCCTCTGATGGGCTACACATACTTCACTTGATACTTTTAGCAGGTAAAATGTCTGGCTTTCCTACTTTCCCACCCCTCCTGTCTCTGTTCAAGTCTGTCAAATCTTACCAAGTCTTTCTTTGGTGTGAGTCACATACCTAGACTTTAGGAGGAGTCTTTGGGAAGAATATGTTGGAGTCTCTTAAAGGAGTCTGCCACGTCCTAATGGGGGTCTTTAGAAAAGTCTGCCTGACTCTACCAGACTCTTCTGCAGTCCGATGGGGTCTGTGGGAGAAGTCTGCTGGGGTCTACCAACGTCTTCTGTGGTCTGATGGTGTCTTTGAGAGGAGTCTGCTGGTGTCTGTAAGATATATTAGTAAGTGTGAACCTTTGAGCTAGAACTATATTTCATCAACCTTAAGTAATTGACATGATAGTAATTTACTACATTTTCAAAAATAAGATAGTATAACCTCTATATTCCTACATGTTTTACTTATATACATATTTTATTTTGTATTATATGTGTACTCTATGTTTGTATGTACTATACAATGTAAATACCAGATATCTAGAGTTTATAATGTAAATAACACTTATGTTATTAGAGTATAAATTACATTGCCACTAAAAGTTTTATTATTTAATATGAATTACAAAATAACACTTGTTATTACAGTATAAATTACATTACCACTAAAAGTTTTATTATTTAATATGAATTACAAAGTATATAATACATAATATATAACATATAATATGAACTGATATGCAGGATGGAGAAGAGTTGGACTGAAACTATCAGGTCGACTCTAAGCTCTATGGACAAAGCAACATATAGGCAATGTGGGTGAAAACTTTACATTCATTGAAGTACTATATAAATATACATATATAAGATAAGCAGGCAGAGGGTTTTTTTCTAAGTACTTGAGATGCTTAAGGAAATGAGTCTGCTAACTGTATTTCAGCACAATACATTGTTTCCTACAACAGAGCCTGGTGTCAGTCACATCTCCCTGTTTAAGAGTTCACTCCATTTGGGGGATCCCATTCAGGATTTTAGATGGTGATTTTTTAAGTCCTTTGCTACTATGGCTAGCTTCCTGAGTACTCCAGAAGAGAATACTACCAGGCACCTCCAGAATTCTTGATCTGAGTGGGGGCAACTGTACAGAGGGGCTCCCTCCTTAATGTGAAATGGAATGTGGGTCACAGAGACCATTTTGGGGTGCCCTGTGCTACAGTCAGGAAAGAACAAAGTTCAAAGCATTTCTTGCTTTTAGGCACCAGAAAGGGGGCTTAATCTCCCCATATGGAGACACCTAAATAATCCCATGGGAAGCTACGGTGAAACTTTCTCCCTGGTCCAGAAAGCAGGACATGACTATTGTGGGTCCCTCTGGTTTCAAGCTCTGACCAGGTCTGTGGTGAGTATGGATGTGTGAGATATAGCCTGGCACAGGGCCATAAGTGAATCTGTGAAATTCCTAGCCAGGTCATAAAGAAAGCTGCAAATCATCTCCCCTATATGTGAGGAGAGAAGGATCTCTGACCTGTCTTCCAAATATCTGATGGTATTGTATCTGTCTTGTCATCTCATAAAAAGAGAAAATGGGAGGAAAATCGAGTAAGGCTACCTCCTCAGAATGCAAGCTTAAAATTTTAAAGAAAGGATTTTCTGGAGACTATAAATTAAATGAACTCCTTGCCAACTCAGGGTCCTTTGTGAGTTCAAATAGCACCCCCGGTGTAGAATGGATCCCTGGAGGGATGACTAGACCCCTCTATGAACCTCTATAAAGTTTATAAAAAATAATTTTGGGGGCCACGAACATGTCCTAGTGGTAGAGTGCTTGCCTAGCATGCACAAAGTCTTGGGATTGATACTTGGTACCACATACACAGAAAAAGCTGGAAGTGGTGCTGTGGCTCAAGCGGTAGAGCACTATCTTTGAACAAAAAGTGTCTAAGGTCATAAAAGAAATGCAAATCAAAACAACTCTAAGATTCCACCTCACTCCAGTTAGAATGGCCAGGATCAAGAAATCTAATAAAAACAGATGCTGGAGGGGATATGGCCAGGAGGGATCACTACTACACTGTTGGTGGGAGTGCAAACTCGTGCAACCACTATGGAAAGCAGTATGGCAGTTCCTCAAAAGACTAAACATAAAGCTCCCATATGATCCAGCAATTCCACTACTTGGCATTTATCCAATCGTCCAGAAACAAGGGCATGCTAAATCCACTAGCACAATGATGTTCGTTGCAGCACTATTTACCACAGCAAAGATATGGAATTAACACAGATGTCCCTCAGTTGATGAGTGGATCAACAAGATGTGGTATTTATACACAATGGAATTCTATGCTGCTGTCAGAAAGAACGACATCACCCCATTTGTAAGGAAATGAAAAGACTTAGAAAAAATCATATTAAGTGAAGTAAGCCAGACTCAAAGGAACATAGGCCCAATAGTCTCCCTCATTTGTCATAATCAGTAGAAACCTTGGGCTCTCCTAGCAGAGATTTACAATAGAACAAAACCTAGATACATAAGGCCATATAGTATGACACTAAATGTAAGGACCTCCAGGATCAGGAAACAAAAGCCATATAATGAGTGACTGTTGTCCTTAATGTACTACGTTATTGCTCATCTCTTTTGCCATCCCTTGGTTATCTCATATTGTTACAATTTTTCACCTTGTTATCTGATATACTTTGTATGTGCTTAAATGGTTATTTGAAATTGGATAGGGAAGGGGGAAATCAAGATAAGTGGGGGGAGGGTGGGAGGAAAATGGGACCATGTCATGAGAAAGGGTATCAATGTTTGTAAAGTTATGCACCTTCTATCTGGTAAATATAATGTAACTCTTCTATTAATAACAATAAAAATTATTTTTAAAAAGTGTCCAAGGACAGTGCTCAGGCCCTACGTTCAGGTGCCAGTACTGGCAAAAATAAATAAATAATTTTGTATTGGAATTCAAGCTTGGAATCACCCTTATAATACTCTTTATAGGTCTTTAAGAAAGACAAAGCCCACCTAGGGAGCACCCAGATTTCAAACTATATGCTAATGTAAAGCTAAGCTCTAACACATGTTACAAAATATTCCATTATTGGTGATCTATGTTTGTTTAAGAACAAATATTCTCTCCAACTGTAATTATTTGTCTTTTACTAGCCATTGTATTAACTTGTAGATTTATGAATATATTCTAGTTATTACAAATAAGGGAAACTATGTAATATATATTTCTTTGTGTCTTGGTTACTTTGCTTAATATAATTTTTCCAAGTCTTTCCATTTCCTTATGAATGGGACAATATGACCATATAAAATGATGTTTATCAAAATGAACTCCAGGAAATGGAAACAAGAGAGTTTTTTATTATACTGCTTGCATTTATTTTTTTGTTCTTTCTTTTTTCCGCTCTGGCTTACTCCCTGTTGTCACTGTCTTTTATTTCTCTACCCTTTGTTTTATGTATAATTTTATCTGATTTGGAGAAGGGAAGGGACTCACAGGAACGATGAGACAAAGGGTGAACCAATTCAACAGTGATACTCACTAGACACTATGTTGGAAATGAACTTTACAATTTGAGGGACAGGGGAGTCGAGAGCGAAGTGGGAGAAAATGAGAGAGGGGTAACACTGTTCAAAAATAAATGTACTCATTGCCTTACTTACGTAACTGCTACATAACTCCTCTATATATCACATTTACAATAAAATTTAAGATAAAAAGAACATGTTGAGATGGGCATGGTGGCTCACGCCTGTAACCCTAGCTACTCAGGAGGCTGATATCTGAGGATCAAGGTTCAAAGCCAGCCCAGGCACAAAAGCACCTGAGGCTTATCTCCAATTAACCTCTAGAAAATGAGAAGTGGGGCTTGGCTCAAGGGTAGGGTGGTAGCCTTGAGCTGAAGAACTCAGGGACAACTCCCAGGATGAATTAAAGCCCTATGACCCACAAAAAAATTAATAAAACATATTCTGGGCCCAGGAACATGGCATAGTGGAAGAGTGCTTTCCCAGCATGCATGAATCCCTGGGTTCCATTCCTCAGTACCACATAAACAGAAAAAGCTGAAGTGATACTATGGCTCAAGGGGAAGAGCACTCACCTTGAGAAAGCTCAAGGACAGTGCCCAGGCCCTGACTTCAAGCCCTAGGACTGACAAATTAAAAAAAAAAACTTATTCTGATTTTTGTTGCAAAACATTTTTAGTCCTTCTTTTTTGGAGTTCTGACCACATGGTTATAAACATCTTAAAGGAATAATTTTAAGGCAGGAGTTCAGTGCTCTTTTTTCAAACACCCCCTTAAAATGCTAATAAATCATTTAAATTAATGTACTTGATTATGGGCATTATTTTTCAGCATAGTTCTATCAAGCCCTCAGTAAAATATGTGATTTGCCACTGAAATGCTAGAAAATTTATGGCCAAATTTTATTTTGAACTCAATATGAGGCACACTTCATATCATTACCTGACACTTTGTGCATGTGTGTGAATATGTTAACTATAATCTGATGCTTTATTTCATAAAAAGTGTTATTACTATAACCAAGTATTATCTGGCTCTGTATACCAAAGGAAAAAAAGCACAACTGTAACCTGAAACTGAAAATGAGGTCTTAAGAATTGGTACTAATAAATGTGTCTAAGGGGATAACATTAAGAAAACATGGATTTATGGCTGGGAATGTGTCTTAGTGGTAGACTGCTTGCCTAGCATGCATGAAGCCCTTTGTTCAATTCCTCAGTACCACATAAACAGAAAAAGACAGAAGTGGTAGTATGGCTCAAGGGGTACACAGCTAACCTTGAGCAAAAGAAGCTCAGGGACAGTGCCCAGGGCCTGGCAAAAAGAGAAGAAAACATGGATTTGAAATTGTTTTTTTTTTCTTTTCTATTTTTTTGTTGGTTATAGGCTTGAACTCAGGGCCGGGACTCTGTTGTTGAGCTTTCCTGATCAAGGCTAGCACTGTACCACTTTGAGTCATAGGTCCACTAAAATTGATTTTATTAACGAATACAAAATATTGTCTAAAAAATTCTTTGATTTTTGTATTTCATAGTTTTATGAGTTGTTTCAAAATACAAATTAATGGGAAAAGTGAATAAGTCAATGAATGAGAATGCAAAGAAATAGGGGATTTGATATTTTTAAAAATGGATAGGCTTTGGAAAAAGGAATTGAAGAAACAAAAAAGTGATTCTTTTGCATAACAGAGTATTTTGAAAGCAAAAACTTTCTTAAATTTTTGTTCCAGAATGGAAAAAGAAGCTAACACAAACCATAAAATGTTCAAGAAAATAGCAGAGGGTATGAGTGTATCTTGAGTTTTGTATGATAGATTTTTTTTTTGCCAGTTGGGACTTGGACTCAGGGCCTGAGCACTGTCCTTGGACTTTCTCAAGGCTAGAGCTCTACCACTTGAGCCTCAGCACCACTTGTGGCTTTTTTTCTATGTATATGGTACCGAGGAATTGAACCTGGGTCTTTGTGCATGCTAGGCAAGCACTCTACCACTAGGCCAAACTCCCTGCCCTGTATGATAGATCTTATAAATCATTCCTAAGATTTGTATGTAGTTAGATACCTAAGCAGCAACTCTTACAGATCCCCAGATTATCCTCACCTACTTTGGCCCCTTTCACAGGAAGCAGTCACAAAGGTCATCATCCTTTGCCCCCTTCTATCAACAGTAAGAATAATCTAATGACAGTTAAAATAGAATCTGAAAGAAAAAAAATAGCAAGAAACAGATATTAGATCCCAGTTAGGCAGTTAAGACAAAGGCCCACTTGGAAAACAAGGCCCCACTGCTTGGGGCTGCAGGCTTCTGCCATATCTGGATCTACAAGACACTCACATAGGCAGACCTGTCAATAAAGCTGTAAGATTTGGAGAACTGAAGCCCCTAACGTAGAAACATGTAATGAGAGAAAGTCTTTGAGGAGATTAAGAAAGAAGACCCCTGTTTCAGAGTGTGGGAGGGCCTTCCTTTGAAAATTTATTATAGACTTCTGAGATGCCTCAGGCTTGAGGATGCAGATACTCTTTGGTGATTGTCTGTACCTTGTCAGGACAACTTGAGAATTTCCCCCATACATACTAAAAAGGACCAAGGAGTGACAAGTTACCTGTTAAAAAATTATCCCTTGGTTTAAAATATCTGTGTCTATTGGCAATTATGGCAGAGATGATACAATGAATGTCAAATGTGTAAGAATGACTCAGTCTATTGCATCCAGCGTTCAGGTAACTTTTTACACAGTACTAGACCCTGGAACCTAGATCACACACACACACACACACACACACACACACACACACACCACAATTTCAAGAAACATTTAAAATGTAACTTATTTTTACCTATATAATTGTTAAAAATTATGTCCACTCTGGCCGGGAGTTTGGCCTAGTGGTTAAAGTGCTTGCCTAACATGCACGAAGACCCGGGTTCGATTCCTTGGTACCACATACTTTAAAAAAGCCAGAAGTAGTGCTGAGGCTCAAGTGGTAGAGCTCTAGCCTTGAGAAAAGTCCAAGGACAGTGCTCAGGCCCTGAGCTTAAGCCCAGGACTGGCAAAAAAAAATTATGTCCACTCTCACAGGCAGATCAGACTGTCATCATATGAGATGTACTATGGGAAATCACTGTAACTGGAGGCCTAAGAAGGGACCTACAACAGATAAAAGACCTCACCTTAAGATAGCAAATACAGTACTCTAGCTTGTGAGGCACGTCACATCAGTGAAATGGAAAAGAGGCCTACCTCGTAGCCCAGTGCTCCTTTCCTGGTTTTAGGTCCCAACCTGCCTGTCACCTGGTTGGAAGGCATGGCTATGATTTGTGACGTAAAGTAAGGCTACCTCTGGGGTTTTCCCTGAACACTTCTTCCCTCTCAGACAGCACCTGATTCCCCTTCTTTACCTACCTCCCACTGCCCTGCCCACCTTTGTGCTGACTGGCTCCTGCACCTTATATTAGCTAAATGTATTTCCTCAATAAACGAGTTCCTGCCTTGACTGGTCTCCCTGACATGTGTGTCTGATTGTCCTCCAAGGAGGGAGGGCTGGGGGCCATCAGTCGGCCCTCTCCTTTCTCAGCTTGTCAGGGTCAGGGCATGTTCTCTCTATCCCTCCTGCAGGTAGCGAGGGACTGAGGACTAAAAACCCTGACATAGCTGACTCAAAAATTACTAAACGAGTCTGGAAGTGTCTCCCAACTAGCCTAACAAGTTTTGATCATACCTTTTGATTATCTGGATAAAAATAAAACAAAATGCAAAAGGCCCCCTTTGGAGGGGTCCTTATTGTGATTTTTTTCTGCTCCACAGCTGTCATGTGGGAAAGACTTTTCCCTGGATGCACCTCAGCCAAGTAAAACCAGCTTCTTCAGAGTAGTAGTAGAACCTTTACCTGGCTTCATTGTGCAAGCTCACCCTCAGAAACATCTTCTCATTCCATCAACAAAACCTTCCAGAAATTCCAGCTACCTCCAGGCAGTGAGATGATGGGGATGCTTTAGTTATCTCAGAAGCTAACTAATCTACCAATGGAGGAAGCTTAAGAGATCACCCACTTACCAGGACAGATGGATTATATTGGCCTCCTCACTTACTTCCCAGATGACAAAGGGCTGGAGGTCAGAAACCACAACAGCAATGGGTCTGTAATTAAGAAAATACATATGACCACCCTAAAATTGCTGTTGTCAATTCAATTTGATGTTATGAATGGTCCAAAAATCTGATTTCTTACCCCAGTTACTTGCAGTAAGAGGACAACTGTAGAGACTGGCCACTTCAGCCGAAGTGGGAGGCTATCTCACAAAATGGCGATAAAGACTCCGATTAATACAAGTGTTATGTATCATTATTCACTCTAACCTAGGGATGGGTCCTACAACCTCACACTGTCCCATCTAGAAATATGTTAACTTTGCTTCTTGGCATATTAAAAGCCAATATATACAGCACTCCTACGAAAAGGCTTTGCTACATGCAACTGCATCTCTAGGACTTATAATCTGGTGAATTTCACTGTCTTTAGGTCAGAGGACCCTACATGGGAATATAGCTAACATACTACAATTTTTAGCTACAGATGGGGCAGTAACCTAGGATTCCTATTCTATTTCATGGAGTTACTATCACCCATAAAGGTGAGTCTTGTCTACAAGGAGATAGGTAAGACCAAGAACCCCAATTCTTCCACAGTCAAATATCTGGATTAGCACAGAATATTTATAGTTCAATCTGTAAATGTCTCCTCCTGGTTCGCCTGTGGGGGGACTAATATGACAGATCTATGTTTGATCTCCAGGAACCCTACGTTGCAACTAGATTTGACAATACAAGCACCAATGGATGGTTCTAAAAGTCTTCTATTAATAAAATGTATTGTAGCTCTTGGTCAAAAAGTCCATCTAAGGAATTGGTCGGAAAACTAACATGTCTGGGTCGAAAAACACCTACCAATTCAACACAGGAGACTAAATGGTGTGTGGGGGGAGAGGTTCCAAATTAGACCAAACTGGACCTGTACCCTCTAATTTCCACCAATTCTAGGCTGCATGGAATGGTGACATGAAATGATTGAGACAAACTGGGAGGCCCAATTATTGGATTTGTAAGAAAATGGAGTAATTTTGTTTTACCAAAAGGTCGGTAAGAAAGGCACATCCCAGGGAGTATTAACCCTTCCTTCTTCTTACTCCCTCTTGAACAGGGAAACAATTAGAGGTTTCAGTCAACAAAAAATGAAACATCCTGGCAAGAACAGCAGAATTACTAAACATTATCCAATGAACATGTTATTGTAACTGCCAAACTCTCACTCTATAAGCACAAAAGATTTCTAAGGCACACAATGTATCTAATAAAACCCCTTAGACTTAAACTACTTATTGGTCTCTGGAGGATAGACTATGTAGAAAGTTACCCTAAATAACTATTGCTGACATATAAATGTTAAAGACTGATTATAAGAGTTCAGTTTACAAACGCAAGAATAGCCCAGGTCCTAGTCTAAACTTGATAGATTTGGAACCCCAGAGAATTAATTGGATGGTGGGTCTCAACTATTCTGGAAAGCAAAACCCTCACTGGTATTGTGGGCTTACCATTAGGAGCATATCCACTACTTTCTTGCCTGTAAGCTCTGGATATAAAATCTGTCTGTAGTTCTTTTTTATTACTTATTGTAATTAATAGAAATGTTATATTATATTTGCCAGATAGAAGGGGCATTATTTAACAATCATTGCTACCCCATTTCCTTCCCCCACCCTCTCCTCTCATCTTGTTTTCCCCCCTTCCCTATCCTATTTCAAATAAATATATATATATAATATCAGAAAACAAGGTAAGATAATGTAACAATATGAGATAACCAAGAACAACAAAAGAGATGAGAAGTAACATATTACATTAAGAACAACAGCCACACCTTATATGGCTCTTGTTTCTATATATTGGAGGTCCTTTCATTTATATAATATATCAGATAACAAGGTAAGATACTGTAACAATATGAGATAACCAAAGACAACAAAAGAGATGAAAAATAACATATTACATTAAAAATAACAGCCACATCTTATATGGCTCTGGTTTCTTTATCTTGGAGGTCCTTTCATTTACCCTCGTCCTATATGGCCTTATGTATCTAGGCCCTATTGTAAACCTCTGTTAGGAGAGTCCAAGGTTTATACTAATTATGGCAAATGAGGAAAACTCATTATGTCTCTAGTTCTTTATGCAAGCTATGGTCAAAAAATGACAAATGTCAGACACTCTTATAATAATGTAAAAATATACATCAACCAGCTGGGTGCTGGTTCATGCCTATAATCTTAGCTACTCAGGAGGCTCAGATGTGTGGATCGTAGTTTGAAGCTAGCCCAGGCATGAAAGTCCATGAGACTTATTTCCAGTTAACCACTATAAAACTGGAAGTGGCACTGTGGCTCAAGTGGTAGAGGAAGATATGGAAACAAGAGTTTTTTTCTTTGTGTTTGTTGTTTTCAATGTATTATGTGAAGCTATTTCTTTTTTCTTTTCTTTTGTTGTTTTCCCCGTATGGTTTATCTCCTGTTGTCACTGCATCTGACTTTGTTACCTGCTGTATTGTATACAAAAAAAAATGATGAGACAAAGGAGAAAGGGTGGTGCAACATAACAGCGATAATTACAAGATAACATGTTGGAAATGAACTTTACAACTTGGAGGGTTGAGTGGATGTAAAGTGGGAGCAAAATGTGAGAGGGAATAACTATGTTTCTGAAGAAATGTACTTACTACCTTACATATGTAACCTTACATCACCCTGATGACAAAATTAAATAAAATAAAGCCAAAAAATACTATGTAAAAATATAAGGAGGCAGAGAGGATCTAAAATACACAAACATTTCATTCTCATACAGTTTTAGGAAAATAGGACTCTATCAACTATGGGATTGCACATATACTCTTTCCTGGTATTACATCTCCCTATTTGAGAGCCCACAACAATAATGCAACATATTATATACTATCCATTATATATATGGGTATATATACATTTTAGATGTGAATATATATCTACAAATATGTGTGTATAAACATATATACACACACAGTCTTACTACGTAGCCCAGAATTCAAGACTAATCAGAACATGCCTACGAGGGGCAGTAGAAGCAGCCTCTATCATAACCTCATTGTACAATTCAGGACAAACAAATCAAAGCCAGACCTTGATATACTGCGCCAGAGGACCCTGACCCAGCATGGCAAAGGTACACATTCACAAAGATCTACATGTTGATTATGAATAAAGTTCAGGGCCTTCTCCTCTGGCCTGTTTTCAGATATCTGGTTCTCTGAGCGATTCTAACCAGTTTGTAAACAGTCTAGGTGGAACTCGGCAGATATTAGTATCTTGAGTTGATATATGCTGTACAGAACAGGGCTTAGTATACATTTTAGCCAAAACAAAACAAAACCCTACACTAACTGTCACAGGCGGTGGCCCTGAACGAGAGACGAGTCTTCCTCCAGAAGCGGCAGGCTGACTACTGCTTACAGGGCTGAGAGCTCTCAGATGCAAGTAGAGGAGAACAGGGAGGAGACTGAAGAGCCCGGGAAGAAGATGGCACCCTGCACGCTTTGCTGCCTGGCACTGCCAGACCAATCCCCAACGACACTGTCCTCGGGTTCTGCGTCTGCCCCCATACCGGCCAGGGGAACCAGTGCCCTGCGAGTACTGCCCCGCCGAGCCCTGGCTGGCCCCTGCGGTCCCCGACGGCTGAGGATGTGCAGGGACCTCGGCTTTCCTAACCCCGACGGCAGAAGGCACTGAGGGTCTGCAGTCCTGAGGGGCGGCGCCTGGGCTTCGGAAACAAAGATGGCGGCCGACGCCACAGTACCTGGTTTGTGGCCTCAGAACCCAGCAGGGCAACCGTCACTCCGCACGCGTGTCCAGGGGCTAGGGAAGCCCCCTTCTTCGCTCTCGGCGGAGCTGGGGTGTCTCGGAGGCTCCACCGGCAGGCTGTCACTCGGGGACAAGTGACGGGGCTGCCAAGATGTCCTCGGTGGGAGCCCCGAGGAGGCAGAGCCTGTGGCAGGGGCGGAGGGAGGGAGTGACTGAACCCCGCTTCTGATTGGCTAGGCGTGCAGCACATGACACATCCAAGATGTCCGGAGGCTGGACTGGGCCCTCTGACCCCCACTTGCCTGATCTGCCCGCCCCTCCCCCACCCCTGCCCTGTCAGTGGTCTGCGGGGACTGACCCGGTCTCTGGAGGCCTTGGGCCGGTCTTCGGGAGTGGTGTCTCCAGTGCTGTGCGGGGAGTTGGCCACGGGACGCCGCAGAGTCCGCAGGAGTCGGCCCAGCTCTGATGGCGTTCTTTCCCAACAGTCCAATGGAGACTTTGGGTTCTGTTTGCTGGTGTCTGCCGAAGTCGGCCAAGGTCTGGGGAAGTCTAACTGGGATCTTTTCTCAAAGTCTAATGAGAATCTTTGGGAAGAGTCTGCTGCTGGACGCTGCCCAAGTCTTTCAAGTTCTGTTGGAGAAGTCTGCCAGAGCCTGTAATAAAAAGATACATAGTGTCTACGAATGAGCTTTTAGTTACAACCTCATTTCACAGAAATCGAGTGATTGATAGATTATTATGTTGTTTTACTTTTAAAATTAGCTATTATGACCCATACATTCCTTCATTTTACATATTCCATTTTGTTATATAGGTGTACTATGTCATATGCAATGTAAATCACATAAAATGTTATATAATATGCATTAATGTATAACACATACTACATAAAATATACAATGCTATATTATGCATGATACCATATACATATATATATATATATGGATATGTATACATAAGAATGTCTTACTGTGGAGCCCAAGGTGCTACTACCTTGAAACCATGCTGGATCTTCCTCACTGGGTATAAGAAACGGTGCCCAGACATCCAAAGACAAAAATTATATTGATATCCATGTTGATTAAAAATACATAACCACTGTTTTTGCCTTAATCCTTATACTGCCTTATAAACTGCAATAATTTGCCAAAAGGGAAAAACAATGTCAAGAAAACATCAGTTACTCAGTGACCCTGTCTCCTGGTCCAATGATTAATATGTTTTAGAACTTGTGTAAGGAGATGTTAATAGAATAAAATAAGTTTAACCAAGGAAAATGACACAAAACCCATTTAATAAAGAAAACATATCAGGAGAATGGACATCTGACTTGGAGGGAGCATGTGATAGAATCCAGAAGGGATGTTAGATATTAATGTCCCAAGTTTACATTGTCAGCCAAATTCAAAATCTCTGTGCCCATTATAAAATATTGTAACAGCAAGAATGATAAATTGTATCAGGTATAGCATCAAAAGGAAAAACTAATTCTAAGGTGAATCTGAGCCAAACACAAACCTACTTTTCCCAGAAAATATTTGTAATGTTATACTAATTACTGAACCTGTCATCAGACATGTCAGAACCCTTACATGGGTGTGTTCTGTCTCTGTCTCTGTCTCACCCTTTCCCCCCCTTCCCCCTCTCTCTCTCTGACACTGTCTCTCCCCCACTCTCTCTCTATCACTCTCTCTCTCCCCCACCTCCTTGGCTTTAAGAATAACTTTGGTCATTGTGTCCCCAAAATTCCTTTTTGAAATAACATCAGGAACAAAGTGTCCACTGGCTTGGCAAAGCCCTTTGTGCCCTTCAGGAGGTATCTTCTCTGAAGCATTTATAATTACCTATCTTGTAACACCCCATGAGTACAGGCTTGTGTTGTTATTATAAGACAGGGCCACAACTCCAAGGGGGAAAGTGGTGAGGATATTCCCTATATTTGCTCTTCAGGGAGGTTAGATTCAGGACCTAAAGTTCAGCAAGAAAGGTGGTCTTAATTCTCACAGACTGATTGTCACTCCCTTCATTGATTCTCCAAATATAGTGAAGAAGTGCCTATTTTTGCCACACTGCAAAGTCCTCTTGGTGTTGGGTGTAATTCCATATTAGAATGTGTACTGAGCAAGGACACAATACTCTGAACTTAATCAAGAGAAGCAGTAAAAAAAAAAGGAAATCAGCATTGTAATTTTACTTTTTAAACAACCCTATATAGGAGACAACATGGAAAATAGAAAAGTCAACACTAAAACAAAAGTAAGCCCTTTTAAGTGGAAGCACATTTTTTAATCAGTGGTCCATATGAGATAAGTGCTACATGATGGCATCAAGAGGGAAAGTTGGCTACAATTTTATTCTAGATAATGGCTTAGTTATATGTAAGCATATAGCCTGCAGCACACTCAACACACGGAGTAGATGCATTGCAGAACTCTTGGAGAGGGTCCTAATTTAGGAGGGTAAAGGAGGGAGGTTTGCTCCTTATATTTGCTCTCCAGAGAGGCTAGATTCAGAACCTGAAGGTCAGGGATAAAGGTGATCCTAAGCCTTGCTGGGCGGGGAGTGTAGAATGAGCCCAGGTGCAAAACCATGGGAGGAGGATGAGGAGGAGGAGGAGGAGGAGGAGGAGGAGGAGGAGGAGGAGGAGGAGGAGGAGGAGGAGGTCGTCAAAAGACAAAGTCTAGAAGATGATATCAGAGCTCAGGCCAGAGGACCTTGGAGAGGAGGAGCAGAAATTCTCAGTAGAGAACAGAATTATGCCAAGAGACAAGGGTGAGGAAACACTCCTGGGAGAGCTGCTCTAGAAGTCAAGCATTTGTAAGTCAAACCCATGAGAAAAGGGAGTACTATAGGCAGCCAGCACAGATGCAAAAAGGGACACAGCTGGGGAATGACCTTTTATGAGTGGTTTGGCTCTAGGGGATTGGGTTTGGGGTAGAGACACAAATACAGATGTGAGGACCTGATGATGTAGCACACAGCTGTAGACATCAGAGTGTGGTAAAGTAGCAACACATTGAAGGACAGAGCCTGCCCTTGGCATGAAGGCTCTGAAGGACAATGCTTCTTTATTTATCCTGGCTATGGTGTATAGGGGTATAGACACTGTTGGGTTTGTTTGCTGGATGAAAGAATATAGTGGTTTTTCCTAGCTGTGTGGGTTGTACCCAGTTCTTTTATATAGTTACACAGGACAGAGTCTGGTTCCTTTTGGCTTACAGAAGGCAGGGCATGATATTTCACTCTACCTATAGTGGATGGTCTTGGGGTTTTGCCCTGACTGTGGAGAATGGGGCTTACTATGCACATTGATTGGGTAGGGTTATAGACTGGGTTTTTCCTTGATGCACTGCTGTAGAATACTGGGCTGGGTAAAGTAGCTAAGTAGCAGAGATCTGGGTCTGACAGCCTAGTATGGTAATAGAGACCAGTATTTATCCAAGATATACTAGTGTGGAGAGCCAGGCTTTGTCTAGTAGACTGCTTACAGAGATCTGACCCTGCCCTAAACAGTGCAGCAGCACAGATCAGGTACTGCCCATGTGGGGTGATGGCAGCTATGATAACAAGCCTGTGGGGGAGGCCCTGGATAACAAAACCTACCCAAGTGTGGCAGTGGTAGTGGTGGTGTCAATGAAGGAATTACTAGATATTCTGGCCACAAAGATCTGAGAGGACTAGTTCTGACAAGGTGGCCCAGTTTCTGAGAACTAGGTTTTGTCCTGTGGCCTGGTTGCTTTTGAGGGCTTCAGGAATTGCCTCAGTAGAATGATCTGGTCCTGTTATCAGTGGATGGACTCATGCAGATATATCATGTAGATACATTCTGTGGAACATCACAACCTGATGCAGTGATGGCATTAAGAAAAAAGTACTTACCCTGAAGGGTTGAGAATGTTTCCTTAGGAGCTAAACTTTGGCAGATGCTGTTGGGCTCAGAGCTCTGAGAAGATAATGTAAGACAGGTCATAACTCATAGGAAAGGGCACCCTAGCTAGTTTTCAGCCTGGTCACTCAATGGAAGATTCCTACTTAGGTTGTCCTTGGAGTTCTTGTTCTGCTCCTCGCAGTGGTAGAAGCAGCCAGTGTTGTTTGAAAGTTGTCCTATGGAAAATGGAAAGACTTGGAAAAAATTATATTAAGTGAAGTAAGCCAGACTCAAAGGAACATAGGCTTAATGGTTTCCCTCATTTGTCATAATCAGTAGAAACCTTGGGCTCTCCTAGCAGAGAATTACAATAGAACAAAATCTAGATTCATTAGGCCATATAGTATGACCCTAAATGTAAAGACCTCCAGGATATAGAAACAAAAGCCATATAATGAGTGATTGTTGTCCTTAATGTACTATGTTATCTCTCATCTCTTTTGCTGTCCCTTGGTTATCTCATATTGTTAAAATATTTCACCTTGTTATCTGATATATTTTATATATGCTTAATTGATTAATTGAAATTGGATAGGGAAGGGGGAAATCAAGATGAGTGGGGGGAGGGGGAGGGAAATGGGGACCATGTCATGAGAAAGGGTATCAATGTATGTGAAGTAATGCACCTTCTATCTGGTGAATATAATGTAACCCTTCTATTAATTACAATAAAAATATATGAAAAAAACAATGAAAAAAAAAGAAAGTTGTCCTATGAAAACCTGGCAACTTACCTCACGATGGAAAGATCTTTCACAAAGGAATCCCAACTACCCTGACAGCGGTGTGGTGATGTACAGCAGTTGTGTAAAACAAAGTGTGGCCAAAGTGGCATTACATGTAGAACACAGCCTATCCTAGAATGGGGGCTCTGAAGAGCAAGTTCTCTTGATTTGGCCTGCCTATGGAGTACAGGGTCTGGTGGTTCAAATTGGCTGTAGAACGAAGAGCATGATAGCTTGGCCTGGCTGTGTGGGATGGGCACAGTCCTTTTGCATCCTAACAGATTCCCAATTCTCTGGTCTGCCTGTGGTAACATTGTCGGTTTATCAACCTAGATATGAAGGCTAAGACACAAGATTGTCTGCAGACAATAGGGCCTGTCATATTCACTGGGGCCATAGTATATGGTTTAGTAGTTGCCTGGCTAGTAACACTGAATGAAAAGACCTAGTGGACTTTGATGGTTGCCAAAGGAAAAATACAATGGTTGGATTTAACCCTATGATGGTGGGGTGTTTGGAACTGGGTTGTGGAAGAATAACTCCAGGAATTTGACATGGTTGCAACAGAGTAGGGTCTTGTGGTATGGCTTCCATATTTGGTGACATTGCCTGGTGATTTACCTGGCTATGGAAGCCAGACCATTCCTTAACGGCTTGACTCTCTGGGGCAGAACTTGGTGGATTGTTCTGGTTGTGTGTAGTGTACCAGTTGGGGTGGGGTAGCCTCTTGCAACAGGACCTGGAACAGGTCCTAACAGAAACTTCTGAAAACAAAGTTGATATGGAGGTTCACGGTGGTGGCAAATAGGGCCTGTCATAGTGCTCAAGAAGCAGAAGAAAGCTCTTGGTACAGAGTAATGAAATGGGAGAGTACTGTGTGGAATTCCTGTTGACCTGCAGAGATTCAAACCTGTGCCTGGTGATGTCATATCTGTTTTGTTAACCTGGATGCAGATATCAACACTTCTCTGGGTGCCACAGCCATGGAAATTGGGGTCAGTCCCATTCCCCTGTTGAGAAGATATGCCCTGATGTCATGGACCTCCTGTGGTTATCTTGGCCAGCACAGGTGATATGGTTATGGAAAATACAGGCTTAACATGATTATGTTTCTGCTGAAAACAGAGTATGATAGGTTGCCCAGGTTGTGAAGAATCTCAGCTCTTTGGGTGGTAGGAAACTGGAACTAAAGTTCTGCCATGTTGTGGCAGTACTGCTGATCAGAGCCTGCTTGTTTGGTGCACATATTTAGATTAGTGGTGGACGTAGATGTACTGCTGAAGGTAAGAGTATCTGGCAAAGTGACACAGTTTTAGATAGTGAAGCTTTCCTGGACAACATGCAGGGATAAAGATGTATTGCTCTGGAGAAGAAGATTTGGCCAAGTGCTGATTTCAGATATATAATGGGGCAACTAAGGTACACTGTTCCAGAAAATGAAACATGGTCAATGGGCCCAGCTGGGTTGATGTGAGCTTGCAAGAGCAGCCTAGTCCCAGACATCAGGGTGGGATTCAAATGCATGTCTGTGAATAAAGTGGCCTAGCTCTGTGGCCCTGTTGCTGAAATTAGGGCCTATACACATATTAGAGTGACTAACATCATGTTAAGACTCAAAATACTGTGCCAAATTACTTTTCCTGGTTCATGACACAGTCACAGGGTTCTTGGCGTCTAGGAAAATTATAGCCTACATAGATGCATTGCTGTGGAAAACAAGGCTTGATGGGCTAACTGTGTTGACAAGATCAGGTCTTCTTGGTAGGGTCAAATCCTGAAGATTAGGAACAGGCATCGTCTACCCATGCTGCCAATCAGGATTTGCCTGGGTGGTAGAGACATTGTGATCAGAAGTGAAGCTCGATACTGTGCTGTGTGGAATTGGTTCTGTCAGACTAGAACAATTTTAGAGGTTCTTGTGTATCAGTAAGGTACTGTCCTGACTATGTGCATGAGAATCAGATGCCATGGGTCTGACAGGGTGATGCAGTTTTTTCCCCTTATTTTTTAAAGACTTTATTAACACTGATTATTACATCATATTTCAAATGTCATGTTTAACAAACAAGTATTCAAGAAAGGAAACTCTATATGCAATCACTGGCACATAGATATTAGAACATAATTAAAATTAAGCTGAGGATTTGTATGTCATAGATACATATTGATTTATACAATAAAACATTATATCTATAGAGTACATAGCCCATCATAGATTTTTATGTCTATGTAGTTATGTCTATATCTCCAAGACTATGTCCATAACCTTGGGTACCTGAATATTGAGTCATCACTCTTGTACTGTTTGGATCTAATATTCCTATATTAAGGAGATCATGCACCATTTGTTCCTTTGGGGTTGACTTATCTCACTCAACATGTTCGCTCTAGTTTCATCCACTTCCCAACAAATGCCATTATTCTCTTTTGTCTGTTGGCTCTGTAGAAATCCATTGTATATATACCACATTTTTTGTATCCATTCATCTGTAGTAGAGTATCTGGGTTGTTTCCATCTCTTGGCTATTGTGAATAGTGCAGAGATAAACATAGCAGTGCAGGTGTCCTTATCACATCCTGGGTTTTGATGCTCAGGATAGATGCCCAGGAATGATATGGCGGGCTCATAGGGAAGTTCTATTTTCATTTTTTTAAGAAACCTCCAAACTCCCTTTCGGGGTGGCTGAACTAGTTTACATTCCCCCCAGCAATGCAGTAGGGTTCCTCTTTCTCCACAACCCTGCCAGCATTTGTCATTGTCTGACTTTAGAATCTTGGCCATTCTAATTGGGTGGTTTCTTAGGGTTGTTTTTATTTGCATTTCCTTTATAACCATGGATGGTGAGCATTTTCCCATGTGTTTTTCTGCCATTTTAAACTCTTGTTTGGATAAGTCCCTCTTTATTTCCCTTGCCCATTTAGTGATTGGTTTGTTGGGTTTGGGGGATTAATTTTTTTGAGTTCCCTGTAGATATTGGATATTAAACAATTGTCTGATGTACCATTGGTAAGTATCTTTTCCCAGTTGGTTGGCTGTCTTTCTACTTTTGTAGATATACTTTTATCTGTGTAGAAACATTTTTATTTTTAGATAGCCCCATTTGTCAAGTCTCTCTCCAATCTGTTGTGACGCTGAGACTCTGTTCAGGAAATTTTTGCCTGTGCCTATAAGTTTGAGTGTTTCTCCTACTCTATCAAGTAGCAGTTTCAGGTTTTCAGGTCTGATATCAAGGTCTTTGATCCATTTTGAGTTAAAGCTTGTGCATGGCAACAGGCTGGGATCAGTTTTTAGTTTTCTGCATGTGGCTGTCCAGTATTGCCAGCAGCAATAATTGAATAGGCTGTGTATGTTCCACTGTATATCTCCGGCTCCTTTGTCAAATATAAATTGACTATACGTATGTGGTTTATTTCTGGATCTTCTATTATGTTCTATTAATCTTCTGTTTTATTTTTTGTGCCAATACCATGCTGTTTTTGTTATTATGGCTCTATTGTAGTGTTTCAAGTCTGTTATTGTAATACCACCTGCATTTTTCTTTTTGCCTAGAATTGCTTTGGCTATTCTAGGTCTTTTGTTGTTCCATATGAACCTTTGAACTACACCTTCTATTTCAGTAAAGAATATCTTTGGCATTTTGATGGGGATTGCATTGAAATTGTATACCAACTTTGGCAGTATAGATATTTTCACTATGTTGGATCTCCCTACCCATGAACAGGGGATGGCTTACCATTTCCTGGTATCCTCTTTAATTTCTTTTGTTAGGCTTTTACAGTTTTCATTAAATAATTCCTTTACATATTTGGTTAAGTTAATTCCTAAATATTTTATTCTTTGGTGGCTATTGCAAATGGGATCATTTTCTTGATTTGGTCTTCTGTTTGTGTATTGTTGGTATACAGAAAAGCTACTGACTTTTGAAGGTTGATTTCGTATCCTGCCACTTTGCTAAAGTGGTTTATTAATTCTAGTAGTTTGGGAGTGGAGTTTATTGGATCATTCAGGTATAGGATCATGTCATCTGTGAACAGGGATAATTTAATTTCTTCTTTCCCTATGTGGATCCCTTGGATATCCTTCCCTTGCCTTATTGCTCTGGCTAAGGTTTCTAGCACTATATTGAAGAGAAGTGGAGAGAGTGGGTATCCCTGTTTAGTTCCTGATTTTAAGGTAAATGGTTCTAGTCTTTCTCCATTTCGTATGATACTAGCTGTAGATTTGACATATATGGCTTTAATTATTTTAAGGAATGTATCTCCTATTCTTATTTTTTCTAGTGCTTTCAAAATGAATGGATGCTGTATTTTGTCAAATGCCTTCTTGGTGTCCAGAGTAATTATCATATGATTTTCAAACATGGTGCTATTGATATTGTGTATTACATTAATGGATTTGCGAATGTTAAACCAGCCTTGCATCTGTGAGATGAAGCCTATTTGATTGTAGTGCATAATTTTAAAAATTTGTTTCTAAATTCTGTTGGCTACCATTTTATTGGGGAGCTTTGCATCAGTGTTCATTAGAGAGATAGGTCTATAGTTCTTTTTTGTCTTGGGTCTTTCCTTGGTTTGGGGATGAGTTTGACATTCACTTCATCAAATGAGTTTGGTATGGCTCCTTCTGCTTCTATTACTTGGAAGAGTTTCAAGAGCAAAGGTATTAATTTATCTTTAAAAGTCTTGTAGAATTCTGGGGCCAGGAGTTTGGCCTAGTGATAAAGTGCTTGCCTAGCATGCACAAAGGCCCAGGTTTGATTCCTCAATACCACATACATAGAAAAAAGGTGGAAGTGGTGCTGTGGCTCCAGTGGTAGAGGTCTAGCCTTGAGAAAAGTCCAAGGAGAGTCCTCAGGCCCTGAGTTCAAGCCCCACGACTGGCAAAAAATAAAAATAAGAAAGTCTTGTAGAATTCCATAGTGAAACCGTCTAGACCTGGGCTCTTTTTGATTGGCATTTCTCTGAATGCTTCCACTATCTCATTGTATGAAATTGATTTGTTCAGTTGTCTTATCTCTTCTTGGTTCAATGTGGGTAGCTTACATTCATTTAAAATGTCATCAATTTCTACTAAATTTTCCTGTTTCTTTAAATATGGACCCTGAAAGTATTACTCATAATGGACTGAATTTCTTGAATGCCAGTTGTGATTGTTCTGGTAGGATCTCTAATCTTGTTTAACTGAGTCTCCGGTGTCCTTTTTTAGATTAATCTGTTGATTAATCAAAAAAATCTATTGATTTTGTTGATTCTTTCAAAGAACCCACTTTTTGATTTATTAATTGTATGTATAGTAAGTCTTATTTCAATCTCTGATATTTCAGATTTTATTTTTACTTCTGTCCTTCCAGTTGTTTTACTGTTAACTTTTTCTTGCTCCTCTAAGTGCTTCAATTGCTTCCTTAGGTTGTTTACATGAGCTTCATCTGTCTTTTTAATATGGACTCCTAGTGCAATAAATTTGCTCCTTAAAACTGCTTTGGCTATGTCCCGTAAGTGCCTTTGTGATGTGTTTTAATTGTCATTACATTCAAGAAAGTTTTGAATGTCTTCTTTGATTTGTTATCAGAAGTGTGTTATTCAGCTTCCAATTGTTTGAATATTTTTTAACCTTTACTATGCTGTTTAGAGCTACTCTAATTCCACTGTGGACAGATAGAATGCAGGGGATTATACCAGTCCTCTTGTGTCTGCTTAAGTTTTCTATATGAACTATTATATGATCTATTTTGGAGTATGTTCTATGTGCTGCTGATAAAAATTTATAGTGCTTTGCCACTGTGTGGAAGACTCTGTCTATGTCTTTAAGCCTAGCTGGGCTATGGTGTCATTTAACTCAGAGGTGTCTTTGATTATCTTCTGCTGAGCTGATCTGTCTTTTGGTGAGAGTGGCGTATTGAAGTCTCCCACTATGCCTGTGTTCGTGTCTATTTTGTCCTGTAACTCTAAGAGAATTTGCTTGATGTACATAGGTGCTCCCATGTTGGGGGAGTAAATGTTTATAACTGTAACATTCTGGTTATGAATTGACCCCTTTACTAATATGTAGTGGCCATCTTTAACTTTATGTACTGATTTTATCAAGAAGTTAATTTTGTCAGAGATTAAGATTGCCACTCCTGCCTTTTTGCACAGTGCGTTGGAGTGGAAAATTCTTTTCCATCCCTTCACTTGGAGTTTGTTTCTGTCTTTGGCAGTGAGGTGGGTCTCTTGGAGACAACATATTGTTGGGTCTTGTTTCTTAAGCCAATCTGCTGTTCTGTTTCTTTTTTTTTTGCCAGTCCTGGGCTTGAGCTCAGGGCCTGAGCACTGTCCTTGGACTTTCTCAAGGCTAGAGCTCTACCACTTGAGCCTCAGCACCACTTCCAGCTTTTTTCTACATATGTGGTATCGAGGAATCGAACCCGGGTCTTCATGCATGCTAGGCAAGCACTTTAACCACTAGGCCAAACTCCCGGCCCCTGTTCTGTTTCTTTTGATTGGATTGTTCAGCCCTTTCACATTTAGGGAAATTATGGAGATGTGGTTAACATCCTTTGTCATTATTTAATTTTTGTTCTCCTCTCTCTCTCTCTCTCTCTCTCTCTCTCTCTCTCTCTCTCTCTCTCTCTCTCTCTCTCTCTCTCTCTCTCCCCTTTGTGCTTCTGATTTATAGGTGACAGCTTCTTAATGGGAATTCTTGCTGTTCTGCTCTTTGTTCTTGATTTTTAATATTTTTTGCAATGCTGGTTTGGTGTGCATAAATTCGTATAGCTTCTCTTTGGAATGAAGTACCCTTGTTTCTCTCTCAAGTGTCAATGCTAGCTTTGTTGGATCTATCAATCTGGGTTGGCAGTTGGTTTTCCAGGCATGAATGATATTTTTCCAAGCTTTTCTTGCATTTAGGGTTTGTGTGGAGGGGTGTGCTGTAATTCTAACTTTTTTCCATTGTAATATATTTCTTTCTTTGTTTTGCAGCATTAAGTATTAGTTCCTTACTACTCAGGTTTAATGTTTATACTGTGATGTGTCTGGGAGAGTTCCTTCTTTGGAGTCTTGCTTATTGGGCATTCTGAAGGTTTCCATAATGCGAGTAAAATTTTCCCTTTTAAGGTTAGGGAAGTTCTCTGTTATAATTTTGGTGAGTAAGTGTTGCATTTCCTTTGTTTTAAACTCCTCCCCTTCATTAATTCCTATTATACAAAGTTTAGATTTCTTGGCTGTGTCTGCCAATTCTTGGACTTCGCTTTGTTGAATTCTGACTGATTTCTCCAGACTGATGATTCTCTGTTCCAGCTCTTTTGTTTTAGCTTCCGTTCCTGATATCCTGTTCTCCACCTCAGTCAATCTTTTGCTTATTGCTTCAATTTTAATTTGCATTGTGGACATTGAGCCCATCATGTCTGCTCTGAGGGTATTCATCTTTCCATATAAGGAAATATAAGCTTTGTCTATTTTTCTTTCCATTTCTCTTTTGAGATCAAGGAACTCCTTGGTGATTTCCTGCTTATATTCCTGTTATTGTTTTTGGAGTTCTGCTTTGATCTCTTAGTCATGTCCTCAATCATCTCCTTGAAGAGAGTCATGTCACAAGTGTCTTCAGGTGTCACTTCTTTGGATGGTGAATTCTCTTTCATCCCTTCACCTCTGTTTCCTTTTGGGATTTGTGTGGTACTTTGATTATATCTTTCATGATTTGTCACTGTGATTTCCGCATTGGAAATTCAGGGCTAGCTGACTACTGTTGTAGATTTGCTCTGTGGTCGATAGGCGGTGGTCTTTACTTGGTTTGGGGCTGCTGGTTCTCTCTGGATATCTGTGTATATGTGTGGTTCTTAGCCCAATTCATTCCGTTGCTGATTTCAGGTAAGTGGGGCCAGGTGTGGATTTGCACTTTTGGTGTTTCTGGGGTCAGGAGGAGTGTACAGCTGATTTCCCGTAGTGGCCCACAGTTATCTGTGTGTGTATTTGGGATTTGGCTGGATAAAGCCGCTATTGGGGCTTGATCCTGACTTAACTCGTGTAACAGGGTTCTCATCATAAGGACCTGCCAGGGCAGCAATGCACGCATGATCAGAACCTGTGCGGGTCAGGCTGTGGATGTGGTCTCAATCAGAGCCTTCCTGCATAATCAGGCAACAGAGATCAGAGCCAAAGATGCTAGACTTGACGTGGCAAATGTGCCTGATCAGGAATACCTCAGCACAATAGCTTTCCTTTTGGTGAAGAATGGGCTCCTGGAGAGATCACAAGACACCTCCATGAATTCCTTTATGGTTTATGAAATAATTTTAAAGAAGTACCTTCCCTCCTCTCAGGAGGGAATGGTAGGGCACCACCATCCCAATACTCTAAACAGGTCCTTAAGAAAGTCGGTCCACCAAGGGAGTGCCCAAAGGTCAATCTATATGCCAATGAAAGCCAAATTCTAACACAAATTCTAAAAGTATTTTGTTCTTGGTAATCTACATTTGTTGAAAATATATTGTCTTTTGGATGTTTTTGGCCAGTCCTGGGGCTTGAACTCAGGGCTTGGGCACTGTTCTTGGACACTTTTGCTCAAGGTGAGTATTCTGCCACTTGAGCCACAGCACCACTTCCAGCTTTTTTTCCCCCAGTCCTGGAGCTTGAACTAAGAGCCTAGGCACTATCCTTGGGCTTTTTTCTCAAGGCTAGTGTCCTGCCACTTGAGACACAGCACCATTTCTGGCTCTTTCTTTTTCTTTTCTTTTATTTTTTTTCATTTCTGGCTTTTTCTATGTATGTAGTACCAAGGAATTGAACCTGGGTCTCTGTGCTTGCTAGGTGAGCACTCTACCACTAGGCTTTGCTCTCATGCCAATACACTGTTTTTGTTGGCAAAAGTTTTTAGCCATTTTTTTCAATTGCCAAATGGTTACATCTATCTTAAAGCAGTAGTTTTAACACATCAGTCCTATGCCATCATTTCAACCTAACCCTAGAAAAAATGCTAGTCAACCATTTAATGTACTTGATTATTGGTATATTTTTCTGCATTGGTCTATCAACTATTAGGCAAAATATGTAATTTGCTATTGAAACTCTAGAAAATTTGTCCAAATTTCATTTCTTGACTCAATATGATGCCTGCTTTATATCATATAATTTCCCTTTCTTGTACATGTTAAATATGACTTTATGCTTTAATACATAAAGTATAATCACTATAACCAAGTATTATCTTGCTGAGCATATCAAAGGAGAAAAGGGAAGCTTTAAACATAAAATTAAAAACAGGTGTTAAGGCAGGGACTCAGCGCTGCCGTCCACTCTCCAGATCCAGTGGCCTGGGAGAGGAACCTATTGTGTGGGTGGGAGCTGGGGCAGCTCTGCCTCCCCTGGTGGGGTGCTGAGTCTTAGTGTAGCCCGCCTGTCAGTCTCCAGTCAGAGGGCTGGGAGTTGAGCCTCTGGGGTGGGTGGGAGTTGGGACAGCTCCGCCTCCCTTGGTGGGATGCTGGGTCTTAGCACCGCCCGCCTGTCAGTCTCCAGTCAATGGCCTGAGGGAGGGGGCTGTTGAGGGAAGGAACAGGATTCTAAATTCCTTGCCCCCCTGCTCCTGCCAGTCTTTCTCAGGTGGGGTGGAGGGGTCTGAGTTAAGTTCTATTGCTTGGCACTAGCTCTGCTTTCCTGATGGGTTTGGGGACCCGCTGTGTTACTCACGCCTCTGTGTTCCATCTGTGGGTGTTCCACGGTGGTGGGGAGTCTTTCACTCCCCTCGGGTCTCCTCTGCCGCCTGTGTTCCTCGTCTGGGTTCCGCTGCGTGCTGTTCTAGTTCCGCGTCTGGGTTCCGCTGCTTCTGTGGCTCGCTGGCCCGGTCCTCTGCTGGTTTCTGTAGCAGTTGGGGCTGGCCAGCCCGGCGCCCTCCGCTGCCACTTTTCGAGACTCAGAGCCGGAGGCGAGGGGTGGGGGAGGGGTCCTCGCATTCCGAATTCTTTGAGAAAGTTGGATGTGAGCTTTATCTGGATTTCTTTTCCAGTTTGAGCCCTTCTCCGTTGCTTTTTGAGTTTGTTGTTGTGGATTTCTTAAGGTAGTTGGCTCTTGGGACTCCCTGGTTCTCTTTTTGTGAGAGAGAGCTAGGCAGCGTCCCTATTGTCTCGGCGCCATCTTCCGTTCTCCAAAAATTAGTAAGACAGTTACTATGGGAATATAAAGAAATGGGGAAGTTGACTTTTTTTAATGGAAAAGCTTTGGAAAATTATTTGGGGAAACAAATAATGGCTTCCTTTGGATAAGGATTTGGAAGTACTGACTTAAATGTTTGTTCCCAAATTGAAAAAGGAGAAACCACAAAATTTTCAAGAAAGTAGCAGAGGATATGAGTGTATTGTGAGATGCTTATGGTGGAGATTTTAAAACATTAGCAAGACCTGTAATTAGAACCCTAAGCTGTCTCTCTCATAGATCCCCAGAGTACCCTGATAAACTCTGACTCCTTCCTGCAGGAAGTAGCCATAATTGTCATCATCATTTGTCCCTCTCTAACAACAATGACAGTAAAAATGAATCTAATGATAGTTAAAATTATGTCTGAGAGGTAAAATAGCAAAGAAAGATATTGGGCCCCACTTGTGCTGTTGAGTAAGCCCCATATAGGAAAAATAGACATAAATCGCCTTTCTTGTTCCTGTCTGGGGCAGCAGGCTTCTGCCACATGTGGATCTCCATGTAGGCTCTCCTAGCCATATCACTCTATAAAGCTACAAACTGGGAGAACTGAAGCCCTTAAAGTGGAAAAACAAAACCAATACAAAAGGAAAGTCTTTGAGATCAAGAAAGCATCTGAGTAGAGTGGCTCATGCCTGTAATCCTAGCTACTCAGGAGGCTGAGATCTGAGGATTGTGGTTCAAAGCTAGTCCAGGCACCAAAGACTGTGAGACTCTTATTTCCAATTATCATTAGAAAACTGGAAGTTGCACTTAGCTCTAGGGATAGGGCGGTAGCCTTGAGCTGAAGAACTAAGGGACAGCTCCCAGGCCTAGAGTTCAAGCCCCCACAACTACCACCACCACCAACAACAACAACAAAACGAGCACCACCTAGGTACCTAGTGTGGGAGGGAGTCCCTTTGAGAACTTTGTTATAGACTTAATGAGATGCATAAAGCTTGAGGATGCACATATCTGTTGGTACTTGTTACCTTTTCTGGATGGGTGAAGGCCTTCCCAACATGGACCAAAAAGGCCCAAAGAATGACATGTAACTGTTTTAGAAAATCATCCATTAGTTTACTGGGTGGAGCATGGGGCTGGCAATTATGGCAGATTATACCAGTAACAAAAAAGGCATAATAATAACAGTAATTATAGTTTCTCAGCCCCCATGTTCAGGGAAGGTAAAACACAGAAACAGACCCCTAGAATCCAACTCAAAACTATGTCAGAAGACTCACTCAAAATGGGACTTATTTTTACCTATAACATTGCTAAAACTTAGACAGTGTCCCATCCCACTAGGCAGATAGGACAGTCATCATATGAGATATACTATGGGAGGTGGTTTCTCTTGAGTAGAGGCCTAAAGTGAGACCTATATCAGATAATAGATCTCATCTTAATACCTCAGTTAAGGCCATCTAGCTGACTAAAATTAATAAACATGTCTGAGAGAGACTCCCTGTTAGGGAAAAGGATGAATTTGATAGGTAGGAAGAATGAAAAGAGACAAAGACACTGATCTCAACAGACAAGATCAAATTTAATGAAAGTTGAATAAGGATTCCAGGGGGACCTGAGAAGAGGCAGAAGACAGGAGACATACGGGGGGCAAAGGACTTTCACTTAGATCATGGGTGGGTGTAGGATTAAAGGTGTCTAGATGGTATATGCTTTGCAAGTTTATTACACAGAAGTTGATTACACAGGCCTGGTACTGGGAACATATTGTTGAGCAATCTTCTGCTTAGCCAGATGTGGGATGATTGGAGGAACTCAGATCCCTGTCACTTGGGGAGTGGGCTTTTTGAGATTGCACATTCCCATCATTTGAAATTCTCAGGCTGTATAAAAGTTTGAGAGGTGGAGTGGTCTTTTATGGCTACTTCCCGCTGACATAGGGGCATTGAGGGGGGTAACTGGAGCTGTAGTTTTCAGGGTCTGGGTCTGGATCTGTGTTGGGCAGGACAATGTAATAGAAGCCTCTGGTTGCCTTTAGTAATAGTATATCCTTGATTTGCTTCCAGGTAGTGGCCTAGGTAAGGGCTGTCATCTGTTTAAAGAGAAACTTTTGAAAAAAGTTAACAAAACAGTTTAAAGAGAATCTTTTGAGAAAAGTTAAGAAAACAGAGTCCAAGGAGGAGCAAGAGGATTACTGTTAAAGGTCCTAGTGAGGGGGGCAATCAGACGAACCATGCAAGAGAAAATCCACCATCATGCTCATTGGAGTGATTGTCATTGATGGTTGAGGTATTCCTGCAATTGAGTTAGGGTTTCTTGGACTGTTCCCAATTTGTTGGCATAGAAGCAATACTCTTCCTGTAAAAAGGCACAAAGTCCCCTTTGTGCAGCAGTGAATAAGTAAAACCAGAGTATACTTCGGAGGACAAAGAAATAACACTCAGATATTGTATGAGGCCTGGCTTTGTACAAATCAAGCAACCAGCAGTCAGAAGCTAGAGCAGGAATAGAGTGGTTAAGGGCCTGGTGTAAGGTCTTAATCATGTCCTGTAGCTGGACAGACGTTTGCTGAGTATGGATGGAAGACCCAGGAAAGAACTAAGACAAAAACATCTTGATTCTGGAAATTAACCATCAGTATAGGATAGAAGATGAACTTGATCATAAATTTAGCCATAAAGTCATTTGACAATCGCCCATATCACTATAGCAGGAAAGTAATACCTGTAGTCCACATGCTATCATTGGGCTATAGCACAGAGATGAGAAGCATGCATTGATTATCAGGACCAGACTTCTGAACATGAACTCTGCGTTTAAAGGAAATCTGTGGGACAGGAGCATGGTCTAGAGGTTGAGTGCATGACTAGCATACACAAAGCCCTAGGTTCAATTCCTCAGTACAGAGAAAAGCCAGAAGTGGTACTGTGGCTCAAGTGGGACAGCACTAGCCTTGAAAAAAAAGCCCAAAGACAGTACTTAAGCCCTAAGTTCAAGCCCCAGGACTAGCAAAAATAGGAGGGGGGAATCTGTATATTGGGGCAAGGCTTAAGGTGCCATGTAGCCATTCTTCTCATATCCAGGTAGATAGTAGCCCAAGACTCACAGTCATATTCCTGGGAACAGAACTGAGAAAAGGCTGTAGACTGTTTAGATGAGGGTCTCCCACAAATGTGAAAATCCTGAAACCAGAAGAATGATTGAAGCCTGTGATGTGAACATCACCAGTGATTTTCCAGGGAACCATCAATGAGCTGACAATCATCAAAGAGATTTACTCAGGAGATTCTTCCATCGCAAGTGGAGGAGTTTAGGGGAACACCAGTGAGGGGTTAAGGGGAAGGATTAAAAAGGCTCATTTGCCCTGAAGGATGATACATGATATGCTCCCAAAGTAATTCTCGAAGATGGGATTGAGGAGAAAATATGAGTGAAGTTGGGAGAGCAGAGAAAGAGAGAAATTGTTCCCAGAAAGGAAGTAGAGGCTGCCCATAAAGAATGTCAGCGTGGGGGCTGGGAGTTTGGCCTAGTGGTACAGTGCTTGCCTAGCATTCAGGAAAACCCAGGTTCGATTCCTCAGTACCACATTCATAGAAAACGCTGGAAGTGGTGTTATGGCTCAAGTGGCAGAGCTTTAGCCTTGAAAAAGCCCAAGGACAGTGATCAGGCCCTGAGTTCAAGCCCCAGGACTGGAAACAAAAAGCAATGAGACTTAGTTAAAGAGGGATTCTGGAGAGGACTTGTAATTTAAGGCGAGCCAAGGTGAAAAGTCCCAATCCTGGTGGGTTTCAATAGCAAATTTTTTAAAGGTAGGATTTAGATTTGTAAGGGTAGACTTTTGTTGAGAGTTGTTTCACTCAACCATACCAGAGGATTGGGAATAATAAAGGATATGAAATTTCCAGGAAATCTGAAAGTACAGAGTAACTTCTTGGATGATGGAAGAAGTAAACACAGGCCTATTATTGGAATGCAGAGGTGTAGGAAGGCCAAAACGGGGAATAATTTCTTTTATTAAGATAGATGCCACATTGGCAGCACTTTGGTTGGTGGTGAAAAATGTCCTCACCCAATCAAGGTGTACACCACAACCAGAAAATATTTAAACCTCCATAGTGGGAGCATGTGAGTAAAATACAGTTGCACATTAGCAGCAGGGAGGAGCACCTGGCTTAGGGAGTAGGGAAGGAAAGAGATTTTGGTTTTGAATTATGGTGAGACTTCTGGTAGCCAGAACAGGATTTGGTCCATTCTCATAAAATCCTTTGATCTTCAGAACTTAGGTAAACCTGAGATTTTATGAAATTGGTGAGGGAGTGCCGATTAGGATAAAAACAAGTGATGTAAATATCTGAGAATGGAGGGGGAGGATTGCCTTGGTAATACTGGGAGATTTTGAAGATACCACTAGTCTTGTTCAGCGCTTCCCTGATGGGAAATGAAGTTCTTCTCCATTTCTGGCATATAGGAAGTTTGGAGAGGAGCAGGAGGTTAAACCAAAAAGAGGTATTAGGGTACAGAAAGACTCTGGGATCCTTATTTTGGCAATTTGTCAGTCTGAATATTGGCTTGGGATTTATAAAGGCCATCCTGCTGGTGCTCTCTGCAATGAAATACAGCTGCTTTAGAGGGGAGGAGAGCTGACCATTGGAGCTATTCAATGAGATTCCGTCAACAAAGAGAGTGTCCTTTTGAGTCAGATAACCTCTTTCCCTCCAAATAAGAATGTTGGGTGAATAGTATTGTAGGCATATTTTGAATTTGTATAAATGTTAAATGCCATTGCCTTTGGCCAAACACAAGGCTCTCATTAAGCCCATGATTTTAGCTGTTGGGATGAAGTTTTGGGGCACAGAGAAACTGTTTCTATTACTTTGCAAAGAGGAAAACAAGAGATGTCATCATGATATCATTTGATAATGATTTATTCCACCTGGATACCAGTCAGAGTCCCCAGAAAGGTAAGCATCATGGACATGGGTGAAAAGGTTTAGAGGTAGGGAATTAGCTTCCATACAGGAGTGCAGAGTATCAGAAGGGAAGCTGATTGTTTGGAAGGGGGTTTGCCCTGTTAATGCATTTGCACTAGTGTAAAGAGAACTGGAAATCTAAGAGAATAGCCTAGATTAATTGTAGCATGGAGGGAAGCAGAGATAAGAAAGCCCTGTGACAAGATATGGAACCAATCCAAATGACCCTCAGTAGATGATTGGATCAACAAGATATGGTATTTATACACAATGGAATTCTATGCTGCCATCAGAAAGAATGACATCACCCCATGGAAAGACTTGGGAAAAATCATATTAAGTGAAGTAAGCAAGACCCAAAGGAACATAGGCTCAATGGTTTCCCTCATTTGCTATAATTAGTATAAACTTTGGACTCTCCCAGCAGAGGATTCCAATAGGCCAAAACCAAGATGTAAAAGGCCATATAGGATGAGGATAAATGAAAGGACCTCAAGCATATGGAAACAAGAGCCATATAATGTGTGATTGTTGTTCTTAATGTATTATGTTATTTCTCATCTTTTGTTCTCCTTGGTTATTCTCATATATTTACAGTATCTTAACTTGTTATCTAATATATTGTATATACGATTATTTGTTTATTTGAAATAGGAAAGGGAAGGGGGTAAAACAAGATGAGGGGAGGGGGTAAGTTTTTGTCTCATGACAAAAATATGAGAAGGAGTATCAATGTATGTGAAGTAATGCATCTACTATCTGGTGAATATAACTGTAAACCTTCTATTAATTACAATAATAAAATAAAGCCTAGTGACTAAATAGGTCTTATAACTGAACAAGAGGAAAGGACATTGAAGGAACTGTAGACTGAGTTTGTTAGCTTCAGGAATAAGGACTAAGGAAACATGGAGAATGCAAAAGCAAAGGACCTATGCACAGAAGACAGCATCCAGCCGTTTTGCTATAGATTGGAAGGTATCTCTTGCCTTCTGACACAGTATTCTGAAGGTGTGAAGAGGTATAATGTTTTAGAGGGACTAGGGAGATAAAGAGATGTTGCAAGGCTGAGAGATTTCGTTAAAGCTTACTAGTTAGGGGCTAGAGTAGATGATCTTTAAGTGGCTCCTAGAGTGGGCATTTAGTTGCTTCATATAGGGGTTACACAACAGGGGAAAAATTAGAAATCCAGATACCGAAGTAATTAAAAAGTCCTAGAAGAGAGATCAGTTCTCATTTAGTGGAAGGCAGTGGTATAAGATTAATTTCAGGCAGTGAAAAGAAATAGAACATTGTTCTGGAGATATGTAGGGGCCAATATAGGTAACAGACTTGGAGACCAGTTGGTCCTTCTGTTTAGAGTCCTTATATCCCCAGGTATATAGAGCATTAAGTAAAGTTACTGTTTGTTGTAAGCACAGCTGTTTAGTGGGGATAGAAAGGAGAAGGTCACCAACATATTGAATTAAACAGCTAGGTTTTAGGTAAAAGGAAATGAGAAATTGGCAGTGGGATAGCTGAGGGGAGGATAGAGTGTTGCAGATGATAGGGTAAGTAGAAAGGACAACTATGTTAATTTGCTGAAAGTCTTGAACTAGTCTATAGTGACTATTAGGCTTTCTGACTCTTGATATGTGATTGTTATGGGGAGGGAGGTGGTTGAGGAGTTTGACATGCATCATTCAGGAAATAATGAGTGTATGACCCCTAAGGGTAGAGGGCCTTAGAGGATACTGAAGTAAATTATTGAAGGAAGGGGTTTTTTTTTGGTCGGTCGTGGGGCTTGAACTCTGGGCCTCAGCGCAGTCCCTGAGTACTTCAACTCGAGGCTATCATCCTACCCCTTAGCATCAGCACCACTTCTGGTTTTCTGTTAGTTAACTGAAGAGTCTCAAGGTCTTTTGTGCCTAGGTTGGCTTTGAACTGAGATCATCCTCAGATCTCAGCCTCCTGAGTAGCTAGGATTACAGGTGTGAGCTACCATGCCAGTAGTCCAATTTTTTTTGACAGATTAAGAGAGGCTGGTGGTGTCCGGCCACTGGCAGGGGGTCTGGGTCCCAGACTCATGCATTAGAGAGTAGTCTAGGCTCAAAAAGGAAGGACGTTCCACTAGAGGCAAAAGAGGCTTGTGGAAAGAATGAAGGGTTCCCTCCAGGTGCTTTCTGTAAAGGAAAATTGGAAGTAGAATTCAAGGAAGGAATGTATAAGAAGGTCCCCATCTTATGGAGCAAATCCTGACCCCAAAGAAGAGGTGGATATCATGACATAATTTTTTAAAAGAATGGATGAGGGAGCTGGGAGTTTGGCCTAGTGGTAGAGTGCTTGCCTAGCATGCATGAATACCAGGGTTCGATTCCTCGGTATCACATATACATAGAAAAAGCCAGAAAATGTGCTGTGGCTCAAGTGGTAGAGCTCTAGCCTTGAGAAAAGTACAAGAACAGTGCTCAGGCCCTGAGTTCAAGGCCTAGGACTAGCAAAAATAAATGAATGGATGAGTATTGATCAACCAAATACACACAGCACCTCAGGAATTCTAAGTTCATATTCTTCTATTCCCAAGATTCCCATTATGGGAATTGGCTCTTGAATGAGGGTCCTCACTAGGAAGTTAGAATAGAATAAAGTTGGGAACTAGTGGCTCACGCCTTTATTCCTAGCTACTCAGAAGGGTAAAATCTGAAGAACCCAGTTCAAAGCCAGCCTGGGCAGAAAAGTCCATGTAAGGCTTGTATCTCCATTGACAGGCGGGCTACCCATAAGACCCAGCACTCCACCAAGGGAGGCGGGGCTGTCCCAACTCCCACCCACCCAACGGGCTCAACCCCCAGCCCTCTGACTGGAGACTGACAAGTGGGCGGAGCCTAAGACTCAGCACCCCACCAGGGGAGGCGGAGCTGTCCCAGCTCCCACCCACCCACCAGGCTCCTCTCCCAGGCCAGTGGATCTGGAGAGTGGAGGGCACTGGGACACTGCCTTACAACAGTGGGTAGGGGGTGCGGGAAAATAGGAGCCAGCATCTGCCCCCCCTCAATTCTTGAGCAGGGCATCCTCCAACTGGGAATCCTGAGCAAGACACCACCGAGGGCCCCCCCCCAGTCACAGACTCTGACAAAGCAGTGGAAACACAGTAGGGATCTGAAGGGCCGACCAGCAGCCAAGCTCCCCTTCACAGAACAAAAAAGGCGCGGCTCCGCCCTTGGAGCCCACGTCCCCAGCTGGGCCCCGCCCCTGGGAACAGAGGGGTCTCCTGCTGGTCCTGCTGAGAGCTCCTGAAACTCTCAATCCCCAGACCCTTGGCTTGGGGCAGCCCCTGGAAGCAGCACAGGAAAACATCTGCCAACCACGCTCAGACTGAAGCTCGCAGATCCATCCCATAGTCCACTGTGAGGCCACTGGTTGGGCTAAGAGCTACTCGCGCAGCAACACATAAGTTTTATTCTAATACTTTCCAAACTTTGTACTCAAATACGCTACCTACTTACCCCCTGACCTCTCTCATTCTATTTTTCTATCTCTGGACCTCTGCTCGTCTTTCAACCCTTATACTGCATGGATCTACACTTGATGGCTGTTGAGCAACACTGTATATCTAGGTGTTTAATTATTCTCTAGGCTCAGAGGGACTTAAAGACAATAGAGATTGGATTGAGAGGCTTATTGTTTTGGGTATAAACCGCTTATCAGTAGATTATTAGACTGGTCGGTAACTGCACAAAAAGAAAGAGTGATAACACCAATCAAAACTTGTGAACATCTAGAGTCTGCCAGCTACAGAGGTCTAGGTTGGTTATATCTGAGAAACTATAATCGTGTTTAGTATTAATCTTGCTCCCATTTTCAAATGGGCAGAACAATAAACTCAAGAAAAATGTCAAATCAAGAAACAACATCCCCCCCCCACCCAATGTAAACAGCCAATGGAACAGTCACTGGCAAACCTAGAGGAGAGTCTTCCAAGTGCTGTACAAATGCAATTCATAAACATCATTAATGAAAAATGTGAAAATATAAAGAAAGAGATAAGGGAGGAAGCCATAGCTGAACAAGAGGAAACCATAAACAAGGTGATAAGTGAAAAAGCAGAAGCCATAAAGGAGGCCATAATAAAGGTTTTTCAAAGAAAGATGGATGAATTCATAGAATCCACAAATAAAAAGGTGACCGAACTCCAGCAAATGTTCAAAGAAAATAAAGCTACTTAGCTAACCACTCAAATGGAAATCAAGGAGCTAAAGAAATCCATACATGATCTAAAAGAAGAGATGCAAGGCATCAAAAATGAGCAATTAGTAGCAAGGGAGATGAAAAATAAAGTAGATAGCTTTGATAGCAGGTTAGACAATGCAGAGGAGAGAATTTCCGGGGTTGAAGATAATTTAGTTATTATAGAGAAAGAACAGAAAATGAGTCAATCCAAATCTAGGGAAAATGAGAGAGCGCTTCAGGAGGTCCAAGATACAATTAGGAAGCCTAATTTAAGGCTAATTGGTATTGAGGAGGGCGTGGAGAAAGAAGTCAATGGTATTGGAAATATACTTCAGGGAATCATCTCAGAGAATTTCCCAAATATCCAGAAGGGCAGACCCATCCAGATACAAGAAGCTTTTAGAACCCCAAACAGATCTGACCAGAAAAGAACATCCCACCGCCACATCGTAATCTGAACTGGATCAATAGAAACCAAAAAAAGGATCCTAAAGGCAGCCAGGGAAAAGGGTTCAGTCACCTATAAAGGAAAACCAATAAGAATAACCCCAGATTTCTGAGCAGAGACCATGCAAGCAAGAAGTGACTGGAAGCATATATGTCATGCCCTTAAGTCAAATAACTACCAACCAAGAATACTGTACCCAGCTAAGCTCTCATTCATAACTGAGGGAACAATAAAAACATTCCATTCCAGGGAAAAGCTGCAACAATATGTCGCAACAAAACCAACACTACAGAGAATTCTGAAAGATGTTCTATACATAGAAAACCAAAATAAATGCAATATAGGGAAAGAAATGGCACCTAAACAGCATACCATCTAAGGACCACAAGAACTGTCAAGACACAGGCCCAAATAAAAGCTTTTAAAAATGGTAGGACCTAATAAATATCTCTCAATCCTAACTCTCAATATCAATGGACTTAACTCTCCAATTAAATGGTATAGGCGGTCTAGTTGCATCAAAAAGCAAGAGCCATCGTTGTGCTGTCTTCAAGAGACACATTTTACCCAAAAAAACAAACATCTTTTGAAAGTGAGAGGTTGGAATAAACTCTATCAAGCTAACGGCCCCCATAAACAGGCAGGAGTTGCCATCCTCATATCAGATAAAATAGACTTCAAACTAAAATTAGTAAGAAAAGACAAAGAAGGTTACTACATACTACTAAAGGGATCTTTCCTCCAGAAAGACATAACGATCCTAAATATTTACACACCCAATCCCGGAGCTCCAAACTTCATCAAGCAAACTTTATTTACACTGAAACCATACATAGATCGAAATACAGTGATTGTCAGTGACTTTAACACACCACTTTCACCTATGGACAGATCAACAAGGCAAAAACTCAACAGAGAAACCTTAGAACTGAACAACTATATAGACCAACTAGATCTAACAGACATCTGCAGAATATTCCAGCCAGCAACAACACAATATACGTTTTTCTCAGCAGCACATGGAACATTTTCCAAAATAGATCACATCTTAGGCCATAAAACAAACCTGGACAGATTCAGAAACACTGAAATTATTCCATGCACACTCTCAGACCACAAAGGCATCAAACTGGAACTGAACACACATTTCCACCAACGAAAACCCTGTAACTCATGGAGACTGAACAACACATTGTTGAAATCACCAATGGGTCATCGAAGAGATCAGAACAGAAATCCAACAGTTTATGAAATTTAACAGTAAGGAGCACACAAAATACCAACTCCTTTGGGACACAGCAAAGGCAGTACTTAGAGGAATACTTATAGCGCTGAATGCCTACAACAACAAGTTGGAAAAATTGCAAACCAACAAGTTAATGTCTCACCTTAAGCTCCTGGAAAAAGAGCAACAAACCAACCCTAATCCCACTAGAAGAATGCAAATTATTAAAATCAAAGCAGAATTAAATGATTTGGAATCCAAAAAAACTATACAAAGAATCAACAAAACAAGGAGTTGGTTCTTTGAAAGAATTAACAAAATTGACAAGCCCTTAGCAAATCTTACCAAAAAAAGAAGAGAGCATATCGAAATAAACAAAATCGCAGATGAAAATGGTAATATCATGACCGAAATTACCAAGATCCAGAATATCATGAGGGAATACTTCTCAAACATTTACGCCAACAAATTTGAGAATCTAGATGAAATGGATGAATTCCTAGCCAATATTAACATACCCACACTGAACCAAGAAGAACTAAGCCAACTCAACAGGCCTATTTCAAGCTCTGAAATAGATATGGCAATTAGAGAACTTCCACCTAAGAAAAGCCCAGGGCCAGATGGATTCACAGCTGAATTCTATAAGGTCTTCAAAGCAGAGCTCACACCTATACTCCTCAAGCTATTCAACGAAATTGAAAATGAAGGTTCCTTACCAAACTCATTCTATGAAGCCAGTATAACCCTCATCCCCAAACCAGACAGAGATTCATCAAAGAAAGAGAACTATAGACCTATATCTTTGATGAACATCGATGCAAAATTTCTCAACAAAATACTGGCCAACTATCTACAACAACTCATCAAAAAAATTATACACTATGATCAAACTGGATTCATCACAGGGAGGCAAAGCTGGTTCAACATACACAAATCAATTAATATAATTCAACACATCAACAGGAGCAAGGACAAAAATCACATGATTGTCTCAATAGACGCGGAAAAGGCATTTGACAAGATCCAACACCCCTTTATGTTAAAAGATCTGGAGAAACTAGGAATCCATGGAACATTCCTCAATGTAATAAAGGCTGTGTATGAGAAACCTACTGCTATTATTACACTTAATGGTGAAAATCTAAAGCCATTCCCTCTAACATCAGGAACGAGACAAGGATGCCCACTCTCTCCACTCCTCTTTAACATAGTACTAGAATTCCTAGCCAGTGCAATAAGGCAAGAAGCAAGCATAAAGGGGATCCAAGTAGGGAAAGAGGAAATAAAACTATCCCTCTTTGCAGATGACATGATTCTGTATTTAAAGAATCCTACAGACTCTACTCCCAAGCTCCTTGATCTGATTCAAAACTTTGGAAGAGTAGCAGGGTATAAAATCAACCCTCAAAAATCAACTGCCTTCCTTTACGCCAACAGTGAGAGGAACGAGGCAATAATCAGGAAAGAAACTCCTTTCACAATAGCCTCAAAGAAAATAAAGTACCTAGGAATTAGCTTCACTAAGAATGTAAAGGACCTTTTTGATGAAAACTTTAAAACCCTAAAAAAGGAAATTAAAGCAGAACTAAGGAAATGGAAAAACCTCCCATGCTCCTGGATTGGAAGAATCAACATTGTGAAAATGACAATCTTGCCAAGAGCTATCTACAAATTCAATGCAATACCCATCAACATCCCAATGTCATTCTTTAAAGAAATAGAAGAGGCAACCCAAAATTTCATATGGAATAATAAAAGACCCTGTATAGCAAAAACACTTCTTAGCAGAAAGAACAGCACCGGAGGAATTTCAATTCCAAACTTTAGACTCTAATACAGAGCTATAATTCTCAAAACAGCTTGGTACTGGCACAGGAACAGGCCTGAAGACCAATGGAATAGAACTGAGGACCCAGATATTAAACCACAGACCTATGGCCACCTAATCTTTGACAAGGGAGCCAAAAAATAGAATGGAAGAAAGACAGCCTCTTCAACAAGTTGTGCTGGCAGAACTGGTTAAGCACCTGCAGAAAACTAAAGTTGGATCCTTCTTTGTCACCTTGCACTAGAATTAATTCCAAATGGATCAAAGACCTGGAGGTAAAAGCTGACACACTGAAAACTTTACAGGAAGGAATAGGAGATACACTAGGCCTCCTTGGCACAGGTCGAAACTTTCTTAATAAGGACCAAGAATCACAACAAATCAGAGAAAGGCTGGATAAGTGGGACTGCATTAAACTGCAGAGCTTTTGTATGGCAAAGGACATAGCTAGTAAATTAATTAGGAAGCCTACAGAGTGGGAGAAGATCTTCACGAACCAAACAACAGACAAAGGCCTCATATCTAAAATATATCAACAACTCAAAAAATTGAATCACTCCAAAACTAACCTCCAAAGTAACAACCATCCCATTAAAAATGGGCCAAAGACTTAAAGAGAGTCTTCTCTGAAGAAGAAACCAAACTGGACTATAGACACATGAAGAAATGTTCAACATCTCTGGTCATAAAAGAAATGCAAATCAAAACAACTCTAAGATTCCACCTCACTCCAGTTAGAATGGCCAGGATCAGGAAAACGAATGACAACAGACGCTGGAAGGGATGTGGCCAGGAGGGATCACTACTACACTGTTGGTGGGAGTGCAAACTCATTCAACCACTATGGAAAGCAGTGTGGCAGTGCCTCAAAAGGCTAAACATAGAACTCCCCGATGACCCAGCAATTCCACTACTTGGCATTTACCCAACCATCCAGAAGCAAGGACATACAAAATCCACTTGCACAACAATGTTCATTGCAGCACTATTCACCATAGCAAAGATATGGAACCAACCTAGATGTCCCTCAGTTGATGAGTGGATCAACAAGTTGTGGTATTTGTACACAATGGAATTCTATGCTGCTGTCAGAAAGAATGACATCGCCCTATTTGTTAGGAAATGGAAAGACTTAGAAAAAATCATATTAAGTGAAGTAAGCCAGACTCAAAGGAACTTAGGCTCAATGGTTTCCCTCATTCGTCATAATCAGTAGAAACCTTGGGCTCTACTAGCAGAGATTTGCAATAGAGCAAAATCTTGATACATAAGGACATATAATGTGAAGCTAATTGAAAGGACCTCCAGGATAGTGAAACAAAAGCCATATAATGAATGATTGTTGTCCTTAATGTAGTATGTTGTCTCTCATCTCCTTTGCTGTCCCTTGGTTATCTCATATTGATATAGTATCTCACTTTGTTATCTGATAAATTGAATTTATTTGTATTTGGATATTTGAAATTTGATGGAAGGGGGGAAAACCAAGACGGGTGAGGGGTGTGGGGGGGGAGGGAAACGGGTACCAAGACATGTGAAAGGGTATCAATGTATGTGAATTAATGCACCTTCTATCTGGCAAATATCATGTAACCCTTTTACTAATTACAATAAAAAAATAATAAAAAAAAGAAAAAAGAAAAAAAATTAACACAAATAAAAATAAAAAAAACAGTTCCATCACATTATGTGTTGTGGAAAAAAAAAAAGAAAAAATCATATTAAGTGAAGTAAGCCAGACTCAAGGGAACTTAGGCTCAATGGTTTCCCTCATTCGTCATAATCAGTAGAAACCTTGGGCTCTACTAGCAGAGATCTGCAATAGAGCAAAATCTGGATACATAAGGCCATATAATGTGAAGCTAATTGAAAGGACCTCCAGGATATTGAAACAAAAGCCATATAATGAATGATTGTTGTCCTTAATGTACTATGTTGTCTCTCATCTCCTTTGCTGTCCCTTGGTTATCTCATACTGGTATAGTATCTCACTTTGTTATCTGATATATTGAATTCATTTGTATTTGGATATTTGAAATTTGATAGGGAAAGGGGGAAAACCAAGACGGGTGGGGGGTGTGGGGGGGAAGGGAAATGCGTACCAAGACATGAGACAGGGTATCAATGTATGTGAATTAACGCACCTTGTATCTGGCAAATATCATGTATCCCTTTTACTAATTACAATAAAAAATAGAAGAAAAAAATAAAAGAAAAAAAAGACTTGTATCTCCAATTAACTACTCAAAAAAAACCAGAAATGGCATTGTGGCTCAAGTGGTAGAGTACTAGCCTTGAGCAAAAGAACTCAGAGATAGCACCCAGGCCGGGAGTTCAAGCCCCAAAACCAAGAGAGAGAGAGAGGTGAGAGAGAGAGAGAGAGAGAGAGAGAGAGAGAGAGAGAGAGAGAGAGAGAGAGAGAGAGAGAGAGAGAGAGAGAGAGAGAGAGAGAGAGAATGTGTGAATGTGTTCATACTGGGGAATGAACTCAGGGACTATGCTCTCACTTTACATTTTGCTCAAGGATGGTGCTCTACCACTTAAGACACACTTCCACTTTTGGCTTTTTAGTGGCTGATTGGAAACAGAAATCTCCAGAGTGGCCAGGTTGCCAAGATCTAGTGGCACTAAGTGATTACAAGCTGGAGATCAGGAGTTTCCATGGTAGGAGTTGCTGATAACTGCATGCCTGCTTAGACCCCCTAACAAGTTCCCCCAGTTTCATATACCTGTTTTGAATGACAATTTGTCATGTCATATCTCAGATGAATTGCTTGGCAGGACATGGAATGGTTGGGTAGCTTACCTATGGGGATTCTGACCTATATATTTGATGTGCTTACCTTCGTATCTTTCTGGCAATTGGGCCAGTGCCAGGGAAATCTACACAGAGTCCAAAAAGTTTCTCAGGAACAAAAAGATGAAACATCGCAAACTTGACATTAAAGGGAGGGAGAAAAGAACATGCAATAAAAGTGTAGAAATATAACCACAGTTGATTCAAGAACCCAAAATGAAACCTATCCATATGATGTTTTATGTCCATGCAGTTCCTGTCAAACTAACTTGTAACTCACCTACAAACTGACACTCAGCTTCTTACACCTCCTCATTGAGTAGGCCAGAATTCTTTTACAATGTGATTTTGCATCAATGGATTTCCAGTTTATAATCATATCCCATGTCAATCATTGAACTCTTGTGACTAGCAGACAGAATTTTTGCCTCTAGAAACTTAGGCCCCTGCCCCCAGGCTGTTTCCCCTCCCCTGATTTTCTGTTCTTGGTGTTCTTCCCAGCCAAGCAAGCCATGCTTGAACATGCCCTGCCTTTTTGTAGACCCTGGGTATATATATCAACAATCCCACTTTTCTTCACTCACTTTGTATGAAAGTGTGTGAATTCCCTTCATCTAAGTTAAAAGTTGCCTTGTCTAAGTGGTTATAAAATTCCTCGGTAAAAAGTCTCAGAAAATTATCCATTCAGAGACATTAAATGGTTGACAGAATATTATTTTATGCTAATTCACTATAGAAATGATAGCTTGCATGAACCTCTCATATTCTTATTTTGTATCTTAGTTATTTGTGAGACTGTCTTGATACATAGTCCAGTGTGTTCTCAAACGCACAAACTTCCTGCCTCAACCCACCCAGTGCTTTTGATTACAGGCTTGTGTCACCATGCCTGGGTACAGCTACCTTATTAAAGTGCTTCAAATATAGCAAGGATTTGCCACTTTAGGTATAGTGAAAAGTGTTGTGGTGTATGTCACTATGAAGAGGGTGGGCTTAGCATGTACCAGGACCTTAAATCAATGCCTAGATATAAGATAAGACAAATGTACATGAAACTAAGAAAATCAACATTTAACTTTTATTGCTTAACCAAACCACATATAAAAACAAGCTAAAAAAACAGCAATCTTAATTCAGGAAAAATGCAGAAATAATTTTGAGGTAGAAGATCCAGGAAGAAATGATCAACATGTCAAAGAAATGCATGACAAGAAGAAAAGACTTCACAGCAGAATTGTTCCAAACCTTACAGAACTTTGTGACCTACAGATAAATATACAGCAGACATCCCATTCAATACAGTGAGTATTTAGGATATTTTAGGCTTGTGTAGAATGAACACAAAAAGCTACAGCTCAGGTGGGAAGGGGATGAGTACTACTCCTGAAACATGATATCTGGATGGGCTGGATTAAGGGCATGAGAGTGAGAGAGCAAGGTTCATCTAAGGATCTCAGAGCTAGGAGTGAAATTGAGCCCAGAACACAAAACCCATGGAAGCAGGGAAAGATGCTCATTGCAATACATCCACTTGACATAGGGAGAGGAGTCCAGGAAACCTAGGGAAGAAACTAGGAAAACTTCTTAACCAAGGAAAAACTGTGCCAAAACAAGGATGGTTAGGGAAGGTATTGCTAGGAAGCCAGGTGCAGAACCTCAGGATAAGGTGAGTTGATTGAGAATTCAAGCCTTCATGAGGCCAATCCAAGGGGAAAAGGAGTACTGTGAGCAGCTAGTCCAAACAGCCAAGGGAAGCAGCAGAGCACTGACCTTTTCTGAATGGCACGGTTCTTGAG